>NW_005370182.1:1150182-1200497 GCF_000412655.1 Myotis brandtii
CTGTTTGCAGGCTGGCCACAGCCCCTTCAGGGTGGGGGTCCCCTTTGGGGTGCCTGGCCAGCCTGGGTGAGGGTCTGATGGCTGTTTGTAGGCCCCCAGCCACCCAAGCTCCCAGTGGAGGCTGCCTGGAAGCAGGTATCTGGGATTTATTTAGATTTTATAATTGAAACTTTGTTGCCTTTTGAGGAGGCCACAGCTGGTCAGAGCAGGCGGGAAGCTTGGCTTCCTCCATCGCCCGGACAACCAAGCCTCCTGCTTGCTCCAGCTCTGTGGCTGCAGGCCACCATCTTAGTTGGGTTAATTTGCATATAGTTGCTCTGATTGGCTGGTGGGAGTGCCTTGGGCATAGTGAAGGTACGGTTAATTAGCATCTTTGTCTTTTATTAGTGTAGATATACTAAAGGCCTGGTGCACAAAATTCGTGCATGGGGAGAGGGTAGAAGGGGTTCCCTCAGCCTGGCCTGCACTCTCTTGCAATCCGGGATCACTCTCGCAATCTGGGACAGCTGGCTCCTAACTGCTAGCCTGCCTGCCTGCCTGATTGCCCCTAACTGCTTGCCTGCCTGATCGCCCCTAACCCCTTGTCTGCTGCCTGATTGTCCCTAACCACTCTGCCTGCCTGCCTGATCACCCTTAACTGCTCACCTGCCTGCCTGATTGCCCCTAACCACCTCTGCCTCGGCCCCACTGCTGTGACTTTGTCGGGAAGTACATCTGGAATGATGTTGAGAACGTTGTTTGGCTGTCCAGTCTAATTAGCATATTACACTTTTATTATTATAGATAGATGATATTGAAAGACTAATTTTAACCACTCTATGGGTATGACAATAACTGAATGGGTTTTCTCAGTAAGAAAGGAGTTAATTAGATGTTACAACTTCTTGAAATAATAGTTTAATGATGACCCCCTTGATACCATTTTATATGCTACACTAGAGGCCCGGTGCACGAAATTCATGCGGGGGAGGGTGTCCCTCAGCTCAGTCTGCACCCTCTCCAATCTGGGACCCCTCAGGGAATGTCCGACTGCCAGTTTAGGCCCAATCCTGGTGGGATCGGGCCTAAACAGGCAGTCAGACATCCCTCTCACAATCCAGGACTGGTGGCTCCCAACCGCTCACCTGCCTGCCTGCCTGATTGCCCCTAACTGCTTCTGCGTGCCAGCCTTATCACCCCCTAACCACTCCCCTGCTAGCCTGATCAATGCCTAACTGCCCTCCCCTGCTGGCCTGGTCACCCCTAACTGCCCTCCCCTGCAGGCCTGACTCCCCCCAACTGCCCTCCCCTGTAGGCCTGGTTCCCTCAGATGCCCTCCCCTGCAGGCCTGGTCTCCACCAACTGCCCTCCCCTGCTGGCCTGGTAGCCCCTAACTGCCCTCCCCTGTAGGCCTGATCGCCCACAACTGCCCTCCCCTGCAGGCCATCTTGTGGTGGCCATCTTTGACCAAATGAAGGTGGCCATCTTGGACCACATGGGGGCAGCCATCTTGTGTGTTGTAGTGATGGTCAATTTGCATACTGGTTGTGACTAATTAGCATATCTGGACTAATTAGCATCTCCCTCTCTTATTATAGTGTTGGAGTGATGGTCAATTTACATATTGGTCATGACCAATTAGAATACCCGGTCATGACTAATTAGCATATCTGGTCATGGCTAATTAGCATATCCGGGTTAATTAGCATATTCCTCTCTTATTATATAGGATTTTATTCACATCTAGTATAGTTGACTTTGATTATTTTCTCTTAAAAACTTTTTTTAAAAAAAATCTTTATTGTTGAAAGTAATACATATGTCCCCCTTTTCTCCTCCATTGATTTTGACAAAGTTCAGAATTCCAAGTTTCTTTTAGAAATAATTATCATGGTTTTGTAGTTCCATATTTTTGTCTATTTTACTTGACTAATTTGCAAAGAGGGCTTAAATAGGAGATCTGCTCTGTTTTTCTTAGCCATTTGATAGTAGAGAAATCATTTCTTCTTTTTGATCCTTAGTTTCCTATTTTGTAAAGCAGAGATAAATTGAGATATCTTGTGTTTATAGTTATCTGGTACAGCTTAGATGTGGGCAAATTACCAAACCCTCTTATGATGACCTTTGGGGGGCGGGGAACCCTTAGATATCTTAACAACAATAATTACAGAAATACTGGTAGTATTTCCTTTATAATAGTATCATGAAATTAAGGTTATTTTAAGTATTGAAAAGGTATCTTAAACTCCTAGGATGAGGGGGAATATTTCATTAAAAATAGCAGTATGGAGGCACCTCAAAAAATTAAAAATGAAATTGCCTTATGACCCAGTGATTCCACTTATTGGAATTTATCCAAAGAAACTTGAAACACTAATTTCAAAGAATGTATGTACCCCTATGTTCACTGCAGCATTATTTATAACAGACAAAATTTGGAAGCAGCCCAAGTGCCCATCAGTAGATGTGTGTATGGCACATTTACACAATGGAATACTACTCTGCCATATAAAAGGAAGAAAATTTTACCCTTTGTAACAGCATGGATGGACCTGAAGAACATTATGATAAGTGAAAGAAGCCAGTCAGAGAAAGACAATTACCATATGATTTCACTCACATGTGGAATTTAATGAACAAACTGAACTACCAAGCCAAATAGAGACAGGTTTGTGGATAGAGAGCAGGCAGATAGCTCTGGTAGCAGGGGTTGGTGTTGGTGTGTGGAGGGATTGAGCAAAACAGAAAAAGAAAAAGAGAGAACTCATAGACATGGACAATAGTGTAGTGATTGTGGGTGTGCGGAGGGGGGGTGGGTGGAGGTGGAAAAGGGCATAGGGGAGATAAATGGTGATGGAAAAAAGAAAAGAAAAAATAAAGGTAAGCAAACTTATTTGAAAAATGCCTTATTGGAAAAAATGCAGATTCAGGCATGCTAATTATTAAAGAGAAGAATATAAAATTATTTGCAGAATTTAATGGCAGATCTAAAAGTCATGACATTTTTGTTTGATATGCTGTGCCTAATTTGCATGTAAATATAGCCCTCGAGTATCATCGACACATTCAAGGACTGTCTTTGGCTTATACTGGGAAACCAATGTGTATTTCTGCTCGAACACTGTGCTTGAAACCATGTTGTAAAGTGTATTTTAACATGCATGTTTTGAAAAGTAAAAAGAAGAGGCACAGTGATTTTGGAAAAACTCTGGTTAAAATTGGCTCTAAAAATGTTGGGGTATGTATAATCAATTTTCACTAAAGTTGCATTTGTACCAACTCTGGGGTTTTGTAGGAGAATTGGTGGCTGGAAGGAGAAATCAGAGTTTTATGCTGCTCTGGGGAGTTATGAAGCCCTTTGTCTATGTATGGGAACATGATTCTATATCCCAACTCCAAAGACTCTTGGGGTGCACGGAAGACATTCAACTGAATTCTGACCAATTTAAAAGAGGAAAATAGGAAAGTAGAGTAATAGAGCTTGTCAGCCGTGATCACTTGAGCAGACCTTTGTGTGCCCCGAAATGTAACGATTCAGATCAATCTGATAATGTGGGCATTTCGCTTAGTTCAATGTTTCTAAACCATTTTTATTGTGTGATAAACTTGGGGGCTTGCTACTCTTCTAATACTTTCATCACTCACCACAGCTAGTTATCAATCTACCCTCCCATCAGCCAAAGCATCTGCTTTTCGAAATAGTGAAAAGCATGACTACAAAACGGGTATTTGGGAGAATTGACATATGTCATTTAACTGAAGGTGGTTCTCTCAGGACAAGAAAACCTTTGGGATACACAGACCTGCAATCATAAATCTCAGAAATACGATTCTGTGCTAATGGACCACTGATTTTTTAAATTTTTAAGAAATAAAGCATAATATTACCCACCCATTTTTATTCTGTCATCCATAACATGAACAAAGGCCTCAATACACAGTGAAAGCGGCCTCATATAAAGTAAAACTTAAAGTTGTCTTTGTATAGTCAAGAACTGGGGATAAAAACGACACCGTGCCTTCATGGCTCAAATAGAAAGGAAGGGCTTTCAGAAGTTAAGGGGATAAAGCCAAGCATTTCAAAACTAAAGTTTGAATAGAAATATCAAAAGCCAGAGGACATGACGACACCCCACAGCCATAATTAACACCAAGGCCCCCCACAGTGACTTCTAAGGACTTGTTCTTTCATCTGCAGGCTGAAGGCAGACAGCTTTGGCACACAGAGCTCATTTTACAAATCTGTAATTTTGGGGATAACGGAGGTACTAATAGCTCTGGGATTTTTATGGCCACGTGTGGGTTAGCCAGGATTATACTCGGTGTCGTGCTCCCACAGGACACTTTCTTCTCTTTTTTGTAGAGTTGGAATTTTCTTGGGATATTGGAACTTGCTAATGAAATTCATCTCTGCTAAATGTCCACACAGGTGTGTAGCAGTTTTAAAAATTCCATGTGGCAAGCAGATAGTTGAGAACCTATGAGTATTATAATATGACTAGAGGCCCGGTGCACAAAAATTTGTGCACTCGGGGGGGGGGGGGCCCCCCGCCCCTCTTGTGCTTATGGTTGCCTTTATTTCTTTGTAATTCTGTCAGTTTTAAAATATATGCATAACAGGATGTTAAAATTGAAATTTTGATCAGGACTCTGTCAAAGATTCATAAATAGCTGAAGTAAAACCAATGAATCATTGAAATATTAATTAGTAAAAATTTATTTGGCACACACCAAAAAGACAGTTTGCAAACTGGGAGCATTAAAACCAAAACATGGAATGAGGCTCAGGGGTATGTGTTATAAAGCAGTTTATATAGTGAGGAAGCAGCAACTGTTCATCAGAGTGATCGGTTATAATAGAATTTTCTTAAGTGATAGGGAATTGGTCAGTGGTTACCTCATATCAACCTTGGGAATCAGTTCATGTTACTAATGATTTTCAGAGGCATAAGCAAGAAATGACCAAGGACAAGTTAGTCTTGCAAAATAAGCTAAATTATGCTTTATCTTTTAAAAAATCTATCTTTATTGTTTTTTGTTTTTTTTGCATCTTATCCATTTTATTTATTTATTTATTTTTTAAATCTTTATTGTTCAGATTACATTTGTTCCTCTTTTTTTTTTCCCCCATAACTCCCCTCCTCCCAGTTCCCGCCCCACCCTCCGCCCTCACTCCCCACCCACTGTCTTCATCCATAGGTGCACGATTTTTGTCCAGTTTCTTCCCGCATCTCCCATTCCCCTTTCCCCGCCAAGAATAGTCAGTCCATTCCCTTTCTATGTCCCTGATTCATTATAATCACCAGTTCATTCTGTACATCAGATTATTTATTCACTTGATTCTTAGATTCACTTGTTGATAGATGCATGTTTGTTGTTCACAATTTGTATCTTTACCTTTTTCTTCTTCCTCTTCTTAAAGGATACCTTTCAGCATTTCGTATAATACTGGTTTAGTGGTGATGAACTCCTTTAGCTTTTCCTTATCTGTGAAGCTCTTTATCTGACCTTCAATTCTGAATGATAGCTTTGCTGGATAAAGTAATCTTGGTTGTAGGTTCTTGGTATTCATCACTTTGAATATTTCTTGCCATTCCCTTCTGGCCTGCCAAGTTTCTGTTGAGAAATCAGCTGACAGTCGTATGGGTATTCCCTTGTAGGTAATTGAGTCTCTTTCTCTTGCTGCTTTTAAGATTCTCTCTTTGTCTTTTGCTCTTGGCATTTTAATTATGATGTGTCTTGGTGTGGTCCTCTTTGGATTCCTTTTGTTTGGGGTTCTCTGCGCTTCTTGGACCTGTAAGTCCATTTCTTTCACCAGGTGGGGGAAGTTTTCTGCCATTATTTCTTCAAATAGGTTTTCAATATCTTGCTGTCTCTCATCTTCTGGCACCCCTATTATTCTGATGTTGGTACGCTTGAAGCTGTCCCAGAGGCTCCTTACACTATCTTCGTATTTTCGGATTCTTTTTTCATTTTGCTTTTCCGGTTGGGTGTTTTTTGCTTCTTCGCATTTCAAATCTTTGGCTTGATTCTTGCGCTCCTCTGGTCTGCTATTGGGTGTAATATTCTTTATTTCAGAGCGTGTATGCTTAATTTCTAGTTTCTTTATCATAGCATCGAGGGTCTCATTAGTTTTCGTGAGGCTCTCCAAAAGTTTATTGCAAGCCCTCAAAATTGCGTTTTTTAGCTCTATATCCTCCATTTCTGTCATGTTTTTTTGTCTCCGCATTTTTTATGCTTTCTTGGTGCACCCCCTAGTGGTCTTTGTGCGCAGTCTTGTTCTAGTTGAGCCTTGATTGTTGTAGTTAATACTAGAGGGATTTGACCACCAGGCCGACTGGCTGTGTGAATCAGCTGTGTCTGCCGCGGAAAACTTCTGTCCTCTGGGGAGGTGCTAATCTAGCCTTTGCCTGCGGCGATCTGGCAAATGGCTCTGCGCAGGGCTTGGGCGGGGCGGGCTCAACAGGGCGGGCGGGCGGAGGGAGCGGTTATGGTGCCCTCAGTCCCGTTCCCAGAGGCTCTGCTTCTCAGAACCCCCGGAACCGCTGCAAACCTCGGAGGGAAAGCTGCCTTCCAACTGATGCCAGACACTCCCGCTTCTCCCGTTTGGGTCCGAGTCCCCAGCGATTCGCCCGTATCTGGAGCTCAGAGTCTGAGACTCCCCCCTGACCGAAAACGACAACCGCGCTCTCAGCCACCAGCCCGCTTTGCGCGCGCACCTCCGCACCTGAGTTTTTTCCACACTGCGCCTCCTCTGAGCCTCGGTGTGCTGTTATTTTTCCTTCTAGTTGAAGAGTCTCTCCTCAGCCAGCCTTCCTGCGGTTCTGGGTGATGTCCGTTCCGTCTTTTAGTTGTATTTTTGAAGTGGTTGTTTGCGGCAGCAGTCTGCGGTGTTTACCTATGCCGCCATCTTGGTCCTGATTCTAGACAGATGAACTTTAAAGTGTGAGCAATAATTCGCATCCGATGAAAACACAATGCAGGTTTTCCCTGCTACGTGAAAGCAGAGTTCCTGTAGTACCATTAAGCAGGCCCAAATGGCTACAGTGAAGAAGCAATCACCATGAATTTATATGGAAAAAAAAATTGAGTCAGTGTTACGCTAAGTGTAACACCCTTACGAGCTGTCTTAGGCTTTTCTGATACCTCAGGACACATCTTGCTAACGAATGCACGAAATAAATCGAGATAGAGCACAGATGCTCACAGACAGTTTGAAGCTAAGGCGGCTTCATGCTGAGAAGCGCAGTTCCCAGGCAGGAGCTGGCCGGGGCCTCCCTGGCTGCCCCGCCCCGTGCTGCTGCCTGTAGGACAGCTCACTGCAAAACACACCCTGAACACTATTTTTGCTTTTCACCTTTTCTTGGAAAAGCAAAACTCCTCCTTGTATTTCTTCCGGTTAGTGAAAACGGGTACTAATTTATGTAGGTCTTTCATAAACAAAGTGGCGTAACAGAAATCTTTGAAAAGCGGGAGATACCTGCGTGTCTGAAATTAAGTGGCAGGATCAGGACTGACATGGGCAGGAGTTCCCAGGAGCTCATTTATTTATGAAATAGACTCCCCACTGTAGGAGAGGCAGCGCCCAACGGACCGAATGATGGCACTTCATGGCACTTTCCTTGGTCAATGTAGCAGGGCCATCATGACTTATTTCACTAAGACTATTGTTTGGATTTAAATTTTGCTGTTAGCCTGAATTGTTTTGGGGGCTATAATTAATTATCTTATTTGTTTGTTGTTTATTGCATTTATTTGGGAAACTTAATTAATTCTTTTAAATTGCCTTTGTGTGAAAAGATGGTAGATGAGGCTTTGTTGGTTTGCTGCCCATGAGAGCCTTTGATTGGAAAAATCTAACAAATCTCAAATAATTTCTCTTGAGAGTCCCAAGTTGATGAAGACAAATTTTTGATGAATCTCTAACAAGAATCAAATGCATAAATCTTTAAACCTAACGAGTGTTTGCGTTTTCTTCAGGGCTTCATTACCTCTCTCACTTGAGGGCAAATAAGGACTAATACTATTTTTTTTGGAGGCTTTGGAGTTGGGATATAGAATCATGTTTCCATATGTAGACAAAGGGCTTCATAACTCCCCTGAGTGGCTAGTAGAGAAAATTTTTGGCTTTGTTTTGTCCAAGATGAGCAAAAATAAAAATATTTTAAAATCAATATCTCATTACCTTCGTGAAACAACAGAGATATCCTTAAACTGATACAAAAATAAACATTCTTATGCATTTCTGTTTCCCTCACAAATACTGAAATAAAGGAAAATGTGGATTATTTTCTAATTTGATCAAATTCTCTTCATTATACCCAAGAATGCCTCCTTTTAGTGTTCTTCCCTTATTCCATTTCATCAATTAATAGCAAAGTATTCTTCCCATACTTGGTTCTGAGAGAAGTTCTTGCTTACAGGAAAAAGTACAGACAAGTTAATATGTAGGTCTTAGTTTTCCCAGGATGCTATGGTTAGAAAAGACAAATGTTTCCTTGTTGTTTCACACAGACTTTGTTTATTTAAAAACTAATTTTTTCCTTTATGGTATCATTTTAAAAAAATATATTTTATTGATTTTTTACAGAGAGGAAGGGAGAGGGATAGAGAGTAAGAAACATCGATGAGAGCGAAACATCGATCAGCTGCCTCCTGCACACGCCCTACTGGGGATGTGTATGCAACCAGAGTACATGTCCTTGACAAGAATCGAACCTGGGACCCTTCAGTCCGCAGGCCGACGCTCTATCCACTGAGCCAAACCCGTTAGGGCGGTAATGTGCAAATTGACCCTAACAGCAGAATGACTGGGAATGACTGGTCACTATGACACACACTGACCAAATATTGTTATAGAAAATAAAATCAATTCCTTAATGACATTATTTTTGCTTGCTTTGAAGATAAGTCAGATTCAAAGATGTGATTTTTTTAGTCCCAAATTACCTTTGTGTTGATAAAAACGGGGGATGTTGTGACATCTTGCTTTCCTGAGAATGACTTACCACGCAGGTACATGGAAACAGTAGCTCCACAGCAGCTGAGCTGGTTTTTCTCCAGGAAGGTTTGGGGTGAAATCAGTCTCCCACAGTGAGCACCAGTCATCCCAACTATTGCAAATAGGGCCCGTGGTAACACAAAGTTACATTTATTCAAATAAACTTGAGTTGCCAACTCAAGAAAACAAACCAATACCTTTTATATTAAAAACAACCCAAACAACCCAGAACAACAACAACAAAAAACCATGAAATGTATTCCATATCGAAATCAGAATGGGCTTTCAAATGCTGTTTCTTTGGGAAAAAGACACATTTTTGATTCTTTGCTGCTTTTCAAGATTACCATCTTTTGTCCATCAAGTTTTCGGAAATCGGGCCAGCAGATGAAGGACTGACAAAATTAAACAGACTCTTTATAACCTTAATCTTATTTTCCATTTCTGTTTTCTCTGGCATCACCTGGTTTGATGAGAAGTAGCTATTTGATGAGGGCAAGCTTTATTCTTGAGAACCACTCTCACTCCTTCAAACATTACATTTAAAGGCTCAAGATACTTCTGTTTCATTCACGTTTTGGCATTCACAGCCTGCGAGGTCACTTTCAGACAGCTCAGGTTTGCTGGGTCAGGGTTTGTGCACTGGCTGGTGCAATCCTGACTTGGCGATACCTAAGATTTCTTTTAGTTTCCTCTTGGTAAGGAGGTGAAAAAGGTAGATGTTTAATCTTTGTGTAAACCTTAAAGTATCTGCCAAAAAAGGATTTTTTTTTTTATCATAGTCAAAACTGCTTTCCTTGCATATTTTCACCAGAAAAAGTTTATGTGGGATTTTGAAATATCTTCAGTCATCCCTTTATCCATCTCAGTTATTCTCCTCTTAAATGGTGCCATTTGTACCTTGTCAGACATGGACAGAGGCATACTAATTGGAAATTTAAAAGTGAGAGAGAGATGAGATAGGTTTGTTCCGCAACTGAGCCATACTTGTGTCTTGAAAACCTGATGCTACTTTAGGAACACTAAAATAAAGACAAAAATCAAGCAAGTTATTATTAATTCAAATATTATTGTTAATTTCTGTCACCCAGCTACTATGCAAAAAAGCTATGATTCCAACTGCAGCTTTTCTTAGCCCAGAGCCTAAGCTTTTTTAAGCCACCATGTTATATTGTTTCCCTGATTTTCCGCTTCCACCACCCGTAACCGTCACTCCAGGCCAGGCGGTGGCCCCTTGTCATCACATTTCCCCATCCAGGCATATCTGTTTCCATCTGCAGTTCTGTGTGATGGTCTCAGCCACTGGGTGGGCACCTCTTTGAGAACAGGGTTAGTGCCTTATATGCCAAAGTATTTTAAACCCTTAATCTATCGTTCCCATTTGCACGGCACATGGTCACTTTGTTTTAATGCACACTTTCGTTGTACAAAAACTTCAGAAATAGAATCAGCATCCTTAATAATTTTCAGACTTCACACAAAAAGGGGAGACAAATTTAAGAAGCCCATTTTTAAAAAGGACTTTGTAAGGACCCCTGGCCTCAGCCATCATAAAAAATAGAAAGAAGAATAGCTCATTGCAAACATTAAACCAAACCTGTGGTTTTGTGAGATACCTACTTGCTAAAAGAGGTCACAGTTTGGAATGGAAATGCTTTTGCTACCAAGATTAGTGTTGTCTCAATTATTTCAGGACCAGATTGACAGGGTTGATTGAATTTACTTTTAAGAAAATATGCACATCCCTTTCAGTGCAGGTTCCTTTCGATATTTCAGTCAATAGTCCCATTAGACACCATATTATATTAATCCATTAAAACATTAGTGTCTTCAGCATGCTGACGTTCACTTGCACCTCTATTACAACCAATCACAGTAGTCCCTCCTTATCCATCATTTCACTTTCCATAGTCTCCGTTACCCGTGGTCAAATGAGTAAAACTTCCAAAAACATTAAATTGGAGATTCT
The DNA here is from genome assembly GCF_000412655.1 of Myotis brandtii. Classification (NCBI taxonomy): domain Eukaryota; kingdom Metazoa; phylum Chordata; class Mammalia; order Chiroptera; family Vespertilionidae; genus Myotis; species Myotis brandtii. Next base: position 1,161,132 of record NW_005370182.1, read on the forward strand.
GGAAATAAACAATTCATAAGTTTTAAATAGCTAGCTATTCTGAGTACTGGATGAAATCTTGCGAGACCCACCTCACCCCTCCCACGATGTGAATCACCCCTTTGTCCTGTGTATCCACGCTGTACATGCTCCCCTGCCCATGGTCACTTAGTAGCCCTCAAGGTTATCAGATCAATTGTCTTGGTGTCACAGTGCTTGTGCTCATGTAACCCTTGTTTTACTTAATAATGTTTCATTCACCTCACTTCATCCCATCACATAGGTATTTTATCATCTCATATCTTCACAAGAAAAAAGGTGAGTACAGATATTTTGAGAGACAGAGAGAGAGAGAGAAACCACATTTATATAACTTCTATTACAGTATATTGTTATAATTGTTCTATTTTATTAGTTATTATTGTTAATCTCTTTCTGTTCCTAAGTTATAAATTAAACTTTATTATAGAAGTGTGTGTATAGGAAAAACATAGTGTATACAGGGTTAGGTACTATCTGTGGTTTCAGGCATCCACGGGGAGTCTTAGAACATTGCCTGTGGATAAGGGGAGACTGCTGTGAAGTGTTAAGTAATTACTGAGTGATTGCTTGACTTGCTGAAGGACCTGTGGCTGAGAAGATTCAGTGCCAGAGCCCCCACCTAGTACACTTTCCATTATATCAGCTGCCTCCAGGCTAGAAATACAGGGGTCTTGTTTTCTGCTTTGCCTGCTTTAAGGAGTGGTCATTATCTCACGAATTTATATATACACATGAGTGGTATCAATATTAAATCTGTAAAAAAGCTTTCTTCTCTGTAGGCTCAAGTAGGCAAATCTGGCCTCTTTAAGTTTCCTGAAAAACCTCATTCTAAGAGAATGTTGCATTAAAAAATAGCATAAATCCCCAAATTGTGAAAATAAAAATCAGGAGAACTTATGTCCTGTTGGTATTTAAGAATAGACAGACTTTGAGAAAACTGTCATTAGCAAAAAATAGATTGAAGAAAGATATTTGTAAAGTTCAAATGTTTAAGATGAACTTTGTTGACTTTTCATTTTATTAGTCTCCTTTTGTCCACAATGATAATTCTTTATTTTTCTCTTAGGTTTAACCCCTCCCCAACCCGGAGAACTTATGTCCTGTTGGTATTTAAGAATAGACAGACTTTGAGAAAACTGTCATTAGCAAAAAATAGATTGAAGAAAGATATTTGTAAAGTTCAAATGTTTAAGATGAACTTTGTTGACTTTTCATTTTATTAGTCTCCTTTTGTCCACAATGATAATTCTTTATTTTTCTCTTAGGTTTAACCCCTCCAAACCCACCCACCCCCAACTCCAGAAGTCCATGGTGAGAGAAAATTCTTTGCAGAGTTGTTTCATGATCACTACATTTCTAAAAAATGTGTGGCAGAGACCAATAATTATGATTCACTATTCCTGTGATTATATTTTGTTATATAATACTAGAGGCCTGATGCATGAAATTCATGCAAGGGACTCGGCCCTCATAGCCACAGCAGCTGCCTCAGCCCTCACAGCCCCGGCCTCGTCCCGAAGGTTGTCCAGCTGTCCAGTCTAATTAGCATATTATGCTTTTATTATTATTGACTAGAGGCCTGATGCATGAAATTCATGCATGGGTAGGGTCCCTAGGCCAGGCCAGTGATCAGGGCCGATCTGCGGGGCAATGGGGGGCGGGGAGGGGATGGCTCCCTCCCTGCAGGCACCCACCTTAGCTGGCCTGGGGCCTGCTGGCTGGGGGAAGCTCCTGTGTTGAGCATATGCCCCCTGGTGGTCAGTGCATGTCATAGCGACCAGTTGTTTCACCAGTTGTTCTGCTGTTTGGCCAATTTGCATATTGGGCTTTTATTATATAGGATACTGCTGAACAGATTGCAGGAAGAGATTCTCTTGCTGGTCTTGAAGAAACAAAATCGAACTGCTTTTCGAGATGGCCATGTGGCCTCTTGGTCCTGAGGGTGACCTCCAGCTGACAGCCAGTAAGAAGCCTGGGCACTTTGTTACACAGATGAAAGGAAATGAATTCTGTCAACAACTAAATAAATTGAGAAGCCGATTAGTCCCAAGTTGGGCCTCTAGATGAGCATGCAGCTTGGCTGGCACCTTGATTACAGCTTAGTTAGACCCTGAATAGAAGACCCAGTTACATATGCCCAGACTCCCAATCTATGGCAGCTGTGAGATCATAAATGTGTGTGTTAAGCTGCTAAATTTTGGTAAATTGTTATGCAGCAAAATAAAATGAATATGACTCACTATGGGTCAAAAAATTAAGGTCATACCTGCAACATTATGAATTCTATGGTGTTAGTAAACATTTTAATAAATCTGTTCCTTGCCTTGGGGGGAATTAATGTCTTAGGGGATGACTGAGGTTTTTTTTTCTTCTCAAATGAATATTTTGCAGTCATGTAATCATAATCCAAGTATACACATCTGGATGCCAAAGAGATACGTGGCATAATTCAAATAATTAATCACCATCAAAGTATTTGTGATATCCAAAGGGAGGCATGGAAACGATAAGCAGCAGATTTTGGGTGGGGCAGCATTTTGTTGAGAAAGGATGGCTTTAGGGATGGGTAGCAGTTGTAATGGGAGACCAGAAACAACCAAACAGGAAAGAGTATTTAAATATTATCACGTGGTCTGAAAATAATTCTTTTCTCCACCCAAAATTCACCATCCTGGAAGGCATTCACAGAGTGTTCAAGTTGTAAGGAGCCTCCTTGGGCAATTACATCTTTTTTTTTTATTTTTGCAATGTAAGAATCTGTTTAAGAACATTCAGGAACAGAAGTAGTAAGAGCATCAGATATAGAATTACTCAATGCTTTATATTAGAGAGGAGAATTTGAACAAATACAGTGCAGTAGTTAAGATTGTTGGTTTTGGGTGAGTTGGGATTGAACCATGAGAGATTTTTAAAAAAAGTACTTTATACTATAATTTTAAGACAGTTAAAATATCAGCTAAAATATTTTAAGACTTTGGTAAAGATTCATACTAATAAATTCATAACACTAATGGGACTTTTATTATTCATTATGAAACTATTTGACACCATTACCAATTAAAGGAAGGAAAAGGTTACTCCTGAAATATAATTAACCTGTTTTCACTTGGGAAGAATAGGAAGTTAAAAATAGAGTTATGATCCTCATCGGTATCTTTGGGCAGATTCGCCTCATGGATGAATGGAAATTTCATAGAACAATAGAAGCTGTCACATTACTAATTTTCTAGTAGAGCCTGTCGTATATAGATAGTCCAAAGTTCTCTTTTAATATACCATACATAAGAGAATCTGGAGTCCATGTGTAATTTTAAAGTTTTTCATTTTGAGTAAACTTCATGAAGGATATTAAGATCGACTCAGTGAAAGGGCATAGAGCCGATACTTGACAAACCCTTATTGAATGCAGTGGCAACAGATAATATGAAAAAAGTGGAGAGGGTAATTGTTTCCTACCCTCGTCTGCAGATCTTGAAATTTGGAGCTACCTGACACACCAATTTCTATCCTATAAAGATCTATAAAGATCTTTTCAAAATCCAGTTGTTCATTGTTGCCTATGACTATTGTTAAAGTCCATATCCCTCAGGCTGGCATGCAAAGTCTGTCATGATCTGTTCTGTACCAGCTCCTCTGGCTTTAGCTCCTCCTCCAGGTGCACTGAACCCTTGCTCATCCCTCTGGCCATCTTCAGCCTTTCACCTCTAGGCCTTCGTGATGTTGTTGCCTCTTGGTGAAATTCAGGGCCGATCTGCGGGGCAATGGGGGGGGAGGGGAGGGTCTCCTCCCCGCAGGCACCCACTTGGCTGGCCTGGGGCCTGCCGGCTGGGGGCAGATCCTGTGTTGAGCATCTGCCCCCTGGTGGTCAGTGCATGTCATAGCGACCAGTTGTTTCACCAGTTTTTTCTGCTGTTTGGCCACTTTGCATATTGGGCTTTTATTATATAGGATACTGCTGAACAGATTGGAGGAAGAGATTCTCTTGCCAGTCTTGAAGAAACAAAATCGAACTGCTTTTTGAGATGGCCATGTGGCCTCTTCGTCCTGAGGGTGACCTCCAGCTGACAGCCAGTAAGAAGCCTGGGCACTTTGTTACACAGATGAAAGGAAATGAATTCTGTCAACAACTAAATAAATTGAGTAGCAGATTCGTCCCAAGTTGGGCCTCTAGATGAGCATGCAGCTTGGCTGGCACCTTGATTACAGCTTAGTTAGACCCTGAATAGAAGACCCAGTTACATATGCCCAGACTCCCAATCTATGGCAGCTGTGAGATCATAAATGTGTGTGTTAAGCTGCTAAATTTTGGTAAATTGTTATGCAGCAAAATAAAATGAATATGACTCACTATGGGTCAAAAAATTAAGGTCATACCTGCAACATTATGAATTCTATGGTGTTAGTAAACATTTTAATAAATCTGTTCCTTGCCTTGGGGGGAATTAATGTCTTAGGGGATGACTGAGGTTTTTTTTTCTTCTCAAATGAATATTTTGCAGTCATGTAATCATAATCCAAGTATACACATCTGGATGCCAAAGAGATACGTGGCATAATTCAAATAATTAATCACCATCAAAGTATTTGTGATATCCAAAGGGAGGCATGGAAACGATAAGCAGCAGATTTTGGGTGGGGCAGCATTTTGTTGAGAAAGGATGGCTTTAGGGATGGGTAGCAGTTGTAATGGGAGACCAGAAACAACCAAACAGGAAAGAGTATTTAAATATTATCACTTGGTCTGAAAATAATTCTTTTCTCCACCCAAAATTCACCATCCTGGAAGGCATTCACAGAATGTTCAAGTTGTAAGGAGCCTCCTTGGGCAATTACATCTTTTTTTTTTATTTTTGCAATGTAAGAATCTGTTTAAGAATATTCAGGAACAGAAGTAGTAAGAGCATCAGATATAGAATTACTCAATGCTTTATATTAGAGAGGAGACTTTGAACAAATACAGTGCAGTAGTTAAGATTGCTGGTTTTGGGTGAGTTGGGATTGAACCATGAGAGATTTTTTAAAAAAGTATACTATAATTTTTAGACAGTTAAAATATCGGCTAAAACATTTTAAGACTTTGGTAAAGATTCATACTAATAAATTCATAACACTAATGGGACTTTTATTATTCATTATGAAACTATTTGACACCATTACCAATTAAAGGAAGGAAAAGGTTACTCCTGAAATATAATTAACCTGTTTTCACTTGGGAAGAATAGGAAGTTAAAAATAGAGTTATGATCCTCATCGGTATCTTTGGGCAGATTCGCCTCATGGATGAATGGAAATTTCATAGAACAATAGAAGCTGTCACATTACTAATTTTCTAGTAGAGCCTGTCGTATATAGATAGTCCAAAGTTCTCTTTTAATATACCATACATAAGAGAATCTGGAGTCCATGTGTAATTTTAAAGTTTTTCATTTTGAGTAAACTTCATGAAGGATATTAAGATCGACTCAGTGAAAGGGCATAGAGCCGATACTTGACAAACCCTTATTGAATGCAGTGGCAACAGATAATATGAAAAAAGTGGAGAGGGTAATTGTTTCCTACCCTCGTCTGCAGATCTTGAAATTTGGAGCTACCTGACACACCAATTTCTATCCTATAAAGATCTATAAAAATCTTTTCAAAATCCAGTTGTTCATTGTTGCCTATGACTATTGTTAAAGTCCACATCCCTCAGGCTGGCCTGCAAAGTCTGTCACGATCTGTTCTGTACTAGCTCCTCTGGCTTTAGCTCCTCCTCCAGCTGCACTGAACCCTTGCTCATCCCTCTGGCCATCTTCAGCCTTTCACCTCTAGGCCTTCGTGATGTTGTTGCCTCTTGGTGAAATATGTGCTCTGTACTTTTGGCAAAGCTTGGCTCAGATATTGACTTCTGTAGGAAGCTTATGCAGACTTCCGGGCTAATTTAAACATTCTGTTCTACCCGTGCTTCTCTTCATCACTACACTTATTGTGTAAGTAATGACTGACAAAATATCTGCTTTCCTTAGTAGACTGTGCTTTCCTTGAAGGCAGGATTACTCACTCAATTTTGTATCCTAACTGTAGTACTTTTTATTGAGCACTTTCTGTGTGTCAGGTGCTATCATAAAAGATGCATACTAATTCCTTTAATCCTTAAAATACCCTGGTGAGGTAGATACTAATTTAATCTTCATCACATCAATGAACAAACTGTGTCCCAGAGGTTAAGGAATGCATTCAATGCCACACAGAAACGGACGGAGCTAAGACATGAAGACCCAGACAGTCTGCCTTCAGAACCTGTCCTTGTCACCAGGCTCTCTATTGCTTTGCCAGTATTAGGCATGTGTTGGGTCCTCAATGCATAATGGCGGAATGAATGACTGGGTGATAGACGCAGATGACACTGAGGCAATGAGACCTGCTTGTGAGCTAGCACACAGGTTCGGAGCAGTTATATATGGTACAATTATAGGAGGGATGGAGCAGAGATTAACTGGGGAAGTCATTATAATCTCTACCAGATAATTTTATTATCTTATAGCTCATCAGGAACTGTCCTTGAGGTCAGGAAAGTCCTCTGATGTGTAGAAAGACACGAATAAAACAGTTGGAAGAGAAGAAGGCATATCTTCACTATTTTGTTGGGTGTAGACGGTTTTCACTGATTTACGCGTACTGATATAGTTAGTCAAGCAACAGGAAAATATTAAACACCTTCTTTGTACCTTGCACTGTTCTGAGTCCTGTTGTAGATATGCAAAAAGTTAGAGGCAGTGCCTAAGTTTGACTGGAATGTGTTAGAATGTTGAAGAAAATCCCATTTTCACACTGAAAAAACATGTCATAATTGAATATGTACTTTATATTCAGCTCTGGGTGCAGTGTTGTAAACATTATTAACAATATGATAAAACTACAGCTACTGTAAACACTTATAATCACTTAAAATAATAAATATGCTGTAAAAATGGGCATAAATGTGCCATATACTTTTATTGTAGTTGAGACTCTCATGTAGTGTCAAATATACACATAGCACTTAGAAATATAATTCCATTCTATCATAAATATGATTGAAAACTAATATGCCAGCCTTAATTAACATTAAATATTTAAGTAGCAATAATTTTGTATGCTTTTTTAGGAGTTTACAAGGCCTTTGCTGGAATTATTTGGATGGCCTAAGTTCTTAAAAACCCTGTCCCAGGAAGTTCTGTTTATGCCATTTTTTTCTTCTTGAATTTTGCTGAAGCAAGCAGAGCCATTGAAAATAATTCTGCTCTTTTAAATTAGCCTCAAAGTAAAAGTTACTGAAATGTTGAAGATTTGATGATAATAAAAGTTGTGGTTTGTCCTGCTGCAAAGAATTTAAGAAAAAGATTGGGTTAAGCCTTACATTCTCCTTATCATCTTCTCCCATTGCTTCTACTCATTCACAGTAATACTAAATGCATTTGCTCTGATTCAGGCCCAATTAAGGTTTTCAAGAAACAGTGAGTGCTAAGTCCCTTTCCCTGACATTTCACTAACACAAATCAGAGTATTGAAGGAAGCTTTGGACTTCTAGCCTTAACTGCAGACCTTAGATTCCACTGTTTGTTGATTACCCCCACCTGGAGAACTCACAAGCATATCATCAAAAAAGAAATCATTATCTCTCCTTTGAGATCTTCTTTTATTCTCTACTTATCTATTCACTCAGCAAATTTCCTTGAGAATTGAGTGGATAAATGAATGAAATAACCAAAAATTTACCAGGTTAACAGCAAAGTTTTTTTTTTTTTTTTTTTTTTAAAGCTGCATGGTACATATATCAGTCAGGGTCAATGCAGGCAACAGAAACCAATGGGGCATCTTACTTTGAAAGGAATTTATACAAGGATTTAGGTGTTTACAAAATCTTTGAAAGGCCTGGAGGCAGGGGCAGTTTCTGGACTTTTTGATTTAAGTTCACATGACTGAGCTGTGATTTTAGGTTAGAAAACTGTGGTGACTGCTATCATTACTGCCTTTATAATTTCCTTACAGCCTTGAAGCTGGTGGGCTGCCAATGTTCATGTTGGCTGGAGGAGCCTGTTTCTCCCCAATCACAACTGAAGAAATAATATTCCAGTTCGTTTCCAGCTTCCAAATCTCACTTAAGTGCATCTTACTTGCAGAACTCAAATTATATCCAGAATAATAGCTGTAAGGGAATCTGGGAATTGTAGTTTTTAGTATTTGAGCCCCTGAATTTGGAGGGGGGGCTTAGAAGATATTGACGATTAATGATGAGTGTCATAAACAGTATCTAGTATAGAAAGTGCCTCAGAATTGCTAAAATTAGTATGAAACAAGGTCCTGTTGCTAGTGAATGAATAATAGCAGGAGATAAGGGTAAAGATGAGGTAAGAAGTAGAGAATTCTTATGAAAACATGCTTCTTCTCTGAAGATACTTTGGGAGATTTCTGGATAGTAATCATAAACTCTGTGGCATAGAACTAAATGCATTAGATGTTGAGAAAAGACAGTGACTTGTTGGTGTTGAGGTAGTCTAAAAAGATTTTGGGAACAAATGGAACTCTGACCTGGGCCACAAAGAATGAACAAAATCTGCACATTGGCACAGGTAGAAGGAAGTAAGATGGAATTTCAGGGTCAGGATATGGCCCAAGCAGAAAGTATTGCCTCACATTTTGGTTACTTGAACTCACATTTATAAATAATGGCTGGATCTGGTCAGTGTGAGCTACATTTCAGGGTCTAGCTGCAACATCTGAAGAGCTTTTCTTTCTTGTCTGCCTTTGAATATCATCAGTCCTTTTTATACTGACTGAAGATGGATTACAATCTGTTTTTATGTAGATCAATTTATATATTAGATATCTTTCAACCTCGACTTAATTATCTATTATTCTGTAACTATGCAAATACTTAGCACAATAAAACAACAAATATGTATTATTTCATGTAGTTTCTGAGGGTCAGGAATCCAGGAGAAGCTTAGTTGGGTGGTTCTGGCTTTGGGTCTCTCATGAAGCTGTAGTCAAGCTATTGACTTGGCTGCAGTCTCTCCATGGGCTGGAGGATCTACTTCTAAGATCATTTACGTGGATGTTGGTGGGAGGCCTGAGTTCCTTGCCAAGTGGGTCTCTTCACATGAAGGTCATGACTTGGCAGCCGGCCACACTGAGAAAGTGATTTCAGAGAGTAGAGCAAGATGGAGCAACCAAGATGGAAGCTGAAGTGTCTTTTAGGATATAATTTTGGAAGTTATGTACTGTCGCTTATGCTTTATTTTGTTGGTTACACAGATCAACAATGGTACAGTGTGAGAAGGGACAATACCAGGGTGGGGTTCACTGGAGGCCATCTTGAATATTGGTTCCCACAATCTCTATAACCCCCAAATAAATTAGCATTGATACATAGGTAATGTTTCAGTAGAGAAAAGTTAGAATAGCACACTCAGGAACCACACATTCATAGAGTTTCTGAGACTCTGTTCCATTCCTGTGATTCTATTGTTCTACAAATTTTAAAAGTACAGTCAGAAACACTCACTGGTGTTTCCAGTTCTTAATGGGTTACTGAGATGTGAATATAAATTTTTAAAATCTCCAATATTATTTCTGATATCTCTATTTACAAGCTAAGATTATTACAATTGAACAAAAGTGGAAACTGTACCATGTAGGTACATTAAAAATTTTGGAAATCTGCTTCAAATGTAGCAATTATATTTTGTTATTCTGGCAGATGATTTTATAAATATATACTTTTTTTGAATGAGGATTCTTGTTTGATACAACACATTATTTGGGTAAATGATACTTTTTGACCCACTGTAGGCCATTAATATAACTATTATATTTAGTATAAGTGGTTATACTGGTGTTTCTTATTTAACAGTTTCACATCTGAAATTTTAATTTATCTAGAATTTATAAAGTAAGGAATGACTTCAGTATATATTTTCTGAACACTTAGAGTTTTAAAAATTATTTATTTTAAAATTATAATTGACATATAATAGTATCTTAGTTTCAGATGTATAGCATAGTAATTTGACATTTATATACCTTACAAAGTGATCACCACAACAAATCTAGTAACCATCTGTCCTTGTACAAAGTTATTACGATATTATTGACTATATTTTCTATGCTGTACATTACATCTCCATGACATTTTATAGCTGGAACAGTGTACCTCTTAATCCCCTTCATCTTTTCCACCTATTCCCCCACTTCTCTCCTTCTGGCAACCATCAGTTTACTCTCCGTATATGAGTCTGTTTCTGTTTTGTTTTATTTGTCTTGCTTTTTAGATTCCACATACAAGTGAAATCATACTATATTTGTCTTCTCTGTCTGACTTGTTTCATTTAGTATAGTTCCCTCTAGGTCCATCCATAAGAGAAAATGATGTAATCAAGAGATGTGGTAAACATGAAATGTACGAGGCTGCAGCCTGTGTAACATGGCATACTGTTTTACAGAAAACTTTATACAATAAAGTTTTCTGTAAAATAAAGATAAAATAAAGATATTTTATGTACTCTAAAATAAAGATAAAAATATAGTATAGCAAATACACAAACCAGTGACATATTTGTTTATTATCATTATCAAGTATTATGTAATATACTCAATTACATGTTATTCTTTTATATGACTGACAACACAGTAGGTTTGTTTACATCAGCATCATCATAAACATATATGTTGCACTATGACATACATTACCACAGTTATGATGTCACTAAGAATTTTCTGCTTTATTATAATCTTATGGGACCACTGTTGTATAAGTGACACGTTGTTGACTAAAATGTTGTTTTACAGCACATGGCTGTATTTAGGGCTTCGGAATGAGGAGCATGGTGATTTGCCATTGTCATCATCACAAAAAATATTATTGTGGCCAGAACAAACATCTTCTGACTCCAAGTCCAAGAGAAGATTGTTGCCTTTGGTAATAGCATACAGTTATTCCTTGAGCTGTGTGATGTGCTTTCTCTACTCAATATAAGACAACCTACCATTTTGTAAACATCAATAGAAAATAGTTAGTAGTTCTAATATTGGTTTATTGACTCCTTAATCATATCTTAGTCTGGTGTGAAGAGAGTCTCCTCCTCACAATTTAATGGTGAATTAAAGGAGATTTTTTGGAAGAGAGGCCAAAGATAGAGACTGAATGATTTTTGGATTATCAAATTCCTAAATGGAGGCGAACATGTGGCATAGGTGACCAGGAAAAGTTTTCTTAGATCTTAAAATGCCAGTGTGCAATAATACATCCTTAAATTTTAGAAACTAGTTAAAAGAAACTTAAGATTTTATATTGAAGAAACTGAGTCTATAGGCAACTTTTAATAACAATGCAAAAAAATCAACAAATTGAATGTTTTCAGTGCCATAGCAGTGAAATGTTGATAATATTTTACAAAGTTGTAAAGAGAGTCACATATTAAGTTGTGTAATAATTTTACCAGAGAATTTCTTACTTTATTTGCTTTTTAAAAAATCACCTGAAAGGTTCTTTAGTGATTAATGGAGGAAAAACTTAAAAGCTCTGATTCTAGAAAGTAGAAGAGTAATAATCTTCTTTTCTAGTTACTCATCTGAGCCCTGAAATTAAGACATTTCTGCAGAACGAAAAATATTAAATGACTGAAGTTCTTAGGAGTAGGACCCCCTTAAGTCAAAGAGCTTAAAAGAATAATCAAGTTCTGAACAGGAAGTGACACCATGGAAACTGAATCTGCAGGTAGGGAAGCTTTGTGTATGTGAATGACATTTACATCTCTATCCAGGGTCTCTTCTTCCCAATCCAGATCTGCATATCCAGGTTCTTATTCCCAGCATCTTCATTTGGATGTCTGAGAAGCAACTCAAATTTAACATGTCTCAAACTGAACTTCTGATCATCCTCTCCAAACTCACTTCTTTTATTGGCAATGTCATGCATTTCAGTTTGTCCGCCCAGCTATTCAAGTTCAAAACCTTGAGTATTGACTCCTTTCTTATACATCCTACATCCAACTTATCTGCCAATCTTACTGTCTCTATCTGCAACTATATCCACAATCCATCATTCTCTTTGTACCTTCTGCTACCTCTCTGGTCTGAGCCACCATCATCTGGAAGAGCCTCCAAACTGGTCTGCCTACCTGTTACCTCCTCTACCCTAAGCCCTCCCCCCCCCATTCAGTTTATTCTCCACAAAGCAACCAGAATAATCCTATTAAAATGTAAGTCAAATCATGTCACTCAGAGTAAAAGTCCTTACTATGATTTGTAAGACTATGATTTACAAGACCCTACATAATTCTTTTTCTTTCCTCACCACCTACTATTCTCCCCTCCTTTTCTCCATTCTAGCCACACGGTCCTCCTTGAAATTCCTCCAATATTCCAGGTATACTCCTGCCTTTGGGTCTTTGAAGTTGCTCTTACCCCTGCTGTTGTCTTAGATAGTTGTCTGGTTCACTCACTCACCTCCTACAGTCACCTTTTCAGTAAGTTTTTCCTTGGACACTTTATTTAAAAATATAAATGGGCCCATCTTCCCAAGTCCCTATGTTTCTCCTTTGCCTTGTTTTATTTTTCTTCATAGTATTTATACCCTTCAACATACTGTATGTATTTACTCACTTTCTTGGTCTGTTTGTTTATTACTATATCCCAGCACCGATAGCAGTGTCTTGCTCAGAGTAGATACTCAGTGAATATTTGCTGAGCAAATGAATAAATGACCACTATTGCTACTTTATTTGTTTGGGAAATTGGGGGATTGGGCTTTGTCTTCTCCCTTCCTCCACTCCCGAATTTGGAGAGAGTTCCTTTTGAGACCAGAAACTTCACTTCTACCATTGTGGGGTTCTCACCCTACTTTATATAAACTGCTTAGGAGGAGTACCCTGCCACAAAGAAGAGCAAGTTTTTCTCTGGAATATGTTGAACAAAGTTCTCCAGTGAGGAAAACAGCCTGTGGGAAGCTGTTTCTTCTTTCTGCTCCTTTGTCATGGTAGGACCTTCCCTGACTTGGGTGGATGCCATTGAGGGTCTCATTGGGATGATGAAAGCCCAAAAAAGTGTGTTTTAATAGCTGGAGTGGAGACAGAACGCCTCTGGAATGAAGATATCATAACACAGAAAGTAAGGATTTCATGCAAAGACAATGGATCCATGTGTTAGATCCATTGTGTGAAGAAGGTTAGGCAGGCAGTAGACTCTACTTTCTACCTCTTCCTTCTCTGATCAAATGTTGTGATATTTTCCCCTAAGCTTTATAACAGCCCGTTTCTATTTCTCTCAATTAACATACATCCATTAGAGCTGGAAATAACACATTGATGGCTTTGCACTCCGACAGGTGTTCCTGCCAATTAAGAGCCTGGGTCATCATCATATCTATATATAGCCTCCATAGAATTGGCAATATTTTGAAAAACCTATAATTTTTTGGGGAAATATTTTATAGCATGACTTTAAACTTGCAACAAATTCTCTTATTCTGAATACAACAGATTCCATAGGTCTTACTAAAAGTTTTGGTAAGTATATTTAGAAAGAATCTTTAGTCTTTACTGGATGATACAAAAGAGGCAACAGATCATATTCAAGCCAATAACAAATGGGCTACCCATCAAATGGATTATGCACACTCATTACATTGGTACCCTATGAAATGATGAGCATGTAGGAAACTAATATGGTGTTTGGAATTAGAAAAGGCAAATCGGGCATGCTGTAGAATTCGAATAAAATGAAAAAAAATGAACATTTTGTAGTTGAAGGTTTTTTAACAATCTATTTTAGTGCATTTATGGGCCTATGTTGCTGTGATAGATCGTAAGCTAAATGCCATGAATAGCTATACTAATTGTATCCCTCTTCCAAAATAATTGCCTTGTCTTCCCCTGGCTTTAGCTTTAGGAAATGTGGGTCTAATAATGCTGACCTTTCTTGCTAGTTGGCTTTAGTCCTGGACACCTTCAGTCATTGACCTGCAGGCTGCTCCTGGGCAAGAGGAAGGGATCTGATAGGTACGGTTTCCTGGAGGATATCACATCCAGACCTAAGATATTACACAGAGAACTTCCTGGGGAATGGAGTTTAAAATCTCTTAAGCTTTATAAGGTTCTGTCTCCAGCTCTGCCTCTAACTAGTTGTGGGGTCATGGATAAATCATCTCCTCTTATTAGCCCTCATTTTCCTCATTTTTAGAATGAATGGCCTGAATTAATTTTCTCTATTGTCCTTCGCAGTTGGAAAGTGACAGGCAATCACTAAGCTTCACAACAATAATGACCACTCACCTTATTCAACATAACATGAATATAATACCTTGATTTGTATAACGTGTCATTAGCTTTTAGCATCCACAGAAGCCACTGCAGATTGAGGTGGGCTCAGACTCATCTGGCACCTCTACAGATAAATTTCCCTTTTCAGGGAGTGGTGTTTAGGAAGGCTTTCTAAATGAAATGATCCCATAGCAAATACTTGTAAGACATTTATAAAGAGAAAGGAAGAAAAAAAGCACAAGGTAAACTGTTTTACTTTAACAAAGAATGAAAATCAGTTTGTTTATATTCCTAAGACTTTAAAAAGCTTTGTTGCTTACACTGTAATTTCATAGTCAATTAAGCTACCACATACTATATACTGTTTTCTGTAGGCTGATGTTCCAGGCACCCAGATCTCACAAACTGCTACATTTTTAGGTTGGTTTAAATGTGACTGCTGAGAGTGGGAACCACCTGATCTATAGAGAATAAACTTTAAAAATGGACTCCATGTACAATGTGGACAATCTTTGATTCTGAGCTATCAGAATCCAGGATTTCAGTCTTAGAAAGCAGCTCCCAATTTCCTTCGCTGATGCTTCTGTTAAAGTGCAGCATAATGTAGGTGAATATCAGAGGAAATAGCATGAAAGAGTCACATGAGTTTCCTGAAAATCAGTGCGAAAATAATTAGTCAATTGGCTTTTGAAGAGGAAAGAGGTAGAGTATGAGACTGCATTTTGGGGTTCTTAC
Organism: Myotis brandtii; assembly: GCF_000412655.1. Classification (NCBI taxonomy): domain Eukaryota; kingdom Metazoa; phylum Chordata; class Mammalia; order Chiroptera; family Vespertilionidae; genus Myotis; species Myotis brandtii. The sequence continues at coordinate 1,176,167 of NW_005370182.1, forward strand.
CTCAGAGTTCCAACTCTGCTAATCAATAGAGTGACCTTGGGTGAATTACTTCACCTTCACCTTGCTCCGTCTGAAGAGTGATTGGGTTGCTTGATTCCTATGGCCTCCATGTTTCCTCATTGGTATCAGAGAGGAGCCATGAAAATAAGCACATTTTTTATTTCCAAAAATTTTGGGATGTTTATGCAGCACAGATAAAAAATTTTGGTAAGTAACCATGGCCTCTGAACAAGGTTTTCTATTGGGATTGTGGACTGGGACATGTAAAACATTAATCCATTGTGTTGGTGGTGCTTAATCTTCTCCAATCATTTTGGCTGCAAAAAAACCCAAGCCATTTTAGGGTCATCAAGTGTTTTAGTTTATGTCTGAATGAGACTGTAAACTTCACAGGACAGGAATTTTGTCTTTTGTGCTTTATGTTCTATAAAGTACCATACACATTTCCACAGTTCTATAAAATATAAGAATAAAAATATGTGCTGATCCAACACATTCATCCATTTAATATTTAGCAGATTTTAGTGATGCCTTCAATATTTTATCCTCAGATATTTTACAGTGTTTGGAGTTTTCATGGCAGTCTCTCAGAGACAGACTTTAAGTTTAAATTTTGCCTTTTGGAGAGGCATCGGTTCTGAATGCCCCTTCTGGGGCCCATTCTTTAGCCACTGAAAGACTTGCAGCTGACTTACCACAGGAGCCTCTTTAAGGCCATTTTCTGTCGCATTAGTCAGCTCCTTTTGGGTGACATCCAGCACTTTTCATTGCTATGTATACTTTTCCAATTTTATACAATTTATGGAAAGCTCTTTTCAGATGAATCTTCCTAAAACACTGCCTTCATTATGCCATTTTCTGGCTTAAAAACTTGCAACGTTTATAAAATTAAATTTCATCTTCTCAGCTTGGAATTCAAGGTCTTCCATCAGCAGAAAAGCATATTTTAGTATCTCCCACTTACAAAGCAAGTACATAGCAAGCAAACTAACAACAACAACAACAACAGAAACAAAAACTCTTTCTTGCCTATATCCTCTATCATTGCTTTATCTCTTTGTTTTCTTTATAGCAAGATTTTGTGGAATAGTTATCTATATTCAATTACCTTTTCTTGCCTTCTAGTCACTGTTCAACCCACTCCAATCATTACACTACTGAAACTATTCTTTTCATGTTTACTGACCATCTCTCTGTTGCCAAATCCAGTAGCCCCTGCTCTGCCCTCTGTTACATGACTTCTGCATTTTGGGGTTCTCACCTCGGAGTTCCAGCTCTGCTAATCAGTAGAGTGACCTTGGGTGAATTACTTCACCTTCATCTTGCTGGCTGTCAGCTCCATCTGAAGAGTGAGTTGATTGGGTTGCTTGGTTGCTATGGCCTCCATGTTTCCTTATTGTTAGAGAGGAGCCATGAAAATGAGCACAGTTTTTATTTCCAAAAGTTTTGGGATGTTTATGCAACACAGATATATTCTGGTATATTCTGTTTTAGTATATTCTAATTTCCCTTCTATCTTTTTGACTATTCCTTTCAACCCTTTTTGCTAGCTCCTCTACTGGACCTCAGATGTTGAAAAGTTTCCAGGCTCATCCTACGGTTCTCTTCTCTTTCTTCCCTTTCTACCCAACCAATATTATGGCTTTAAATGTCCTCTGCAGGCTGATGACTAGTTTTATATTTCTAACTTCTTCACTGGGCTCCAGATTCCTCTAACTAAGTATCTTTTTTCAATCTGTACTTGGATATTGTAGCTCACACAGGAAGACACCTTCCCAAGAGAACCCTGATATTGTTTGGGGTAGCAATGTGCACAGCTAAGAACTACGTTTTTAGACTCCCTTGCAGCTATGGGCAGTCATTGGAGAGTCACTCAAAGTCTTATGAAGATTTCTGGGAAATTGTCAATCTTGATATAGACACATACCCTTTCTCATTTTGCTTCCTTCTTATTCCTGCCTGAAACATGGGCCACTTTCCACCTTCTCACTGTGCACCTGCCACATTGGTCTTCTTTCTCTTAGAATATGAGCATGAACTATTTTTACCCGTAAGAACATATGCTCTTGCTGTTCCCTCTACCTGATGCTTACAGGTTGACGCTTCATAATTTATGTCTCAGCTCAAACGCCTTCTCAGAAAGGCTTCCCTCAGCATCCTAATGCAAGTAAGCAGCCTTGTCTGACATTGAATGCCTATTCTTTTATTCACCTCTAAATCAAATCAAGTCTACTTCAAGCCTTACCATCTCCAGGAAGGCTCTTTCTTTTATTACTCCATTCAACAAAGATATTTCTGTTTCTTGATCCCCACAGTATTTATCTGTGTCCTCTTTTCCAGACTGTAAACTAAACTGTCTGTATTATTTACAGGTTGTTTTGTTATGCATGCCTCATTTTCCTAAGCAGAATGTAAGTTTTTTTTTCAAATGGCAGATTTTGAATTTCCTTTAATAACTTCAGTGCTTGGCTTATGGCTGAAGCCTAAAAATATATATTAATTTAATGATGTTCATCTGCTTTTGTCTTTACACTGCAGAGTTTTTGGAGAAAATATTTTCCTGCTTGATTATAAAATGGACCTCCTAATGTTTTAATTTTATCCTTTGTCTTTGTGGCTGAAATCAAGGTAAGATTCTGGTATATTAGAATATAATGCATGTCTTGCAATAATTTTCTTTCAGTTGGATTTAGGCCCAAAAGTGAAGATAGTTATGACATTGATTGACATTACTGTTCTCCATGAATTTCATACATGCTGGTGGGTAAGACAGAGCCCGACATGTGATAGTGAGCTTTAACTTTCATAATTTTCATTCTAGTGCAGGAGAAAGGTACATTTGTTTCTACTCAAAATGATGCTATGAATCATTTTCAGTAGGATCTGAAGTTCTGGGTTTATTTTTTCTAGAAGTGATTAGTGATTATGGATTTACATAGATCCACCCGCACATCTTTTCTAGTATCCATGGCAACAAAAGTGATACATCTTTGAGAAGCTTAATTGGGGCAGTTAAGAGAGGTTTTCTTGGTACAAAGCAAGCTTGTCCATTTGAGGTACAAATTTCCACCACAGGTTTCATTAGGACCAGTCATTATCAGGCTGAATGAGCCAACTCGGGAAATGGACAACTGCTCTGTAAGGGTATCATATTCTTACTTTTATTTGAGATTTTGTAAGAGAAGTAATAACTTGCTTAAATTTAGGCAAGATTCAATAAACCTAGAACTAACCATCTCGTCTCCATTTGTGCATTTCTTGGGTCAGCTAGTTCAGCAGTCCCACAGATGGAAGCTGCTCAACCCCATTTAGATCAATCTTTACTTTAAATTCAGAATAAGTTCGGCTAAAATTTAAATAAAATCCATAATGAAAGTGATGAATCTTTAATAATAGGAAAGATAAAAACCCAGAGATATGTAAATTTAAATTGGGGTTATCACAGAACACTCTTTCTCTGGTAGAGTTACCATATTTTAGTGGGATTGTAAAATTCTCCACAAGTTTACAAGGAGGATATAATGAGAAATAGTCTCAAAACAGGCACTGAGGAAACATTAAGTAAATTTGATACTCTTCCTTACTAATGAAAGTAAAGGAAAGCTTATAAATAACAATTTGAAAACTATGAAGGGAATATGTCCACGCTAAATATTTAAATCCGTAGAAATGGCTCTAAAATGATACCATGGTTATATTTCTTATAGGAAATATGTCTTTCAGAAAACATTCCAGTTCCACAGTTTTATTTTAATTGAGGTTGTATGAGAAAAACAATTTTCTCTGGGGTATGTACCCGTTGATTTGGCATCCCATCTGATCCCATGTGTTTGTGTGTGTCTAGGCCATATTCATTGCACATCAGTGGAAAGGTCATCTGCTGCTAGTAACTCTTTGCCAAACTTCCACTGGTGTTTACTGCTTAGGTCGTAGAAGACTAGAGGACAGTGTATATGTATGTACTGGTGTTGATAGTTTTCCATGAGCAGATGGCAAAATGGTAAACTGAAAATATATGTACTGCATTGTAAACATTTCTTCCCGAGTGATTTGGCAGACTGACAATTTTCAGACAAGAAAAGGATGAGTGGGATGAGTGTTTAGAGCCTTAGGAAAAATTTAACCCTTGAAAATAAAAAGGGGTTATTGGCATGTTTCACTCTTAAAACCAAGAAGGGACTTCTTCCAACTAAGCGATGTTACTTTTGAATGTCGCTGTGGAGAACTGATGATCTGTACCTATTTGGGGCTCTATATCCTCTGTTAGTTATAGTTACTCGTGGTCTCCCACTCAGGTTTCTTTGAAGATTTTGTTAGTTGGCTTAAGTTCGGTCCTATCTCAGAAAATCCTGAGTATGTAATATGGACTGCTTTGGGGGATTCCCAAAGTAGGCCTTTCCAGAAAGAGCTTTGTGAAGTAGACTCAAGGTCTGGAGAGTCATAGACCATGAGTATTACTTTGTAATAAAATCCTCACAAAGGAGCAAAGGAAGTGGCAGGTTCAGAAGAATGATTTCTCTGAACAACCTGTCAAAGCAGGGAGGGTTGCTTCCCCTGAGGGCTGATGTTACCCCTGCTTCCTCTTTAGGTCAGACCTTTGCCTGGGCTCCTGGAGATCCCACCAATCATTCTCAGCTCCTTTGCAAGGTATCCTTCTGAGAAAACACTGAACACTGGGTCGTCACCTCTAGATCATCACTGCTTTCCTGGGGCAACCTCTGCTACCCCCCAGGAAGTTCTCTCTCCATGAAGAACCCCACTAGGGGATGGGTGAGCCCTCTGTGTGGGGGCCTCGCATGAGGTCACCTAGCAGCAGGCAGAGCATAGGGTTGTGTGACATGGGCATGAGAATAAGAAGTGGGACAGGGTAAAAATTAATGCCAAGTAAACAAAATGATAGCTAAGAGGAAAGATAGAGGGTTCAAAACCACGTGGGTAGATTCTCAAGAGAAATACAGCGAGGAGGACACATCTTTTCCAGCCTTCTGGCACCCATGGCAGCTCATGGGGGTTTGGAGATGGTCCCAGTGTCCACTTCTAAGTGGAGAGGAAAATAATTTTTAAAAACATTTATAGACTATATTTTATAAAGCAGTTTTAGGTTTACAGAAAAAATAACAAGTACAGAAAGTCTCCATTACTTTTCCTTCTTCTGTTATTAACATCTTGCATTGGTATGACATGTTTGTTATAATTGATGAACCAATATACATACACTATTATAAGATCCACTAGGAGCCCAGCATGTGATTTTAAATCGCGCGGTGCCACCCATCCCCCGGTTCAGCCCTGCCTCCCTCTCTGGCCCTTGAAGCAGCTGCGGACGCTGCTGATCAGGCCCTCCCCCAGCGCAGGCGCATGGAGGCCCCTGCTGCCCTGCCCCCGATGCTGTGGGTGCAACCTCCTGTCTGGTTGACCCGTTATGGCATCCCAGTTAATTAGCATATTTCATATATATTTATATAGATAGATAGATATAAAATAGATATAGAGTAGTGTGCAAGATCTTTATGTACAGTTTAAAGAAGTGCAGTGTCACCAATTAGGTTGAGAAGTAGAGCATTGTCAACCCCCCGAGTAGATATATATATATATATATATATATATTACAGTACAGTTCACTCTGACTTGTAAAGTACTATGGATTTTGTCAAATGCATAAAGTCATGTAGCCACCATTCCAGTATCATACAGAACAGTTCTGCCTTAAAAATTCACTGTGCTCTGCCTATTTATCCTTCCTCCCTCTCTGCCTTACCACTCCTTGAAAACTATTGATCTTTTAATTGTCTCTATGGTTTCCACCATGTCTTTTGTGGTTTGATAGCTCATTTTTATTACTGAATAATATATAATTTTATGGATGTATCACAGTTGGTTATCTATTCATTATTGATGGTCAATTGTTTGCTTCTAATTTTTGGCAATTATGAAAAAAATTACTCTAAATATTAGTGTGTAGGTTTTTTGTAGATACAAGTTTTCAACTTATGGGTAAATACCAAAGAGTATGATTAGTGGATTGCATGGTAAAAGTATGTTTAGCTTTGTAAGAAACTGCTAAACTGTCTTCCAAAGTGGCCATACCATTTTGACTCTCACCAGCAATGAATGAAAGTTCCTGTTTTTCCACATCCTCACCAGCATTTGGTGGTGTCAGTGTTTTGGATTTTAGCCATTCTAATAGGTGTGTGGTGGTATCTCATTGTTTTAATTTGCATAAATTTGAAATTTAATGTTGAGCATCTTTTCAAATGCTTATTTGCCATCTGTATATCTTCTTTGGTGAGGCATCTGTTCAGATCTTTTGCCCACTTTTTAATTGGGTTGTTTGTTTTCTTATTGTTGGGTTTTAAGAGTGCTTTGTGTATTTTAAATACATGTCCTTTATCAGATACATGCTTGGAAAATATTTCCTCCCAGGGAATACGCCTCTTTCAGTGTATGGCTTGCCTATTTATTCTCTTAACACTCCCTTTGGAACAAAAGTTTTTAATTTGAAAAAAAAATTGTGAGGAGTTTTGAAATACAAGAGACGCTGGAGTAGTTGTGCTTGGTGAGGAAAGTGAAGGAGAGAGAAAAAAGGGAATTTAAAAAATATATTTTTATTGATTTCAGAGAGGAAGAGAGAGGGAGAAAGAGATAGAAACATCCATGATGAGAGAGAATCATTGATCGGCTGCCTCCTGCATGTCTCCTGCACGCCTCCTGTTACAACCTGGCCATGTGCCCCAACAGGGAATCGAACCGTGACCTCCCGGTTCATAGGTCGACATTCAGCCACTGAGTCACACCAGCTAGGCGAGAAAAAGGGAACTTTAGAAAAGTGCTGCTATGACTTCCATACTCACTCGAGAATAGTTGAGAAATGCAAGTAAAAACTCAAGTTCATTCGAACTAACTTTGTATTGTTAGACTGTGGTTCTTGAATGTGAGAGCTCTGAGCACCTGAACTGCATGTCGCAGCTTTGCAGTACTCTGTGACCCTGGGTAGCCGGGATGAGTATTAAATGGGTAACATACGTGAAGGGCATATGGCAAATGTAGGGGTGCTATAAATGTTAGCTTTCTTCTGTATAGGAATATCATGGGCCTGCGTGGCTGCCCGAAGGCAGGTGCAACACAACCAAGCACCACCCCCAAAGGCAGCATTGCTGTTCTTGCTCTTACTCCACCATTTCCACCCCTCTGTTTCCAGACGGAGAGAAAGGGGCTGTCCTCCTCTGCAGTTTTACAAAGACTGGCTTAGCACCCTATTCTCAGTATCATGGTTTTCAGCTTTCACAAATTCCACATATGAAAGAGAATTGAGAATTGTGGTTTGAGAAGTCTAAAAGAGTTTTGGTTATTTAATTGCAATTATAATGAATTCAGAAGCTACATAGCCTACATTTGTGATCACTGAGACAGAATATTGATTGAAGTGCATTGCTTTCTTTCTATGATAAAAAAGGTTTTCTTCTCCCAGATAAATGAATGGATTAAACATGATTGCAAGGGATGAAATTTTCTCACTTTATAAACTAGAATCCGCTCCTGGCCAGGTAGCTCAATTGGGTAGAGTGTTGTCCCAATACACCAAGGTTGTGGGTTCGATTCCCAATCAGGGCACATACAAGAATCAACCAAATGAGTACATAAATAAGTGGAACAACAGATTGATATTTCTCTCTCTCTCTCTCTCTCTCTCTCTCTTTCTCTCTAATCAATAATTTTTAAAAGTTTAAAAAAGAAAATGTAATCCACACAAGACAACTGATTGTGTTCAAATCTTGTCTTTTCTACTTATTGGCCAAGAATCACCCCCTTCCAGCCTCCAAGCTTCTTCATTTTAGGAGTCAATGACATGCATCCCTGTGAGGCTGTGATGAGTAAGTGAGATGAGCAGCCTGACCTCTAGACATGGAGACAGGGACATGGATGATGCTCAGAACATGTCCCTTCTACTGCCTCCCTTTTGTATTACAAGAAGTGCTTCTTCTAAACTCTTTGCTGAAATAATCTATTCTCCATCCTTTGAAAAAACTCTTTGCTGAAATAATCTATTCTCCTGCCTCTGTATTTTTGCTTCCTGTATTCACTCTATCTTGTGTATATCTTCCCTCTCCTCTTCCACTGTCCACCTCTTTGTTGGCTTTCCTGATTCTTTTCCAGAGGGCTGGCTGCTCTCACCCTTCTGAGCTTCTGAGCTCATTATGGTAATTAGTTACTAGTTCACTGCATTGCCCTGCATTGTTTATATGCATGTGCCCTTTAATCGCTTTGATTATATCCCTCCAGCATCACTTCTTTTGTTGGGCCCTTCATAGTACGTATCTAACATTAACAATTTGAACATAGTAGGGGATCATTGAATATTTGATATTTGGGTTATAAATAATCTCTATGAGTTTCTTTAACTAGGTGCCAAAGGACCTATTGTACCTTGCAATGCTTGCTAATTCTATTTGAACTCTTTTGCAAAACTTTCTTTTAAAATATTTTTAATCCTTTTAAAGTCTCTTGGGTAAAAGAAAAGGTTAAATAAATTGTCACACAGAGGATGTTTATGAAGATTTTTAATAACATGGGAAATGCTTGGGTTGCCTTGTTAAAAGTAAATCAGCATGCAAAATTGTGCATATGGCATTTTTACAACTGCATAAAGTATCACTTACAATAACTATGAAACTCTTAATAACTAAAAAAAATTGAGTCCAGGCATGAATATTGTTTGTTTTTGAATCAACAATACTATAATTTTCTTCTAATTTCATTTGTAGGAAGAGGCTGATTTTGCCCACAAATGCTCTGTGTAGTTAACTTACTGTGCATGAAGAACAATTCTGTTTCATCTCACTAGAGGTCACTGTGGTTCTTTAGTTATTTTTTTTTCCCCTCCATGTGGCATCCCTGTTAGGGGAAAAAGCCTTCTGTCATAGTTATTATTTTTAGCAAAGTCAAGAGAAATGTTAAAATGATAGCCTTCCTTTTTAAATACAAAGAAACATTTTCCAGAACATATGTACTTCTCTTTCAGCTTCCATATTCCAGGCCATAACTATCAAAAACATTTCTATGTTATACTGGCAACTCAAATTTAAATTTATTAGTGTGAAACATTAGCACTATTACCATTTATTCCACTATTAAAACAAGATTGCATCCATGCTTTCCATGGTGTGAAAATAATAAAGGACTAACCCCTTCTGTTTCTGCTTTAGCTTTCTCCCCTCTCCTCCCAAGACTGTTTCCCAGCAGTATAGAAATATGGCTTCTAAAACTCAGTAATGAAGTATTAAAATAAGTTAATGACAGATGAGATGTGCACATCTAAGGATCGTTTCTAAGGTGAATGCAGAGATCCAACGAATTCTCCTGATACATTACTGTATCTTTAAAAGGATTTCTCCCTGGTAAATTCAGCAAGGATATAGGTTGTTTTTCTGTTTGAAAAATGACCAAATATTAAGAATTAGAAAAATGAAATGGAGTCCCAATATTAATAGGATGCATGCTGAGAATAACAACATCCAAAATGCCTAAGTGACATGATAACCAAGTCCTTAGCATTCCTACTGGAGTCTTACATTCATTTGACTATAAACCAGGAAGCTCTAAATTTTATATTGGTTTGAAAAGCTCATCTTTTTCTTTCATCTTCTTTTTACTGTTTGCAGCCTTGAAAAGTGGTGTCACAATCACCTCACTGGGTCATATTTATTTTTCACAACCTGGGTCATTTGGTTCTCTGGGTATTCTTATTCCTATAGCATTATTGCTGGATTCACAGAAATTTCCCCCAACTCAAACTGTGTCTCAATGAATCTCAACCTTGATGATCCATTATTTATTATGGGCCCAAATTTGGCAGGGTGTGAGAGATTAGGGTGTGTGCTGCATGCTGGAAACCCACCAACAACTCCAATAATCTACAATATCCTTGAAAAACCTGCATGATTTTTGCTCCTGTCTTCTGACTAGAATAAACAGCTCCTTTTCCCTAATTTCACAGAAAGCTCTGCCAAGGCTGTAAGCAGCAGGCAGGGCTGAGTGTAGTGGGCAGCCCTGCTGTGCTTTGAAACCATTCTTTCGCAGCTGCATTTCTTGCAAACCCAATCTCTATCCTTGTTTTGGGAGGCCACTTTCACAATTGGGTCCCTCTAAATTGAGGTGATTAATGATGGTCTTGACAGAGTTAACAGAGAATAACTGGCTGGCTAAGACTTTTCTTTGAAAGCATTTTCCTCTTTTTCTTTCAAAAGATGCATTTACTTTCCTGTCTATAATCCAGAATTCTCCAAAGCTATTTAGAAAAATATATGTATTTTTAGGCTCTCTCTCCAGTTGGAGTTTCCATCATTTATTTCAGTGTTTCTCAAACCTTTAAATGATATGCTTAAAAATTCTTACTTTTGCTGGGCGAAGGAGTATGCCGTGGTGGTTTTCGAGTCAGAAAAAGCTGGATTCGAGTGCAAGTTCTACCACTTATTAGTTGTATGATTTTAAGCTCCATAACCTCATTGAATTAATTTTAAGATCCTGTTCTTTAAAATGGGGATAGTAACAACGATAAATGGGATAATGCTATTCAATGATTAGTACTATATCCGGTACATAGTAAGCACTCAACATGTGATCGGTACTATTAGTAGTAGTAGTAATAGCAGTAGTGGAAGTAATAGAAGTTTCTGTCAGTATGATTGACATGCTTCCACAATGAAGATGCATTTTGATTGGGAAAGTGAGCTGAGGTTGATGCGGTATTATCTGCAGAAAGCCAGTTCATGAGGACGATCTGTGGTGCAAGTAGACTGATTCATTCAGTGATTACTTGAGTGCTTATGAGGAGCCAGACACCATTCCAGGTGTCAGGTTTGCCATGGTGAGCAAGGTGAGGCCCCTGTTCTCATAAAGCTGACATTCTGGCGAGGGGAGACAGGTGAGAATCAGGAAACCCGCAGGTAGCAGGAAGTGCCTCGTGGGAAATAAAACGGGGCGATGGGATCCAGTGGCTGTGAGGGTGAGATTGGGGCTGCTTTAGAAGTGGCATTTGAGTTGAAAGCTGGTGATGTAAAAAGCAGGCCAGCTGAAGGACTGGAGGTGGGGGGATGTTACAGATGGAGGGAGCAAAGTGCAAGGCCTTGAGAGAAGCAAGCTTGTTATGTTCAAGGAACAGAAGTTTGGCAAGGCTGGAGCCAGCATGAGGTCATGTAGGGCCTCGTAGGGCCTGGTGAGTAGATTTGGAAGTACATGTCCGAGGTCTCCCTAGACCAGTGGTTCTCAGCCTTCCTAATACCGTGACCCTTTAACACAGTTCCTCATGTTGTGGTGACCCCCAACCACAAAATTATTTTCATTGCTACTTCATAACTGTAATTGTGCTACTGTTATGAATCGTCATGTAAATATCTGATACGCAGGATGTATTTTCATTGTTCACGACCCACAGGTTGAGAACCGCTGCCCTATACCTTAATGGGAGCACCTTGCTTTCCCCTCTCAGAGGGCCTATCATGGCTGGTGAAGCATGGTGTTGACATTCTTCCAGCCAAAGTGGACTTTGATTCCTCCCACAATCTTTTCCTTCCTTTCCCTTCCCTGTATCAGCCACTTTGCAAATTCTGTCAAGCCTAGCTCATTAGTGTCCCTCCAACTTGACCTTGTCCACATCCTTCTCTGTCACCTTCAGTTAGATTCTCATTACTGGGCCTGGACAGTAGCTGTGAGCTGGTCCCCCAGGGTACCCCTCTGACCTGTTTCCTCTAGTCTACACACTGAAGTACATTAGAAGCACACTCTGCCCCCAAACCACCACGTTTGAGTAAGCCACCTTTCTGCCCCATGCCTCCCAATGGCTCCCTCTTGTCAGGGGAATAACAAAAGATAAAATCTTTGTCTTGACATTCTCTATTCCTCACCTACTTTTTTCAGTTATAACTTCTACTGCACATATTCATATTCCTTCAACTTAACTGAACTACCCCTAATTCCATAATGATGCTGTGAGATTTATTATTATTTTTTCCCCCAAACCTTTGCTTATGTTGTTCTCTCAGATGGGAGGTCTTCCCCTCCAAACCTACATGTTGTTCAAGGCCCCCTTATATGTCACCTTCTTCATGAACCTTTCCCTGACCCCCAAACCTGAGAGGACCTTGACTCTGAACTCTGGAGGCACTTTGCTCGCACCTTTCCCATGATGTTCATCTCCTAAACTTCTGGTAATTACTGTGTACATATCCTAGTGTTCTTTCTAACTGCCAGCTCCTCCAGGCCTGGAACAAATGTTCATTCAGGCTGGTTTCCTTCAAGGGTTCAGATACGACCTTATACATGCCCCCTCCCCCCTTCCTTAAGCCAATATAAGCTATTTTGACACAAGAATAAAGAAATGAATAATAAACGTCAGATGAGTATTACCTATAGGAGAAAAAAAAATGCAACAGACCCTTCTCACTGGGGTGGTCGGTGGAGGCATTTTCTGGAACAGATGAAGCAGAGGTGATTCATGGAAAAAAGGCGTCTTGGCCAAGTCTTGGATTTAGAATGCAAAGCAAGGAAATGAGCACAGGTTTTCCATTTTTTTGACCTGGGGTAAAATTCCAGCTGTTACTTAGTAGTTTGATCTGATTAACTTATTAATCATGAGATTATTAAAAGGATTAAAGAAAATAACATATGTAAATTAGCTAATATTAAACAAACTGTGAGTGCTTAGCTCATCTAATTCTCATAATGACTCAGTGAGATAATCATCCTTCCTCTCAGAGGCGTGTGGCTGAGATAAGGCATGCGCGGCCTTTGGCATTGTGCCTGGTCTGTGAGAAGTGGTCAACAAATGACAGCAATTTTTTCTTGTTGATATTTATTAAAAGGCAACCGGTAATTAACATGGGAATGTTGTCTCAAGGAGATTGATTAGCATTTTCCCTTTAGAATTGTGTTAAAGCCACAAAATAAATGGGGAGCATCAACTTGCATGTGTATATGTAGGAATAATAGGGCAGGGGTTAAGTTTGAATTTCTGTTCCCATAAATGTTTTGGTGACAGAATGCACAAGCAAATCCGCTAAATCTACCTTTTTTTGTGTGTTGGTCAATTTCATTCTTTCTTGACAACGCAAAGACTACAATGATTGGAAAAGTTGGTACTTATTACTTTTATGTTATCAAGAAACTTTCAGCCGTTAGAGAACTGGTTGCATCAAAATGAAGCAGACATTCTGTTTGGGGGGAACATATGCTAATTTTATTGGTCCTAAGGGGTAGTGCAAACTTTCCAGAGCTGAGGCTCTAAACCGCCTTGGCAAAATCCCACTGCTAGTCTTTGAAAAATGAGTTTTGTCACCTTATGAACTGGTGTTTTTGAACTTCTAATTATTCCAAATAAGAATAAAATAAAATAAAAACCAACTGGCTCCCACACATCAGTGTGACTCCTTGTCACAATTGCATTGGATTAAATATTTTGTTTACGCCTGGAGAAAAGTGAAAATGTAGGCAATGTATTTTGTTCTAGATGTAAGTAATTTGATGTAAAGTTTCTTAAAAATTTGAAAATAGGCAAGTATGTTATGGACTGGAAACTAGAATTCACTTGTGTGTTTAAGATAAAAAAAACCCCACAACTTTAAATTGAGGCTGTTTTCTTAGGCCCTGGAGGGTTGTTTTTCATCTTTTTTTCTTTTTAAGTGAACCCTTGTAGAAATAATACATTTAGGTCTTAGGATATTATTAGCTATTAACATCTTAACTTGTATTAACCTTATCAGATTTACAGCACAGAGCGTGAGAACAGAGAGGCACAGACCCATGGGCTTGGATGGGGAAAACATAGGGATTGATCAATGCTGAGAGGAGGGGGCTCTTCTGTGGAGGCTGGGGACCAATTGGGGGTACTGGAGAAAAGGGGCATCAGCAAAAGAACATCCAGGAACTCAAGACGAACTCTGCAGGTTTTCCCCACGCTCATTGTAACATCCTTCCCCTAGACAGGCCCTCACACAACTGCAAGGCGAATTGGGCTCATGTTCATCTCCCCTCACTCTTTCCTCCTTTTCTCATGATGTCCTCTTTCCACCACCGTGATCTCATGAGGCTGATTGCTACATGATTAAGCACTGGATCTAGGTTCATCATTTGATAGATTCTTAAAGGATCTTAAAGGCCATGTGGTCCAACCTCCATGAACTCTACATCTTACCGAATATGCATTAGGACCAGCTTCCTGGGTGTGGGACCTGCGCAGTTGCATAGGGCTCTGCATTTAGAAGGGCCCCACAATTGGCTGTAATGCTCTGCTGTCACTATCTTGAAATCCTTAACTTTTGAACAAGGGTCTCTACATTTTTCATTTCATGCTGGGCCCCACAAGTTACGTTGCTAATCCTATAAGCCATACTGATATGCTTGTGACTTAATGAATCATAAGACAATTTGAAATGTTTAAAGAGAGTGTTAAAGAGTGTGGAAAGGATGAATGACGGAGGAGTTTAAGAGCTTCCGGAAGGCCAGGAGGAGAGATAAATTTGTGGGGGAGCAGGAGTTTTCCTGGGAATCTTCAAAATACCCCATGTACCTTAGATTTGTCCCACTTACAGATTACACCAGTTCTGTCTTTAGATAGAAATGTATTCCTTATCTCTATTAGGAATCTCCATGTTCCCTCTTAAAATCTATTTCCTTTTGTTCCAGTCTCCGTGAAGGTGCTGACAACTAGCCATTATCTCCTATGTACTTAATGGCCATTATAGTCACCCCTCAACACTTTTCCAGGCTAAGCAATCTTACTTCTTTTATCCATCCACTTGAATGCTTTTTAAAAAAATTGATTCTTCCTCAAAGAAGAACAGCTAGCTAGTTAAGGCAGCATTGTTAAAATCAGGGTGCAATTAATTTCACATCTGGCTACAATATTGCCAAGGAAAGGAGCAGACAAAGACAGAGATGGCACCAATGGAAATTGCTTTTTGGAATTAAGCTGAAATTAGCGAGGCATTTTGTAATTACCAAGTAATTTGAAAATCAAGTAGTTGTTAGACTAAAACATTGATCAGGAAAAGGACGAGAGGAAAGGAAAGATTAGGGGAATTCTTTGAAAACAACCCCCTCTGCAGACCAGAGGGAGTTTTTGAGAAAAAGGAGAGTGCTGCTAATAAAATACCAAAGCTCATTATTTAGGCAAAGTCTTTGCAGACAGAAAATGTGGCCTTGCAAAGGCAAGAGCACTAAGTTCTACCCAGAGAAGGCTACATCGGTGTCTGCGTGTGACCACTTTCCGTGCACATAACTACAAGGAGAAGTAAAGGGATGTATTATATTTTATGTTTCAATTATAGTGTTCAAATACTGAATACAAACAGGCGGCATGATTGGATAAGCAAAAAGGGAAAGAACAACAAAGCAGTAACAAAAAGAACAGAGGATTGATTTGGTGTATTATCATGTATTCCTCTGTAATTCACTTCAGAGAGACTGTGATTTAATTTCCACAAAACAGTGGCTGGAATACACTCAAGGTTGATGCATCAGAAAGCCTTTATTATTTTTTTCTTAACAAAATAGTTGCATTTTTATTTATCTCTCAGGTTGATGGTCAGTGGCCATTGAGTAAAAAAAGGAGCCTTATTCAAGGTGGAAAACCACGCCCCTCCTGAAGATGCTGATGGGGGACCCTGGTGTCAGGTGGAGTGAGGATGTCACACTACTAGGGTGAGAGGTAGGAAGCCTATTAGCCAAGTCCTATGTGTTCACTTCTGGGCAGATCATCTACCTTCTCTGTATCTTGATTTTCTTGTATACAAAAATAGCAACCTATCTGAGGATTGTGATGAAAATGAAATGAATTAACAGATGAAAAAAGTGCTTTAAGAAGCTATGATGTACTCTAACCGGTTTGGCTCAGTGGATAGAGCATCAGTCTGCGGACTCAAGGGTCCCAGGTTAGATTCCAGTCAGGGGCATATACCTTGGTTGCGGACACATCCCCAGTGGGGGGTGTGAAGGAGGCAGCTGATGGATGTTTCTCTCTCATCGACGTTTCTAACGCTCTATCCCTCTCCCTTCCTCTCTGTAAAAAATCAATGAAAATATTTTAAAAAAAGAAGCTATGATGTGTTGTTGTTATACATTAAGAAAGTCCATTAAAATGTGAAAATTAAGGAAAGAAACCAACCACTTTATTGGGGAGGTGCAAATTTACTGTGCTCTCTGTTGTGGAGACAGAAAGGGGAATTGGACTGGTGTTTGTCCTCAGAGAACTGCCAGTCTAATTGAGAAACAAAAATAATATTGTTAGTGACAAACTCTTTTATTTATTTGGCATTTTGTACACCTAAGATTGGACTGACTATACATATTCAAGAAGAGCATATGGCAAACTCTATCTGGGGTTGAATCCTAGTTTATGGATAATAAGAAAAGTGAGGGTTAAATGGGGTCAGTTTTTTAAACTGTAGACTGAGACTTGAATGGTATCTCATAGGGTTGTTGTGAGGATTAACAGCATCCCTGAAGATACTTTTAATAGCTGACACACTTTTAATAGTTGTCTATTGCTATTATAATATGTATAGATATACTTCTCTAAAGGTGTTTTTTTTCTTTTTGGTGGTGGTGGTGGTAGTGGTGTGTGTGTGTGTGTGTCTGTGTGTAATGGGAAATTTTAGAGGAACTTCTTTTTGGAGCATATGGTCATAGGCAATAAATACATATACATTTGGAGAGTGAGCACTCAGGACTGGGATCATTAGAAAAGTCTTCATAGAGATGAGGGGATTTGAACTGGGGTTTAAAATAGTGTATGATTTGGCAAGAAAGAAAAAAAATCTTGGGCAAGGCACTTGGATTTTATCTCATGGGTGGAGAGAAGTCATCAGTGGGATTTAAGAATAGACAATCTGGTGTTTTTATTCATAGCAAATGAATATTAAAAGGTGTTGAAAGTGTCTGGAGTTAGGGCTACTGGCTGGGCAGTTACTGAATGAAATTCAAGGCCCAGATTGAATTGATGCGTTGGAGACATAAACCAGGAGAGATGTGAGGGGTTATAGAAAGAAGCAAGACTAATTGGTGGTTGACTATGGGATTTGAGGGGAGGGGCAACAATGATTCTCAGGTTTCACCTTGTGGTAATTTGAGGAATCATGTTCCTCAACATTGCCTTATTTTTTCAGTGATTCAATTATCAATACTTTCCGAGTGCTTACTGTGTTCAGGACACTGTGTAGGTGCTGAGATTGTAAAAAAAAAAATAGTGAGACCTGGTCTTTGCTCTCGAAGTGTTCACAGACTTTTTTCTGATTGCAATACCTAGAATTGTGTGTGTCAAGTATTATGATGTAGGCATAAAAAATAGAAGAAGGTGAACTGGGAAGAATTTATGGAGGAGGTAGCATTTTAGCAGGGTCTTGGCCATGGTTAGAAATTCTACAAGGGATAAGAAAGTATCATTGCAGAAATAAAGAAGTCAAGAAAGTAAGTTGGAGGTTGGGAAAGACATGATTTCTGTTTTAGATGCACTAAGTCCAGGGCGATAATGGGACACCAAGTGGAAGTGACTGGAAGGTCTCTGGAAAGAAGGAACTGGGAGAGAACCTTATTTATAATGAATCTGCCCAATGGTTAATTGGCCACAGCTTGAATGCGTCTTGTGATAGAGCTCTCCTTACTTTGCAATACAGCTTATTGTATTGCCAAGCAATCCCAATACCAGAGTTTGAACTTGGTCCTTAAGTGAGTTGCCAGCTATTAGAGGTGTTCAAAGAAGGGATACCTTGACTAAAGGGCTGTTGATTAAAGGAAGAATCTGTGACTCCTGTGCAGGATAAATCTGAGAGGAGAGCTGGTAGCTAGGACACTGGCAGGGAGGACAGCTCTAATTGTTAAATATTTTTCTAACTCTGCAGTGAGTCAGTCTTCCTCCTTGTTACTTTCATTTATGGGTCTACTTTAATTTGACGGGAGCAACACAGAACAAGTCTACTATTTTTTTTCCATAAGACTTAGTTCTCCATTCTTTTAAGGTATTTCTTTTTTAAAAGAATATTTTTATTGATTTCATAGAGGAAGGGAGAGGGAGAGATAGAAACACCAGTGATGAGAGAGAATCATTGATCAGCTGCCTCCTGCACACCCCACACTGGGGATCAAGCTCACACGCCCGGCATGTGCCCTGACCAGGAATCAAACTGTGATCTCCTGGTTCATAAGTCGATGCTCAACCACTGAGTAACACCAGCTGGTCTAAGGTATTTCTTTTTTAAAAAGAATCTTGTCCTGGTTCTTTATGCACCATGGGATACTGTTTGTAGACTTTCAACATCCTGATCCATTCATTAAGATATTGGTTAAAACTTATGTGCAAATATTGTATTGGAGAGTATGCTCTAGGGCAGGGGTCCTCAAACTTTTTAAACAGGGGGCCAGTTCACTGTCCCTCAGACTGTTGGAGGGCCGGACTATAGTTTAAAAAAAAACTATGAACAAATTCTTATGCACACTGCACATATCTTATTTTGAAGTAAAAAAACAAAATGGGAACAAATACAATATTTGTATTTGCATGTGGCCCGCGGGCCATAGTTTGAGGACCCCTGCTCTAGGGAGCAGAAGTGAGGGATGAGAAGCCATGCAGGGCAAGAGAGAAAGTCAGTAAAAATGTACTAGTATGTTCACATTGGCTACTGCTTACTGGGACAGGATGCTCCATTCTATGACAGGGACCTGAGGAGCCATATGAGATGTATCCCAGGGCTATCTGTCCAAGGAAAGCATCTACCCATTGTCTCCCATCTCCTTTTGATCAGAGGTTTGCCCAGAGGGGCATTAACTCTCCTGCACTCTCAGGTTGCAAATGCCTGAGCAGGAGCATCCTCCCCGACCCCACCTTCTCAGCAGAGGAGACTTGAAGAGGGAGTGAAAGTCAGGAGGCTGGATCTGAGGTGAGTGCTGACAGCTCTATTTGTGGGAAGTTGATCTGGTCCTGTGGCAGTGGCTGGAATTAGGCAGAGATTCAGAAATGGGGCATGAGAGATACCAGATGGATGTGCTATCCCTCAGGCTCTCTGCTGGGCTCTGGATGAGCTCTAGTCTCTCCGAAGTTCTTTCAAAGATGGTGCTCAGAATTAAATAAGCCTTCCAAATATAGTCTGTGCAGGTAAGTTTTTAAGGCAGAGAGTAAGGTTGGTGTGAGGGCTGGGGGAAGATGATAGAAGATGAACATATCATATATACTTGATGCATACACTCTCCTTAATTCTCTAAACATACACTGCCATACATGAAGTTCAGCAACAAACACCCAGGATTTGGCAGACATTGTGCTAATTACTGGAGGGTGGGGAGCATCCTGAAGAATAAGGTGTAATCTTGACCCTTAGGAAGGCTCAGCCAAGTTGAGGAGGCTGAAAAAGGAGCCAAATAATTAGAATAATGTGGGATGGGCTATGATGGATGGAGAAATGGTAGAGAGAAGTGTGTAATTAACTTTATCAGGTGGACGGGTCAGAGAAGGTGTCAGAAGGGTTTGGGGTGGTCTGGTTTGTCATCGTGTGTGCCAAGATGAAGAGGCAGAGCTCACAAGGGATTAGCTGCGTTCAGACTGAGGCGTAACCTGAACTGCTGGCAGAATCGAACAGTCCTAGGATTCCTGGTTTCAAGTTAACTGCAAAACCACTAGACGCTCCTTATATTAGAAGCTATATTAGAAGCCAATGCATGTCTTTTTAAACAAATATTCCTAGCTTAAAAAATCACAGCCTTTTAGTTATGTGTGTATTTGAGTATTTTGAGCCAGTGTTCCATCTCTTAGCAATCATATCTTTCCCATGTGAATCACTGCTTCATATCTTTCCAGTGTACTGGAAGAGACCTTGACTGTACAAGGTTAAACTGAAGCAGAAGTAGGGTATTCCCCCCCCCTTTTTTTCCCTTGGCAAGAATACCACAGAGCCTTTGTAAACAACAGCCAGGATGTAGACGGCCTAGGAGCAGTTTTGGCTGAAAATATGTATAATTTTTTTTAACGTGGTGAATTGAAGGATACCTCAGGAAAATAAGGAGCAGGTGGCGCTTGCAGCCTGGAGGGCAGAAGGCACGGTATGAAGACAGAGAGCATGTGCGGCTTGTCACGTGTTCCCACATATCACTTGAGCCCTTGGACAGGGGGCAGCTCTGAGCCTCCTGTCCTCTGGCCCTCAGTCCCAGGCCCCCTGACAAACATATGGGAAGGATTTAGAGACAAGGGAAAAGCCCAGAAATCAAATGCGGAGAGAAATTATGTGGCTAACAGCTGGAATTCATGAAGTTCCATATTAAGTGAAGGATTGATAGTAAGAAATTCAAAACACCCTTTCCCCAAAGGCTGACAAATTAATAGCTTGAGGACAAGAAAGACATGTCAAGATCCCTGGCTTCTCTTTAAATATAACAGTCATGCCTATGTTTGTTTTTATAAGGAATAGCTATGGTTATGTTTGTCATAAATTTGGAATTATTGAATTCAAGGATGAATATGGTGAAATGCGTTAACGAAGTGCCAAGAATGAATGTAAAATGGGACTGCATGTCCACTTTACTTTGGAGTCTTTCTTATTGAGGTATGCTAATATTAAATAAAATAATTATTTATGAAGATATTTTTACATAAGTTATCTTACTTAGTCCTCCCTCTACACACCAAGAAATAAGTATTTCATAACCTCTGCTTAAAAAAATTGATGCTAAAGAGATGAATTTTCCCAACATCATGCGGTGGCAGACAAGAACTTAAACCCATGTCTTCCACTCCCAACACCCGTGGGTGTATCCACTGCATTGGGAATTCTAAAACTAGGTGAGTTTCCAAAATAGCCCAGGAGCTGTTGAAATTTAGTGGTTCCCGAAATGGGCTAGAATCTAGATGTTTAAAACTTTGAAGTGCTTCTGAGGATCAACCTGTTTTGGGTTTTCTCACCAATCAGTTTGAATTCTTCTTTACTTTGGGGATGCAGGTGAGTGGATATTTTGAAGGTCAGAAGAGCCACACCTGGGAAGCATTAGATTCCACCCAACCATGCAGCCTGCAACAATTTTGGGTGGGCTGGTTCAGTTTGATTACTAGCGTCTGGCAGCAAGCGCGAGATGAGGGGAAGCTAGATCATAACAACATAAAGTGATGTTTCCCAACTCTTCCCTGGGCAATGACACATCTGTGAAAGTGCTGGGACACACCAGGGGGCTGCCGATGTCAAAGATGTACAGCTGCAGGTTGAGACCACTTGGGCAAAACAAAAATCGGAGGGGTCAGGTAACCTACCATCAAAATACAATATGCTTACTCTTTCCGTTTCTGGAAAGATTTGAGAGGTACAGTGAATATAGAAAACAGTCAGGCTCCTATCTGATGAGTAGCCAGGTTAATTCTTCCTTAATGTCTATGAGCATGGGGAGGTGACGTACATGCTTCGATATCTGGTGGGACTAGTTTTGAATCCCAGTTGTACCACTCAGTGACCTTTGGATCTCACTTTCCTTCATTGAACCTCAATTTCCCTTTATGTGTATGGAGGGTAATGATGCTTTCATTCTTATCTTCTTTGAACCTCAATTTCCCTATATGTGTATGGAAGGTAATGATGCTTTCGTCATAGAATATTTAGAGGCTTGAATTAAATACTGGATATAATATGATTAATCCAGGGGCTGTAAACAGCAAGCATCATGTAAATTGCAGTGTTATTTCTGTCTCTTATATCCAAGAGATCTTAAATTTTATCAGTAAAGTATGAGAATCTTTCATGATGTCTTAAGAAAAGCAGGTGTCAAATGAAAAAAAAAATTCACCCTAGTAAAAAGCAAGAAAAATACCATAATGCATGAGGTCCTATCTTAATCAAGTCCTGCTGTCAGCTTCTAGATACATATCGAACAGGGGCAAGCATCTGAACATAAGAAACTGTTTCTGCACAGGGGAGCGAGAGGAACGTGCGCCCAAGAATTTGGAAAGCAGGGAGTAAATGTGCTGTCTGCATCTAGCAGACTAGGACAAAGACGTGAAAGTCACTTTGAGAATGACTGTAAATGGAGTCCATAAGACTGGACCGTAACCTGAGGATCTGTATTAACATGTCTAAAGACAGAGCTTATCACTTGGAACTGCAGTCAGCCAGCAATGGAAGAACAGAAAATGGAAATTCCGAGTTGCCGATGTTGGCGTGCCCTCCTAGAACTCCCCAGGGGAGAAGGACTTTTAGCTGAGACACATTGAATATTTCTTTTCCATTGGCAAGACCATCTACATACATGGTGGGATGTCGATCTCAGGCTGTCTTAGCTCAATGTCACAACATAGTCAAAGCTGTAACTAATTTATTTTGTATGGATTCTGTATGTTTCATGAAATAGTATGATTATACTTATCTCCCATATAGTTTGCTTATAGAGAAAAAGAACACACCAGGCAGAGGATGCTAATAACCTTCTGCCGCTGACATTTATCATTGTAAAATAATAAGGTGGGTTGTTTTTTATTTGGCAGGGGCGGGGTGTGTGCGGAAGTGGTTATACTTTAGTCTTTTGTAAGCCTGAGTCAGGCTCCCAGAATCTGATTATCTCTGGACCTGAGTTTTGGAAGCTGCAAATTTCACAGTAGGACCTTGGGCAGTGATGAGTGGGCAAGACAGTGTGTGTCACCTGACAGTGCCTCCTGCCAGTAGCTCTGCTGGTCTCCCTGGCGACCTGTGACTTTACCGCACACCTTCTCCTCACCATGGGGAAAGAGGACAATTTAGGACGAGAAACCACACGTTGGGTATCAAACCAATGGGAAGTTTTGCCCTGACCAAATCATGAATCAGTGGTAATCGTTTTTAGAGAAGATAAGCTTTTGTCCCCTTGCTGAGCAGGAATCTGGATTTTCTGAGATATCTAGTTAAAGCTCCAATTACTCTAACAATAATTTCGAAACACCACAGGCTCTGCTAACGTGTTTCCTTATCATTTAATTGTTCCCAGTTGCTTGTTTGTGGCTTCGCTGCCTTGCCTCTTCTGAGTTTTGGTGTCATCGTATGTCTCACATACACCTAAGGGGCACAAATATCCCACTCCCTGAAACCAATCACCTGAGGAGACCTGGGGTTAGACTTCTCCAGGGGAAGATTTTCTTGTGTCTCTTTGCAAAGTAACTACCACTGATTGCTAATTGGCCCCTGGGCCTCTAGTCCTGCCTCCCCTCTGGTCCCTACACTGAGTGATTTTTCTAAAGTGCATATCTAAATACATCACTCTCAAATTTGAAATCCTTCAGTGGCTGCCTATTGCTCCCACTTCAAGTCCCAACTCATCAGCAGGTCCCATGGGTCTGTCCTTTGCTACTGCTCCAGCTTCTATCCTCACCATTCACTCCTCTCATTCCAATGAGATCTACTGATCTACTTTATTAAAAATATTTCTTGCACTTAAGAGCCTCTTGGCCTTTGCTCATACATTTACTTCTCCTCCTTTTTCTAGTTGCCTGGAAAGCTGTTTTTAGTTGAGACACTACTTCTTTGGGAAACAGAATTAATTCACTAAAAATATTTCTTAAGCATCTTCAATGTGCCAGATACTATTCTAGTTACTTGGGATACATTGGTGAACAAAACAGGGAAAGATCTATTTACCTTATTGGATACTAATGACCTATTTACTTGTTCTGTTTCTCTGAACTGCAAAATCCCTGAAGACAGGGCATGTGCATTATTTATCACCGTGTTCCCAAAGCCTAGGACCGTGGTCGGCAAACTGCGGCTCGCGAGCCACATGCGGCTCTTTGGCCCCTTCAGTGTGGCTCTTCCTAAGCCTTAGGAGTACCTTAATTAAGTTAATAACAATGTACCTACCTATATAGTTTAAGTTTAGAGAACAGAAAATGGAAAGTCCGAGAGGCCAATGTTGGCGTGCCCTCCTAGAACTCCTCAGGGGAGAAGGACTGTTAGCTGAGACACATTGAATATTTCTTTGCCATTGGCAAGACCATCTACATACATGGTGGGGTGTCGATCTCAGGCTGTCTTAGCTCAATGTCACAACATAGTCAAAGCTGTAACTAATTTATTTTGTATGGATTCTGTATGTTTCATGAAATAGTATGATTATACTTATCTCCCATATAGTTTGCTTATAGAGAAAAAGAACACACCAGGCAGAGGATGCTAATAACCTTCTGCCGCTGACATTTATCATTGTAAAATAATAAGGTGGGTTGTTTTTTATTTGGCAGGGGCGGGGTGTGTGCGGAAGTGGTTATACTTTAGTCTTTTGTAAGCCTGAGTCAGGCTCCCAGAATCTGATTATCTCTGGACCTGAGTTTTGGAAGCTGCAAATTTCACAG
>NW_005370182.1:1201112-1212272 GCF_000412655.1 Myotis brandtii
CAGTGGTTCTCAATCTTGGCTGCACATTAGAATCACCTGGGAATCTTTTTAAAATCCTGATTTCTGGGCCTCATCCTCCGGAAATTCTGTTTCTTTGTTATGGGGTGGGGCCACAACATTAGTAACAAAGAAACAGAATTTCTGGAGGATGAGGCCCAGAAATCAGGATTTTAAAAAGATTCCCAGGTGATTCTAATGTGCAGCCAAGGTTGAGAACCACTGGAATAGAGGAATTAAAGTGGATTTGGACAGAGTTTAGGTTTCGCTCCAAGCCTTTCTGACTTCAATGTCCATATGACATATCTTGCTGGTTGTGTAACTGTATATACACATTGAGGATAAGAATTCTCAAGGCACTGTGAACCACAATTCTGGTCAGTTAATCTAAAGTCATTATGCTTTTTCTAATATCTAGATATCTTGTCCAACCAGATCCCTGTCAAAATTTGTCAGCCCTAAACAATGATAAATCCCTCTTAATAGCATGTAAGGAATTAGGTAATGGGCAGGGGGACAGTACCGGCTGGTAATACAAATAAGTATGTGTAAAGTGGGAAATATCCTTAGGATATAGAGGTGATACAGAGAGCAGTGTAACTTACTTTATAGCAAGTGGAAGGGTCAGAGAACCCTTCAGAAATGTGGGAAGGCCTATAAAAGATCCTGAAATGGTATACACTCCTTTCCATGTGTCCAAAATCGGGAGTCAGAGCATGTGAGGAATCTGCTTAGACTAAATTATAACCTGAATTGCATGCAGAATTATGTAGAGCCAGAATTCCTAGTTCCCAGTCATCCATGAAACCACTCGAAACTCCTTATGTAAGAAATGATATTTTAATGCATCCATTGTAAACAAATATTCCTAGCTTAACCATTGCAGCCTTTTACTTACCTGTGTATTTGAGTATTTTAGGTCATTATTCTTTCTCTTGGGACTCATATTTTTCCATACATCACTTTTTTTGTGTGTTGTTCTAGTTTTCTAAAAGATACCTTGATTTTAAATGGTTAAATGGAAGGTGAAATAGAGTAAACAAACTGGACTTTTTGCTTTGTGAACTCTGTGGAAGTGTTGAGTCACCTGCTTGAACTGGTAAGTGGAACCAGCAGAATCTGTGCTCCACAGCCTGAATTTATTCTGTGTCTTTGGTTCCATATTGGTTTATGACCAATGACTAATGCTTCACCCATGAGTCATTAAACCCTTCTGCACTTTCTTGGTTCCCTAATCTTGGAATTCATTCTGTGTCCAATGGTCCAATGCTCTAGCTTGGTATTCTGATGACCTTGGAATTCATTCTTGTTTCCAATGGTCCAATGCTCTAGCTTGGTATTCTGATGACTGAGAGAATAGAAACAGCAATAAAATGTATATGTGATATAACAATTCAAAATGCAATTTCCTTTACAGAAGCCTTCTTAGCAACTCAAATTCCTCCCAAACCATTTCAAATTCTTTGAAATATTTGAAGCTTTTAGTTTCCTTTGTACCTTCATGAGAGGTCAACAAATATAGCAAAGTATCTGCTAGCTCTGCACATACTTTGCCACAAAATTCAGACTTTTATAGTGTAGCTCTACTTCCTAATGCTTTTGATTAACTGCACTTATGGAAAAAAGCAAAGCATGAATAATCTAATGTAGATAGCAGCTGATGAATATGCATGCATTGGATGTCCTAGACAACTAATACTTTAAAGCAAACAGTGAAGTATCATTGATGGCTAGACTTAGGGTGAAAAGAAAAGATGCCCAACTTCTTGACTACTGCTCAGTTCCCTGAAGTCCATGTCATTTTAAGAGCAGCTTTTTTTTTTCTCCCACAGAGTCAGGAATGGCCTGAACACTGAAAGAATTTGGCAGACTAAGAGGAAGGGAGGAGACTTGGAGTGAGGAAGGAAAAAGATATAAATAAGACATGGGAATATCCTATTTATAGGAATGGGGCAGGTTCTAGGGGTGGGGAGTGGGGAGAAGATAGATTTAGCTGCTAATGTTGGCTGGCATTTAGCTCTCCCCATCCCATCATTAGATCCTAGCTGGGAAGTCTCCCTCAAGCTGACGTAACTGATGAGTATTCTATAAGCGGGCAGATGGAGGACAGTGATAGAGAATCCAAACAGATGTGATGTTCAGGAGGCCAGTCAGGAAATGTGCAATCATTCTCTTCTAGAAGGACGGCTGAGAGAGAGGGGGCTCGCCTGTGGGGTTAGGGGTGAGATTGAGGAGGACAGTGTAGGGTATTAATGTTAGGAGGGTAGTAGTCATATAAGAGAGTTCAAACTGGTCACAAAGAGAAGCTTTTCATGGGGACGTTGAGAACCAGATATACGAGAGCCAAGATCCATGGGTCCAGATAGGAGGGTGGTCCTGGTGCTACCTGACACAGAGAATGTGGCCCAGCTGACTTTTACATACTCCATTTAGAGTGACATATGGGGTCTCTGGCTACAATTAAAGGGTGAGAGGTATGGACAGACAATTGATTGTCACCAATAATATCTTTTTCAGGTTGCAGGGCACTATCCAGCATGATGCTACTCTGTCAGCTAAAGTTTCAAGTGCCCAGAAGATTTGTATTCTGAGCGGATTTTCTCAGTTGGCCAGGAGAGGTCATGGATCATGACTGGCTAGACATTATTTTAATCTCTTCCTCTTTCCTTAGCACGATGTGTGGAAGAGTAATGGTGGCGCCAGAGGCAATGGCTGCAATGAAGGAACCAGCCAGAGAAAAAATGACTGGGAAGACTATTGGGTAGGCAAATTTTAACTTCTTATTTTCAGTGATTGAGATCAGAGATATACTTTAAAAAGTATTTCACAATGGAAAATCAATCAAGTAACTGAATAGTCACATATTGTAGATTTCCTAAAAAATGTACCACTAAAAATGTAGCCTTCAACACTTATTGACATGTGAAACAGTACTTAAAACTGCACTGCACTTCTTTCTGGAACCTTAAGGCACTCTCTATGTTTATTTAATGAAGGTCAGTCCTCAAATATTTTCTCCCCACTTTTCAGTACCAAATAAAATAATAGAGTTTTTCCCATTATAACTCCATTTCCAAAATGGGGCTGCAGAGTTGCTACTAGGGAGGCTTGGTTAAGAGAGGTTCTGTAACCTTGGGGCCACAGGCTTAAAAATTAATTGGTGAGAACCATTTCAAAAGGATGCCAGTGTTAATGCGAGAGGGTTGAACCACCATCTACTGACATACACACATCATTGGGAAAAATTAGCCTCAGGTCTTAAAAGTAAAGTGGGCTAAATGATGAAGAGGCTTATAAATAGCATCTATCTTTTATGATTGGATGTATCTGAATGATCACAGTCATGAGAACGTGAGGTCATGGCTAAGATTGTGTGAGTTAAAAGATGATGTGTTGTGGGATTTCAAAAAGTCAGGTCACTTTGGTTGAGTCATGCTCAGTAATCTTGAGCTTCTAAAACTAAATTGCAAGGTGAACACAGGTGACACACGATAAAACCATCAATTCACTGTTTACCAAAGTTCTCTTTTTGTGTGTGATTTCTCACTAGCACACTGCACTAACCCCTGCTGTCAAAATCTAGTTTCACAAGTGCCCAAGCAAATCAATCTTGGGTATTGATCATTCAGTGACCACTAATCGCTGTAGCTTAGAACTTGATTCATTAGTGAAAACAAAAAAAGAGATCTACTTGTTTTATCCCTGCTATATATGTTTTTGCAAGAAGGTGCTTGCTTTTGTTGTGTCAGCTATTCATTTTTTAAAATGTAAAATAAGCAGGGAGAAACTCAGACAAATGTTAATGATTTTTTGGCATTAAAGCTGAGGTTGCCTTCAGGCTGCATTAACTTAGGTATCTTCTTTTACTTAATTCCTCTTTTTTGTTTTAATTTATCAGCTGTCCCTGTGCAAGGCAGAAGGCCTATTTTTCAAACAAAATTACCTTTTAAGATAGTAGGCAACACATTTGTTCTCTCCAGAGCACATTTTTTATAAAAATGAAAGGATATATATGTATTTTAAAAATCATCAACTGTGTCTCAGGTTTTACAAATGCAAAGGAAGTGTGCAAAAGGAAGGACAGGAAACTGATTTGTTGGTGCAAATCTCAATGACAAAATCCTTTCATTGCTGGCTAATCTTTTACTAGCGTAAATATAAAAGTGATTTCACGGGAAGAGAAGATGAATTCTCCTTGGCAATTTACAGGATCAGCCTTTGTTGGATGCCCACTGAGACGAGAGATGGCAGTTTAGTTGCAATGATTTGCTCTCTGGAGCAGAGGAGACTTTGTGGCCTGCTTACTCACATGAACCGAGAACTGCAATATGGGAGGGGAGATTTGCTCGGGAGAGGCCAACCTTGAATGCATAAGAGCTGGGGATTTTAAAATGCAGCTTTGTGTGGCCAGATTGTGATATCTTGAAACAAAAGATTTTTTTTTATCCTAGAATGAAACCTTCAATATGAGGGTAAATAGTGGCTCTAGATTAAGAACATTGTCTACTTTGCAAGATAACATCATTCACAATTTGGTTCAGTACTAATGCCTTTAAGATTTCAAAATTTACATTTTCTGCTGCTGTTGGGAGATGATTTATTCACACACACACACACACACACTCCGTGTTCCCCACAGCACCCAGACTATTGGCTATAATGTAAGGCAGTGTTATCTAATGTCATGACCACTAGCCACATGTGGCTGCTAGCACATGAAATGTGGTTAGTCTAAATTGAGCTGTGTTGTAAGTATAAAATAAAAAATACACACCAGGTTTCAAAGACAACATTAAAAAAAGAATGAAAAATAACTTAATTATTTTATATATTGATTAAATGTTGAAATAGTAATATTTTAAATATATTAGGTTAAATAAAATATATTATTAAAATTAATTTCACTTGTTATTACTTTTTAGATGAGGCTACTTGAAAACTTACCTATGTGGCTTGCAGTTTATTTCTATGGAACAGTACTGGTCTAAGAACATACATCATGACAAATGATCCTCTGGCATTCCTTTGTGAGCTGTGAAAAGTTACTGGAACTCCAGTCACCAGACCCTGACATTCAGAGATCCTATCCCCGGTGTCTCCTCTGAGGCTCCTCAGTAGCATCCTGTATCCTCTGAGCCATGACTATGGAAGTATCCATTCTCCTGCCTTCCTCACTTCATATTTGATCTGCCCATCTTAGCTACAGCTTCTGCTTCTGTCCTGGCTTTTACACTTGGCTGACTGCTGAGCCCTTCCCATCACTGCTGACGGGGGAGGAGAACTCCCTTTCTGACTGTTGTAAGCTCCTTTGTCTATTTATTGCCTTAAGGAATCAAATAATTTGACCATTTCTTACAAATTCCCTGATGATAGAAGTAAGTCATTAAAATTACTCTTAAAATGTATTATTTTGGTAAATACTTAGTGTAAATTCCCTTGGGGCTAAGTTGGAAAATAATACCGACATTATCACAAATGTACTACACTCAGAGTGGTTCCTCTTTGCCTTCCCCTGACTCACCATGGGTGCATTTCTTCCCCATTTTGCATGTTATGCACATTTCAAGGTCCAGCCAGAGTTCTTCAGTGTTTAGTTATATTCCCTTCTCTAGGACAGGGTCATGCCCTGACTTTCTGGAGTGTACAGAGGGTACCAACCAGCTTGGGTCCTTGTTCATGTAGTGTTCTCAATAAATGACAATGGATACCAATTGTCAAATATGGATTAAAGTGTAGTAATCAGCTTTATACAAGGAAAGCTGGTTAGAAGATGGTGGCTCAGCCTCTTATCTCATAGCCCAGTTGAAACTTGCCTATCGATCCTGAGCAGAAAAGCTAGAGATTATTGGATCTCCTGGAAGAGAAAAGATACTGTTTGGGGCAGGAAGCTGAGGGCCAGAGAGCACCCAGCATGAGGGCATAAGAGCCAAGACAGCAAGATAGCAATAGCCTGGGTTAATGCAATTTTTGATGCTGTAAACTTACCCTTGGTAAATTAGGTCCTAATGGATTTCAGATGCTCCTTGCCTCACCATTTAGGTAAATCACTCTTCTTTCCATTGGGAAGAGGGAATGAATGAATGAGTGAGTGAGTGAGTGAGTGAGTGAGTGGATGAAGAGAGGGAACACAAATGTTTGTTTCTATACCCTCCTTCCTTGGAAGTAGAGCAGTGAGTGAGTGAGTGAGTGAGTGGATGGAGAGAAAGAACCCAACTGTTTGTTTCTATACCCTCCTTCCTTGGAAGTAGAGCAGACGTGTTTTTTTCTCCATGGCATGTGAGGGAGGAGAAGTAAGCAAGCTCCATATTACATAGTGTAAAAGTTAAATAATAATATCATAGTCTGTCAGAGTTGACAGGACCTGAAATTCTGTCTTGTCAGACACTACTATTACAGATGAGGAAACAGCTCCATACAAGTGAAGTAACCAAGACTGGAGGAAGCTCCCCTGTATAACAGAGTTGACAGGACCTGAAATTGTCTTGTCAGACACTACCATTACAGATGAGGAAACAGCTCCATAAAAGTGAAGTAACCAAGACTGGAGGAAGCTCCCCTGTATATTAACGCCTGCATATCAATGTCTCTGAAAATAAATGGAAGAAAACAGGCTTCCAGTTTGATAGAACTTTTGCCTTAGTGAAAAGTTTGTGTCTGTGTTTTTGACTTAAAGTATTTGCAAATTTTAAAACGCAATTAACAGTAAGATTGCAATCTGGCATATGAAAGAATTAAAACCTTGGTTTGGCACACTTGGTATGGATTTACATGCAACAACAGAACTAATCCAATTGAGAGATTTAATATTTTCATTTCACTGCCATAGATTTACACAGCCCCTGAGCCACAGATCCCTAGGAGTAAGGGTGACTGGGACTCAGATCGCCCTGTTCCCATGGAAAGAATTGGGCCCACTGAATATGTTAGCCAGACTCTGTGTTGAACAAAGTGCCTGCTGGGATCAATGTAAAAATTACTAACACGAAGGCCAGTTGCTAGTGAAAAGTTTGACTTAAGGAATTAAAAATAAGTATGTCTTTAAACGTGAACTTTAAAGTTTAAAGGTGGTATACACGTGATTAGCAAGGTGAGTGATTAGTGGTGTGTGCTTCTGCATCAGTTTATTTATTTGTCCAATATAACAGTACCTCATTGAATTGTAATAATTTGCTTACATGCTCTTTTACTCACTAAACTCATATGGAGTGTCTTCCAGATGTCACGCACCAGGCTGGGCATTGGGAAAAAGTAGTGATTTGCATTTTATTTATTGTCCTATACAAAGGATTTTGGTCAAGCTGGTTGCAATCTTTGGGTCTCCTCAATTTTCTCATCTATAAAATAGAGGGTGAGGATTAGGTCTTCTTTAATATCCCTTTAAGGCCCAAGATATATGTGAAATAGATGTTTTTGAGGTTTTGGAGGAAGCTTGAAAAGTTTAACTTATCAAATAGCTTGAGGCCCTCCTCTCCTTTCCCCAAATCACAGTGTCTTAGCAGAGAAGTCTATTTCTCTCTCATGCAAAAAAAGTAGGGAATAGGCAGTAGAGGCTTTAATGAGAATTCCATAAGGTTATCAGGTGCCTGGGCTCAGTCATCTCTCTACCTCAGCTATCCTGAGCACAGAACCTCTAGCCAAGATGCCTGCTGGCACAGGGATGGCCACACCCAGCTGCAGGGAGGGCTGGAGCACATCATCTTTTAGTTGGGAATATTGCTGCTCTTGATAAAAGATGGAAGAAGGGGAGAGTAGATGATGGCATATCCAACTATTGTTTGTAAAAGAAAAAATGCACTGGACCAGTTAAACAGGCAATGAAGATTTTATTCTAAACTATTGCAATAGGAGAGAAGGAGAAACTATTATATTATAAAAAAGAGATTGAGCTCAACTCTCCTGATACAAAAGGTGGGAGAATTTTTAAACACTGGGGTGAACTAATGAAAAGTACTGGAGTGGTTGGCAATGTGATCAGGCCACCTATGCTTGTTAATTGTCACTTATGGAAGTTAATTGTCACTTATGTGTTTACATTAGGCTATTACCCTCTCACAGAGACTGGGAGATAGGGGTGCTACCTTTCTTGATGATTACTTTCAAAGAATGACTTCCAGGTCCTTGAGAAAGACATTTTTGGGTTGCAGAAGATTTATTTCTCTAGATAATTTATAATTACAGCTTTTTAAAAAATAAATGTTCTAGAAAAATGAGGTGATTGGAGCCTATAATCAGAAAGAAATCAGTCTAAGATTTAGTCAAGCCGAGGGGGACTCTTAAGGCCATCTGTGTCTTGTCTATGCCCTGAAATTTATTCATTTTGCTGCAATTTTGTTTATAATACTAATATCTTAGAAATATTTAAAAAGCTTCAGCCCAAATTGCTTTCTAAAGTGTCCAAAATTCTTAGTTCGTGGAATCTGAGTAGATGGGTTGTACACCATGTAGAGGAAGGGGAGAGCCAGAAATGTAGTTCACTACAGGTGAGCATCACGGGCTGCGATGTTGTGAACAAAGTCTGTGGGATGTTATGACTCCAGGGTCAGGCCACAGAGTTTCAGCCCTTAGAAGTCACTTGCATTGTGTGTGAAAACCTCATCACTGGCTGTGCCTAAGAACAGGCTGCCATGTGCTCCTGTGTCTGGTTACTCTCCATGGATGATGAGCATTTCAGGTTGCTGCCTGATGTGAGTCTGGTTTCTCTTCCTCTAAAGGCGACAAGCTCTCATTTTATTTTATTCTTTGTAAATTTGAAAACGAAAGGTCCTGCCTGGGCCGTGTGGGAGATGCGGTGTGTGCCGTTGCATGCAAGGTGAGCAGCACATAGATGTTTTCTTAATGTGCTTCAGACACGTCCGGAGGCATAAAGAAGGGAATAGACCTGGCAGGGTAGTGAGCCCATCTCCCTTCCTTTGCATTGATTGAAACCGCCTTACTCGAGCGTGCCTTTTGGAATTTTGAGCAAACTAATTTTCTATGTCCCCGGGAGCTGATAGTTGTCACAATTCTATTTCAGAATGTTGTTTTTTTTTCTAACATGGCAGGCCTCATTGTCATGATATGCCCCTGCATCAGTTTCTGTCTCATTTTTTCTTGGCTAGCCAGGCCAATCCATGAGATCAGACCCCACCACACAGCTGAGGAGCCAAAACAAAACCCAAAGAATAGCTGTGCTTACGTTAGGATTTTACTCTGTGAAGTTACATTTCAAGAGATCTGACTTAACACTTCATGTCTCAACCCATTAATAAGAGGTTAAATTATATTTTTTGACTCCATTTATTAATATTTTTACTTTTTATGTGTCTAGTGTTTCCCACACATTGAATATTTTGATTATTTTCTTTCACACCCTATGCTATTTTCCATATGTTTAAAACCCCAAACAATATCAAATATTTAATTTAATTCACATATGTAAAAGATACTACTAGGTACTATGGAATCCCTGCTTTCAAAGAGTTGATGATGGAAGAATACTCTAGGTTAATTTAATAGAGCATGAAAAGACACAATAGATTAGAAGATACATTTTTACCAAAAGGCAGAATGGTAGAATGAGAACACTTAAATATCAATACTAAAACAGTAATACAGTCAAACTTCTGAGAGGGAGGGGTGATTAATGAGAGAAAGAGAGAGGGTGACTGTATTTTCATTCAGTAACGAGATCTGTTTTCTGCTTAAAAAATTATCTGAATATAAAATTAAATTCTTTTGCTATGGTATGAGAATATGAGAGAGAGAGAGAGAGAGAGAGAGAGAGAGAGAGAGAGAGAACAAGTGAGCACAGTGTTTTAACATGCAAACAGAAGGAAAGACCATTCCTAGGGAAATAAATTAAGGACATAGCTGCATTTTGGAAATTACTTAATAAAATGATCTCTTCTTACAGGTGGCATTGCTAAAGACTGCATTTATAGAGCCCATTGAGCAGGTGTATAAGGAGAAACTATTTTTCTGTTAATAGTAGCACAGGCTCTGAAATACTAAGAAGCAACTATTCCTGACCAGAACAATGTGGAACATACAGAAAGGGTCAGCAGAAATTGAGAAGAAGAGACAACATTGAACTAAAAGACTATCTTTTAGCTCCTTGTATCAAAGTCTTTTTTTCTTCAGAATTCCAGTTTGAGCAGTTAGTAGTGAATTTCATTAACATTACAGTAAATCATCCACTGTTTCTATGTATAATTGTTTAACTTAAAGGTAAAGTTTTCATTTCATTTTATGTTATTCCTTTATCCATTTTAAAAATTAATTTTATCTTTCATTCACTTGTTTACATATTCATTTATTCATTGAATAAATACAATGTAATGTGAGTCCAGTCATGTTCTAACTATTGTGGTGTTGTTTTTATAGCAACACAAGATTTTTTGTGTTTTTATGTGTGTGTGTTTTTAATCTTTCTTCTGTATAGAATCTATACAGATATATACTATAGATCTGTACATGGCTGACCTCAGTTGATTATTCAGTGAAGAAAGTTAGTAAACCAGGAAGGCAGCCCGCCTTACAGAATTCTGGCTTAACAAATGGACCATACAAGATACATTGGCAAAGCAGCAAGCACACATAGACCACCTCCCCAGTATTTTTATCTACACTAATAAAAGAGAAACATGGTAATTAGCGTACGACCGCTACCCTTCCCATTGGCTAATCAGCATATCCTTATGCAAATTAACTGCCAGCCAAGATGGCGGCCGGCAGCCAAGCACTGAAGCGAGCAGGGAGGCTTGCTTGCTCCAGTGACTGCGGACTCCAACGTTCCCCGCCTGCCGCTGCCGGCCTCTCAGCTGCAACTCTAAGCAACTACGTACTATGTTGCAAATATAGAAGCTAAACAAAACCCCAGAAACCGGCTTTCATTCAGCCGGGCTTCAGCCAGCCGGACCGCAACATTGTATCGATGTTTTCAGCAGCGAGGCCTCAGAGCTAAAGCTGGCCCAGAATAAAAAAAGAAAAAAAAGAAAAAAAGGAGCGGTTGAGACTTCAGTTCCCCGCCAGCCTGAAAACAGCCCTCAGCCCCTCACCCAGACTGGCCAGGCACCCCAGTGGGGACCCCCACCCTGATCCAGGACACCCTCCAGGGAAAACCAGCCAGCCCCTACCCATGCACTAGGCCTCTATCCTATATAGTAAAAGGGTAATATGCCTCCC
>NW_005370182.1:1212772-1234645 GCF_000412655.1 Myotis brandtii
CTCTGTGAGTGACAGGGGGGGGCTCCTCAACCCCCTGATGGGCCCTGCTCTGTGCGTGACAAGGGGTGGCGCCGCAACCTCCCCATCGACCCTGCCTTGAGTGTGACAGGGGGCGGTGCCCCAACCCCCCAATCGGCCCTACCCTGAGCGTGACTGAGGGTGGCATTGCAACCTCCCGATCCGCCCTGCTCTGTGCATGACAGGGGGCGGCGCCCCAACTCCCCAATCGGCCCTGCTCTGAGCCTGACCAGGGGCTGCACCTAGGGATTGGGCCTGCCCTCTGCCACCCGGGAGCAGGCCTAAGCCAGCAGGTCGTTATCTCCCGAGGGGTCCCAGACTGCGAGAGGGCACAGGCCGGGCTGGGGGACCCCTCTCACCCCCCAAGTGCACAAATTTTTGTGCACCGGGCCTCTAGTTTATTTATATTTAATGATCATACCCATGGCCAGTAGGAAACATGACAAGGTTGTCTGATTCTGAGAAACAGCAAGTAGATACTACCATTTAAAAAACTGTCAGCCACCATGAAACATAAAGCGGTTTTTATTGTAAGGAATTAAATTCAATGTACAGTAGGTCCTTTGGTTACCTTGGAGATCCGTTCCTATGTTGTGATGTAATGCAATTTCCACTGTAAGTCGGAACCCACCTACATAAGCACCTGCGTCACTCACATGGAGCACATACACAGCAGTAATGAAGTGAAACAGTAAAAAAAATTTAAAGGAAAGATAACAATTCCTGACCTTTACTTGTGGTAAATAAATAATAAAAAACATAAAGCACATATGTACATACGTCGAAATGACAGAACTTTTTTTTAATATATAAATAAATGGGAGATGGTGACGTAACCATGAAACAATGTACGTCGAGTCTGATGTAACCCGAGGACTGTCTGTATTATTATTCCCTCAACCCAGAAGAGATAATGAGAATTTTCAATAGGCATAGCCCTGAAAAGTGTTTGCCTAAATAAAAACGACAGTGTAGATTTTATCTATGGAGAGAGGAATGTGCATGTTCACCCAGATAGATGTGAACACACTAGACAAGTTGTTGATTGTTTTAACAAGTCACTCTATCTGAACAGTTTTAACATAGAGTTCCTTGGAACAACTTATTAGGCAGAACTGTAGCAAGTAACTGTTCAGTCTAGAGTAAAAATCAAATCCTTACAATGTGCTAAAAATGAATAAACACAGTCAATTTAGTTAATTTCTAAATTTGATATGGAGCAGATTATTTAATTAATGGAATCTTTCACTTTCCCATCATCTTTTGAGTCAGTTCTGTTGGCTCCTGGAACAGAGAGCTGCTCAAGTTGCCCTGGGAAAGGGAGAGTTTGTCAGAGAGATACCCAGGGAGCCATCAAGAGCCCTGTAATTCTGGTTCTTACTGCTGACTGACTTCCTCTTCCTATATTTCCAGCTCCAATAATCCCAGAGTGGAAATCTAATGGCTCTAGCTCATCTTTTCCCACCAGGTCATAAGCAAATCCATGGATTGGGTGACCTTGAGTAACCTGTCTAAGTCACTCTGGCTTGAGGGAAGGGAGACAGTAAGTGTCAGGGCAGAGCACTGATTCTTCAGAGAGATTGTGGAAGGGGCTGTTTGCCTTGGAATGGGCAGTCTGAGCTTTGTGCAGTGTGGTCCCCAACAGCATCGAGCTGACACGGCAACAATGGGAAAATTTGCAATCTTTGTGTATGTCAAAACAGATTCCATTGTCTGGTTAGTTTTCCTATATTTTTATAATAATATTTATAATTTTTGTAATTATAAATTAAAACATCTCTATTAAAGCCAATTTGAAAAAGCAGAAAAAAGGAAACCTTAATGGATTTTTTTATTGGGTCTTAATAAAGAAGTATAATCCATTCATATTTGTTACCACAAGTGATAGGTTTGGTTCACTGCAATTTTATTTTATACTTTTTGGGTTTTTTGTGCTTCTTTTTTTGTTAATCCTCACCTGAGGATATTTCTTTCCATTGATTTTTCAGAGAGCGTGAAAGGGAGGGATAGAGACAGAGAGAGAGAGAGAAACATCGATGTGAGAGAGAGATACATCAATTGGTTGCTCCTTGCATGTGTCCCCATTGGGCGGGGATTGGGCCTGCAACCGAGGTCCATGTCCTTGACCAGAATAGAACCCGAGAATAGAACCTGCAGGAGATGCTCCAACCACTGAGCAAAGCTGTATAGGGCTTTGTGCTTCTTCTTTTAAGAAAAATTTTTGCCATGTGGAATATGTTTTTTGTTACTTTTAATAATTTAAAAAAACTTTTATCTTATTTGTATTCAATGGGAAATTAATTAATTAATGTATATGTCATTAATTACAATATATTTAAATCAGTTTTTCTCTCATTCAGTGTTGTTTCCTTTTTTTTCTCCTCTTCCCTCTTCTAGGTCCCCATGTATTTTAAAAATACATTACATTTATGACACTGATATCTAGAATTATTTAGATGGATTTCCATATTTAAATGGCTTCATTACTGTTATAATTTTTTAATACCATCACAACTCACCAACTTTTGAGTTTTTTACTTTTATTTTTGAAGTAATTATTTTGGAAAGAGTACATGGGTGTTATACACTCTGCACTTTTTATGTCTGAGAATGCCTTTCTGTCATCCTAGTTATACATAGATTCTTTAGATCAGGTTTTTCCCCCACAAAACTCTGCAGACCTTTTTCCAGTGAAAACTTCTGCTGCTTAATGATGTAGGTGAAAAACCTAAATTGGCTTGATTTTATTGTTGTTACTTTTTTTCTGCTCTGATTATATTATTAAAAAAATCCTGAAATAAAAATAGATGACCATGAAACATCGTGGTTCTGGTATCTGTTATGATCTGAATTGTGTACCCCCTTCCCCAAATTCATATGTTAAATCATAACCCCTAGTACCTCAGATTGTAACTATATTTGGAGATAGGACATTACTTTCATTAAGTTAAAATGAGGCTGTTAGGGTGGGTCCTATTCCAATTCTACTGGTGTCCTTATAAAAGGAGGGAATTTTGATACAAAAAGAGACTCCAGGGATGTGCATACACAGAGGAAAGGCCATATGAAGCTACAGCGAGAAGGCAGCCACCTGCAAACTGAGGAGACTAGTCTCAGAAGACACCAAACCTACTGACACCTTGATCTTGGACTTCTGGCTTCCAGAGCTATGAGAAATAAAAGTCTGTTGTTTAAGCTACCCAATCTGTGGTATTTGTCTGGACAGCTCCAGTATCTTTTAACAAAGTTATTTCTGCTGCTTGTTAAACCCTTTTATGTAAATACTTGGTCTTTCCTTCAGCTTAGGAAAGTTTCTGATTTTTGTTCTCTGTTCTCTTCTTCTGGAGTCCTTACTATAGTGAATTGGATCCCTAGAATCTGTCTTCCTCGCCTCTTATCTTTTCGACCAGTTTATCTCTCTCTTTTTCACTTTTACTCTTTTGAAATAGTGGATCTATTGTCCACATGCCTCCATTGTAGAATTTAATTTGGGCTTTATCGTATTGATTTCATGTGGTTTTTTATTAATTCAGAACCCCCTTTCTAATGGCTGCCTGTCCTACTTTCTTGAATGCAATGTCTCTTTGATTATTGTAAAGAATACAAATTATAAATTTGTAAAGTTTTCCTAGTTCATTGGAGGACATGGCTTTGGTTTTTCAGCATGATGCCCTTCTGCTGAATTGTCCAGTTGTTACATGCATCCCATGATTTTTCTGTGTCCTTATGGAAGGTGGTCTGTGCTTGTCAGATTTAGGAGTCCTCATGGACACCTGTCCACTTACATTCCTGGCCAATAATTCCTTCTCATACAAGGAGTTGTGGGTTAGGTTAGCTCTTGCTCCAATCTGGTCTTA
The DNA here is from genome assembly GCF_000412655.1 of Myotis brandtii. Lineage (NCBI taxonomy): Eukaryota > Metazoa > Chordata > Mammalia > Chiroptera > Vespertilionidae > Myotis > Myotis brandtii. Next base: position 1,216,648 of record NW_005370182.1, read on the forward strand.
CCTGCACAATATCTAGCAGAAATTTCTTTTTTTTTATACATGAAATGCTAAGCATAGGAATATTCTCTTATGTGTCAACTTCAGTAATTTAACATCAATACTGTATTATCTAATCTACCACGCATATTCCAATTTTGTCAATTGACTCGATAATGTTCTTTACAGCATTTCTTTCTCTTCCTCTAGTATAGAAACACATGTAGGTTCAAGTATTGCATTTAGTTCTCACATTTCTTTAGTTTCCTTTCATCTGGAATATTTTGCAGTCTTTCTTTGTCATTTATGACACTTTTGGAAGTACAATCCTATTTTTGTGTTTAATAGAAAGTTCCTCATTTCAGGGGTTTTCTGATGTTTCTTCCTGGTTAGATTATGCATCCCAGCTTGGATACTGTGTCCCTCTCAAGGTCTCACATCTGGAGGCACCTGATATCTATCTGCCCATCATAGATGATGTGAGTTGACGATCCAGCCAAGATATTGTCTGATTTAAGAGAGATAGGGAGAGGGAGAGAATCATTGATTGGCTGCTTCTTGCATGCCCCCTACTGGGGGGGGGGTGAGCCCGCAACCTGGGCATGTACCTTGAATGGGAATCGAACTGTGACCTTCTGTTCAAATTAAACCAAGTTGATCAGATTAAACCTAGTTGATCCAATTAAATCAAGGCATTCAGCACAAGACAAAGTTGATTGGATTAAATTTACTTGATTCAATTAAAGCAAGTTGATCAGGTTAAGCCTAGTTGATTGGAGTAAATTTAGTTGATGCAATTTAATCCAGTAGATCAGGCTAAACCAAGTTGATTGGATTGCCTTCAGCTGATCCAATAGAATCAAGTTGTTTGGGTTAAGTGTAGTTGATCAATTAGGTAAAGTTGATCAGAGTATATCACTGAGCCACACTGGCTGGGCAATTCTTTTTTTTGTTTTATGAATAGTGTGATTTTATTAAAAAAAACCTATATGTACATAAAAATATCCACTGCACCTCTGTGTCTGTCTCCACAGCCTTGGTTTCAGGCAGGCCAGACCAATCTGCCTGCTTTGTCTGTCTGCTTTCAGTCATATTTACACAAGCATCTATTTCTGACACAGGCTCTAGGTAGGGGTGTTGCTGTATTAGTTTCCTGGACCAAATGGCCCCTCAACCCAGTCTCCGAGGGCTCCCTGGGGGTATTCAGATTCCTTGTTTCCCTGCAGAGCTCGAGGCTGGGTGCTGCTATGAGGGGCTGGCTCTTCAGGAGAAACATGGTTGTGTAGGGTTGGAGGTACCGGAATGTCCCAGAGCTGGATTCCTGGTTGCCTCTCCCTGTCTTTCTCCCCAGCCTCCAGAAAACTGCACCTCCACCTGCACTGCAGCCTTGGTGAGTGTTTGTAATTGAAAGATCCTATGTACTGGGTTTAGCGAGTAAAAGCAAGAAACATATAAAGGCAGAGCAACCACGCCGCTGTGCGTTTCCCTCCCCCCCCTCACTCCCCGCCTCCCCCCAGCACTGCATGGCCAGTGCAGAACTTCAGGATGGCTTTCTGGGAGCAGCTCCCATGGCTGTGGACTTAGATCTAGATTCCCCAGCAGCCAGCATCCCTGTGGACCCCCTTCCACAGTCGACTGTTACACGTGTCCCCAAGGGATGCGGACTTGGTGCAGCGCAGTTTCCTTCTGACCCTCTCCTCCCGGTAATTGGGCGTCTCTCTCTCTCTCTCCAGCCCAGATCCCAGATCTTACCGTTCTCCAGGCGTCCTCTGTCCTTTCCGGCCATGGATTGTCTCACCAGCTCTGTTTAATGCGCCAATTCTGGATGGGTGTTATTTGATTTACTTGTTTCTTCTATCTGCTCCCTGAGAAGGTGCAGGACATGTTCTCCTATTCGGCTACCATTTTATCTCCCTCCAGACAAACTTTTTAGGAGCCCACCGCCGGGGAGACTGGAGTCTTGGTGTTTGTGGATTCGCAGTCGAGGCGCAGGTCCCTGACCGGTGTGCCCATAGGATCCTGGGTGGTGTCTGAGGGCACCCCGGGTAGAGGTGAGGCTGGGCTCCAGGTCACAGCAGCTCTCCCCTTTAAGATGGTGTGACCTCTCTGGGAAATTCTTAATCAATTATACTCCTAGCAAAAATTTCTTGATGTTTCGGTCATGCAGATATAGCTGTTTTCTAGTTTCTAATAATTACATAGTTTTCCTCTAGTTTGGTATTCTGTTGGTCATTTTGATGGATTTTTTAAGAGGTGGGGAATCAATGGATTGTTTCCCTAGTTAAGAAGACAAATGCAGTTGGACATTTGCACAGGGTTGAAATTGGGGTGGTGGAAACCGGGATTTTGTTAACTATAGTACAGCTTCAAAATTTGCTTCAAAACATTCCATAGAAATGATCTATTTATATGTATCTCTGTACCACAGGACTATTCTTAGCTGCCTGTAGAATAATAGATGCCCCAAAAGTTTGCTGGCTTTGTGCTTAAGTCCTCCACATGCCCTAAGCTTCAGTCTCTAGAACTCCAATGACTGATGTTCATCAAGAGCATGACACTCATGTGGAAGAGTCCTGATGCTTAAGTTCTTTGCTTAGGATTTTAGAAATTGTTTGGATATTAGTGTCTTTCTGAGGATCAAAATAAGCTGACAAGGTTTGACTCTCTGTGATAGTCCTGTTGAATTTTAATAGCTGGACATGGTCTGTGCCTCTTTTTATTTTTTGGAAATTTCTTTTTGTTCGGGGAAGTGTAAATTATTGTCTGACTGATACTGTAAGTACTTTGGCATGTGCTTTGTTAGGCTTTGCTCTTTTGGAAACTTTGATGTTTTAAAGATGTTTCTTTACCCCTCACCTTGTATCTCTGAAACCATAAAACTTAATTTATTCTGCTTTCTATTAAGTATTTACACATCTGCTTAGAAGGAAGGGGTTATGTATTACTTACTTCTATATCACCTTACTAGTGTCTAGCATAGTGTTTTGATACATTTAAGTATCTGAATATTTCCCAATCAACTTAACTAACTTGTTAAATTGCTTCTTATCTTGCTTTCTTCAACATATGGTGAACATTTGCTTATTACCTGCCAACCATCCTTTTCCTCTTGTTGCCAGTACTCCTACTCTTATTTGGGTATCTACCTTTCTGCTTGTGGACTTGTATGCACATGTAGGAAGGTCATCCCTTCATGAGCTTCTGAAGTGGGTCCTCATTGACTCAGGCCGAACAACACTCTCTACAACCCATCTAGAGTGTTTGGTTGAAGAACAAACGTGAGTTTGGACTAATTGCCGTGAATCTCAAGGCTTGTTTTTGATAGTCTGAGCTAGAGATACCCTTTCTCTGTTGGATGTGGACAAAACAGCATATAGCCCTGGGATTTTGGAGTAGCCATCTTGCATCCATGAGGGGAGTAGCTTTAGGATGTGGTCAATATTATGGAAAGCAGAGCATAGAGACAGAGGTTGGGTTTCCTTGTGGACATTTTTGTGCTATTGGCTCAAACCAAACCTTGATCCCACATTACTCCTGATCTTTCTAGGGATGAGAACAAACACATTATTTCTGGTATGTTATCTGGTATGTGCTGGGTTTCTTTTGTTTGAAACCAAAATCTTTATGACTAATGCACTGTGTTTTTAGCCTATTTAATCATAACCATTTGGCAGTCTGCTTCATCGATTTTTCTCCTTGTCTAATTTCTTACTCTATTTCAGTTTCATTTGTTTTCTTTAGGTTTCCAGTTCATATTTGTCAGTAATGGTCAATTTTTTTATAGCCTCATAGAATCACAAAGTGATCAGCGATCAGTTATTTCTACTACCTCATTATTAGATAATAAAACAAAACACTAATGATGGTAAGCTATGGACCCAAGACCATTGTCATTTTAATATTTTATTCATGTCTTAGGGTCATCATACCAACATTAATTGTTAGGTTGTCCTATTATACATAGACTAGAGGCCCGGTGCACAAAAATTTGTGCACTCGGGGGGCCTGTGCCCGGCCTGTGCCCTCTCGCAGTCTGGGACTCCTCGGGAGATAACTACCTGCTGGCTTAGGCCTGCTCCCGGGTGGCAGAGGGCACGCCCAATCCCTAGGTGCAGCCCCTGGTCGGGCTCAGAGCAGGGCTGATTGGGGAGTTGGGGTGCTGCCCCTTGTCACGCACAGAGCAGGGCAGATTGGGAAGTTGCGATGCCACCCCTAGTCACGCTCAGGGTAGGGCCGATTGGGGGGTTGGGGCACCGCTCCCTGTCACACTCAAGGCAGGGTTGATAGGGAGGTTGTGGCGCCACCCCCTGTCACGCACAGAGCAGGGCCGATCAGGGGGTTGAGGAGCTCCCCCTGTCACGCACAGAGCAGGGCCGATCAGGGGGTTGAGGAGCTCCCCCTGTCACGCACAGAGCAGGGCCGATCAGGGGGTTGAGGAGCTCCCCCTGTCACGCACAGAGCAGGGCCGATCAGGGGGTTGAGGAGCTCCCCCTGTCACGCACAGAGCAGGGCCGATCAGGGGGTTGAGGAGCTCCCCCTGTCACGCACAGAGCAGGGCCGATCAGGGGGTTGAGGAGCTCCCCCTGTCACGCACAGAGCAGGGCCGATCAGGGGGTTGAGGAGCTCCCCCTGTCACGCACAGAGCAGGGCCCATTGGGGGGGGGGGGTGCCGCACCCTGTCACACACAGAGCCGCAGGGCAATCAGGGGGTTTGGTCGCTGCCCCCTTTCAGGCTGATTCCGGTGCCGGGAGGCCTCGTGGGTCCGCTGATCCCGGTGCAGGGAGGCATATTACCCTTTTACTATATAAGATAGAGGCCTGGTCCACGGGTGGGGGCCGGCTGGTTTGCCCTGAAGGGTGTCCTGGATCAGGGTGGGGGTCCCCACTGGGGTGCCTGGCCAGTCTGGGTGAGGGGCTGAGGGCCGTTTTCAGGCTGGTGGGTGACTGAAGCTCCCAACATGTCCTTTTTTTCTTTTTTTTTTTTTTTTATTCTGGGCCAGCTTTAGCTCTGAGGCTTGGCTCCAGCTCTGAGGCCTTGGCTGCTGAAAGCAGATATCTGGTTTGTTTGGGTTCTATAATTGTAACACTGTTGTGGTCCTGCTCACTCCAGCTCTGAGATCCCGGCTGGCTGAAAGCAGGGATCTGCGTTTGTTCTATAATTGAAACAATGTTGCGGTCCTGCTGGCTGAAGCCCGGCTGGCTGAAAGCAGGTTTCTGGGGTTTTGTTTAGCTTCTATATTGTTTCTTAGAGTGCAAGCTCAGAGGCCGGCAGTGGCAGGCGGGGAACGTTGGCTTCCTCCGTCACTGAAGCAAGCAAGCCTCCTGTTCGCTTCAAGCTGCCTGGCTGCCGGCCGCCATCTTGGTTGGCAGTTAATTTGCATATCACCCTGATTAGACAATGGGAAGGGTAGCGGAGGTATGGCTAATTACCATGTTTCTCTATTATTATATAGGATGGTGGATTGCTAAGTGCAGACTACTCATCCCTCAAGAACAAAGGTGTTTTTCTAGATAGTTTTTCATCTGTCTTTTTCAATTAGTTATCATTTTTTAAACTGCTGTTTTTGGGAATTCTTTGACCATTCTTGTTGCCTCTAATCTTATGTCTACTGTATGATAGGAAAGGAATGAGGGTCAGGAAGGCTAACCATGCCTTATAAGCTGATGACTTCAATTTTGCACACAATATTAAATCAATAGTCACCTAAGGGTGACAATAACTATTATGTAGCATAGATGGCCATTGAAATTGTTTTCACTTTAATCTTTTTCACTTGCTTCTGGTCTGGGCCATACAACTAGGTTGACAGAGTAGAAAGGAGGAAATGAGAAAATATTAGTTCTCTTGTTATTTTTGAAGGTTGTTTTATGTTAAGTATTACTGAGCCTCATTTAAAAAATAGAACAGATAAATGTGAGTTAGATAATATATTGGGGGAAATTGTGTTTTGGTTAATTATGAAAATCCTTCTTGTTGTTAGAATATTTCCCTAATACATTAGTCCATTCAACTTTCCTAATACAACTACTGTATGGAAGAAAATAATTTTATTCTTCATCAGTTTGCATCTTGCAAGGCCTCATTCTGAATCACATTAAGTGAAGACATGGAGGGCAATGGCTTTGAGCAGTGCTGTAGTTTTGACACTGCTACTTGGCATATGTCAGACATGATTCCTCTTCACTGCTATCTTATTCCTCCAGAAAAGTTGCATTTTCTACCAACATAAAAGTAAACATGACCATGTACTTCCTTTGGTCAAGGAAATAGAAGCAGAAGTGACGAGAGTCTTTCTGGGTGGAAGCCTTTAATTGCCATGTTTGAGTAACTACTTCACTCCTTTCATTCCGTAGTAATAATAGGACCAAGTGCCAAGATAGAGCCTCTGCAGCATAGACCTTTGCTATTTTAAGCCACTGAGATTTTGGGATTTCTTAATATCACAACACATCCCAGCTTTATCTGACTGGCTCATAGGGTAGAGTGGGCAGAGCTCTGAAACTCCCCACGTGCCCCCCTGTGGGCCTACCCTAAACTGTAACAATTCCTCTTTTTTTGTTTTATCTGAAAGAAAAAATTTCTATTGCTTAAAAAAATGATTAAGAACCACTGATGTAGGCGTTTGGCCTTAATGTGCATGGAACCCTAGCATTTAATGGAATTTCAAAATGTTCACTCCTTGAGTTTTCTTGTGATTGGCTTCTCTTATAAAAGTAGAGTGCAGCAAAAGTTTAGTTAATTGAGGCTTTCAATGTGTTCTGCGTTCCACTAATGGTATACCCAAGCTGTGCTTATAAATGGACATGTCTGATGGTTGCATGTGGTTTATGAAATGAGGCTCATTGGTTGATAATATATATTATAAAGCACAGCAGTGACACATAATTGAACACACAATAGATAGGATTACTGAGTGGTGATTATTTTGATAACCAGAGCTTATCATTTCATATTATTTTATCACTTAATATCTCAATCAGTGCTCATACTGCTTTTCATTTCAGGCCAGTATTTAGTATGCCAATGGAATTTGGAATGAAAAATATTATTTGAAAATTTATGGAGACTCTTCAAGGATGGACTGAATGGGACAGTCTTATTTTAAGAATATGAACCCTGAAAGGAAATAATATTGGATTTGGAACTAATTATTGGAAAACACCTTTTGAGAGTCTTTTTCTTTCTGGGACTTGCGCACAAAATCCCTGAAAACAGAGCCCCCTCATGTGTTAACTGTTTACTTAAACACATAAAAGTTCATTTTCAGAGGCAGACAATTTTTTGCTACTCAAATAAATGGATACCAAAAAAATGCATAATTCCCAAATCACTTATAAAGTAATGCAATGATCAATAAAAATTCTGCAAGAATGAACTCTTGGTTAATTAAAAGTTTTGCTTACAAAGAGATTAAAAAACAGCTGTTTTTAACTTGAAAGTTTTAAAAATGCTTCTTCATTTAGCAAGTAAAGTTTCATGATTAATATTGAATATTTTTTTGAAGATTGAATATCTGGCAGCACTTTGGGTGTCATTAACTTGAACATAAATAGTCAATGTAAAAATAGAGAATGTGAGCTAGATTGGACTGAAGATGCACGGATCTCAGAATGTGCTCCCTGATGTGTTGGTTTAAAAAGCTAAATTATTCATATGAGTGTACTTACCACTTTTGTGCTTAAAGTGATTGCTGAGATGGAATGTGAGATCAGGAAGTGAAAAAAAAATTGGTAAGTGAGGGATTATCCAGTTGAGTTTTAGTTCATTGAAGTTTTATATTTTCTGTCTCTGTGGTACAGATGCAAACATCTCCCCTGCTCTTTTCTTCTTATCCCAAGCAGTGGTCAATTCATCAGTTATGTGGGGAGCTTGGGCTGGGGCAGTGGTAGGGAGGGAATTTATATGTTAGTAAACATTTTATGTTTTTAATTATACATGGTCTATTTTCCAGTTGAAATTCTCATTGAATCAGGAATTCTGTCTGAACTTCTCTAGCCTAAGAATCTCAGGGTTATTAGGGATGAGACTGTTCCTCTTGTGCATTTGCAGGGCAAGTGTGTTGGGCTAGATCTTAGTTTCAGCTTCCCAAAGCAGAACTCCATATAATGATATGGTGAAGGTTTCTAAAATAAATAAGCATTTTTTTATCCTGTTATGTTCAAGTTAATGCTCATAGGCTTGAACTGTAACTCTGACTCACTTCCATCATTATTATGGCTCCCAAGCATTTGTATTTGATGAACACCTGACAAAGAGCTATCATGCAGTCATATTGCCTTACTGGGCCCAGTGTAAACTGGATTTACACACTTTTTGTCGATCAGATCTGTATCACTTTGACTATTGTCCCGACTTCCTGATCTTGTGTATTACTAATGTTTCTTGAGTGAATTCATTGGTTCTGACAGGATCTATATCTTCGATCTATATATGTCTACATGGCATTAATGTTATGCTTACATTAGTTATTATATTGACAAGCAAATTTCCCTGGGTAGTCAGTCATGGAAATGGAGAGATTGTTCATTTTCTGAAATGCATGATGGTATGGAAAAAGCACTAGATGGATGATCTTGAGTTCTATTATGACAGAAATCCATTAATTAAATGCCTTTTTACATGAATTACTGTGCTAAAAATACTTAGTATATTTTTGTTCTCTGTAAATATCCGAACTACAATATACTAATCCTGATACAAGTATTTATAGATACCAGAGAAAAATACAATTAAATTATATACACCTAAAATTCTAAAATTGCATATAGCTCATGGATTTATTATGGGATAGATGAAAAATGATGGGGTAAGAAATAGGGGTGACAAAGTCACAGTGTATTTTATTTATGTATGTATGTATGTATGTATGTATATTATTAGACACCCATTGCACGAAGATTTGCATAATAGACCTTCCTTCCCCTGGCTGCTGGCACCGGTTTTCCTCATGCACCCGGAACCCAGGCCTTTGGTCCGGCCGCAGTGGAGAAGCCAAGCCTCTTCAGTCTTCAGTCTTTAGTCTTCAGTCTTCAGTCTTCACTCTGGCCAGAGCCTTCAGTCTTCCCTCTGTGCCTGCATATGCAAATTAACTGCCATCTTTGTTGGGTTAATTTGCATAGTAGCTCTGATTGGCTGGTGGGCGTAGTGAAGTGACACCAATTTGCATGTTTCTCTTTTATTAGTGTAGATTCTTTATTGTTGCAAGTATTACATATGTCTCCTTTTTCCCCCATTGATCTCTCCCAGCCTGCTCCTGCCCTCCAGAACAGGCCCTCACCCCCCTACTGTCTGTGTCCATTGGTTATGATTATATGCATGCATACAAGTCCTTTGGTTGATCTCTTAACCCCCCCACCCCCTTCCACCCTCCTCTCTTCCCTCTGTGGTTTGACAGTCTGTTCGATGTCACAATGTATTTTAGAAGAAATTAAGAAGAACAGCCGTTGGGATTCTGTGTCCCTGTTAAATAAATTGTGGGGAAACAGCCAGACCTTTTCTGGTTAATGCAGATGACTTGGATTTTGAAACTTAATGAAATGGAGTAAAGGAAGTGAAAGGAAAATGTACTTAGTACATTTTTTACGACTTCTATTCTATTCATCATTAGGTAGTTATGTTGCTCTTCTACTAGCAATCAGACCTGATTTCATTAGAACAAATGAAGACATATATTCCAGAAATGTATTCAGGTCTTTCTGGGATGATAGGAAGAGCAGGGATCTGGAGTTTTGAGGAAAAACCCAGAAGTTCCCATTGGGAAGATATTGATGTCTTTGGCTTTGAGCAGGTCAAAAGGGCAGAAGAAGAGCCACAGATATATTTTTAAGTGATCAAGTAGCAGAGTACCAACGCAGGGCTGGGCATGCATTGTTAAAAAATTAATGAAAGTAACCTCCTGGGTGGCTGTGACAAGGGTTGGAGGAAGTCTGCATAGTTTTTCAAGAATAAGCTCCAGGGATCACAGAAGTGCTTTCACATTGAAATGAGCATGGAACTGAGGTCTTTGTTCTTCAGAAAAGGTGAAATCAAGATTGGCTTAAGTTACACTGTGATTAAAATCAATTTATATGCTAAGCATATGAGCTGTACCTTGGTTATTTTATTTCTTTAAACCTTCCTTCTAATATTGTGCTCTCATGATGTTAATAAGTAGTAAATAAGCATAGTTTTCTATTAGTGTATGTATATCATTAAGTAATGAATAATGTTTAAATTAGTAATAACATAAGTGTCTTCTAGCTGATGTTGGTGCCTGCAATTAGCTGCTTGGCCCTGGTTCTTGTTGAGGGGGTGTGAGCTGGAGACTTGACCCCGAGTTTCATAAAAGCATGAAACCCCAGAGAGGGGAAAAGAGAAAGTCAGATGGCGCTGCTTGACTCCTTTATTTCTTAGAATGGATGGGTAGGATGCAATGAGGGTACAGACCCTCTTAACTGAATGAAAGAGTGGGATATACATTTTTCAAGGTTACAGGGAAAGAGGGATGGGTTCCCTCCTTAGCTTTAAAAAGGTCTAGAAAACTTTTTGAAAAACTCATGTTTCCTGATTTTCCTTCAAGAAGATCACACTCCCCCCCCCCCTAAAAAAGTTGCTATGTTCTTAGGGAAAAGGAGTTGGAAATATTGATGGAAGATGATTTTTTGGGCTCATCTTTCTCAGGCACAGGGGACTTAAGATGTGTCTCTGGGTGTAACTTTATGTCATCTCTAGGGCCAGCCTCTCTTCCTTTCCTGTCCCTTATGAGGTTGTCTCGCCATACTCTGGGTCATGGATGTTAGGGAATTAAATTTGTAATCACTGCAGAGAAGTAATCTACAGGTTGGAAATCCTCTCAGAGTAGAAAGTGTACAGGGCAGACCAGTGCTTGTCAGATGAATAAGGGACTGAGGCTGCCACTGCCACCTGCCGTCTCCCCAGCCGCACCGCACTCCCATTCAGATGCAGGCCATTTTCCCTCCAGTTGAAAAGTCACACTAAACGCTGGTGGGGGGTTAACAAGGCTTCATGTGGGTATCCCAGAACAGTACAGCACAGAAACTTGGAAATTGTCTTTCTTTTGACAACTCACTTCTTTGTCCAGACAGCGGGACAAAGCCTCACCTGGTTCCTTGACTCCATCAGTACTTCCTGGCAGGCTTATCTTCCAGCTTGTTCTTTTCTGGTATCTTGGCACCCCACCCACCCCCTCCTCAGAGTTTGCTTCTCTTCCTCCCGGAATAACACAGTCCTGCCCCCAGTTTCTTTTGGTGTCATGTGGACTGTCTCCTTAAGTATTGACTGGCTAGCAAGGGAATCACTTGATTATGTCTTTATTATTATGATAAGTTTTGGTTATTGTTGTTCCACAGAGAGAAGAGAAGAGACTGAACTTCAGTGAGGTGGATAGTAAGTAGTTAGTGCTTTAACCACAGTTAACTCTTTACTCATGATGTGGCAGGTCTTGATTTACCTAAAGCTTAAATACCTAGTACAGTGACAATTTTTTTTCTGAAGACTACACAGTCTGGTCTATGAAGGAATAAATATTCTGCCTATGTCTTTGACCCTTCTTGCAAAATAATAAGTCCAACTCTATTAAATTAAAGCATATTTGGCCCACCCTGTCCTGGTTTTCATTAGAAAGGCTCCCCATAGATTTTACAGAAAATGTCTGAGCCATACAATAGTGGTGGCTCACACATCACATTTCTCTCTAACACCCAAGTTTCTCCTCTATTATCAAGGAGAGATGATTTTATTCCATCCTAACACATATAAAAGTCCACAAGCCCCCAGTCATGGAGTGATCACATCTTTCTGACATGTTCACATGCATCCTGATCGTGTATTTAGGGTATATTTTTAGGGTAATTCTTCCTTTGCTGACAAAGGGAAATTGAGACTAAACAATGACATAAACTGCCAAGACCAAAGGAAAAGCTTCAATGAATTCCTTCAACTTGTTATTGCTTTTTGGCTGGATATATCTGATCTCAGAGGAACTGGGCATGGAAGGATACTGGATTGGAGTTATAAATTGTGTAATTAACTTTATACAGTGAGATTAATACTGCAAATACACACTCATCAAAAATGTTAGAAAGTCAGACTAAAAATACATGAACATATATTGACTTGGTCTTTAATAGCTAAAGGCTAGAGTTACAGCTTCCTTCTATCTCTGTAGCTGTCTTATGTATGTTTCATTTCAATAAACACCTTGTTCAGATCAGGGTAATTCTTCAGAGCAAGAGCACACACACACACACACACACACACACACACACACACACACACACACCATAAGATGGTATAACAGTGAAATGTTTTTCTCTGTATCAAAACTGCTTTCTTTCCTTTGAGTTTTTATTTCATACATTTTATCTTGCTTATGTAATCCAAAGGGAAATAGGCTATATATAAACTAATGCTGAAATGACTAGAAACTGACTTCCTAAACATATGCAAAACTATTTCTGGTGACAACTGCAAGAAGCCCTATTGATGGAACTAAATTGACTTTAATTTTTGTGTGATGAATGAATCTTAAACTGGGCTATGTAGTCAATTTGGCTAAATTCTATTGCTTTAGTTAAATTTTCAAAGAGGGAAAGTTAAGCATTCAGGTCACTCAAGAGGCTTTGAATTTGTGTATATATTATAGGGTAGAAATTATTTATCTCTGCTTGTATAGAAAGAAGAATCATAAATTACTCCTGGTTATATTTATAAAATCAGAGTGCTGGCTACTAGCCAAGGTTTGTTTGTTTCTTTCTTTCTTTTTCTTTCTTTCTTTCTGGCACTATACAAACAACAACAAAAAATAGTTTGGAAGAGCTTAACTTCAAATATAATTGACACCTCAAGCAAGTTGACTTCATGCATCTTGTTAATGCAGCTAACTTTGGGATCTTATCCAAAATGACCTTTAGACCATTTTCATTCAACAACTGTCTATTTACTACATTGGATAATTTATGTTCTGCTTGGTATTTGGTGAGGTCACATAGGATGGTCAAGGTAAGGAGCTCACTGAAGAAGGGAAAAATATGGTACAAAAATACTTATAAGAGATATGGCAGTTGCTAAAATTGAGACTTGGATGAAGTGTCAGGGGGCTCCAGAAGAAGGAAAGCCCAGCAAGCAGGTGGTAGGGTTGTGTGGGTGTAGGCACTGAAGGTAATGTACCTTGGTTTGAATACTGGCTGTGTTCCTATTTAACCTTAAAAATTCTGAGTCTATTTCCCACTTTATAAAATGGACATTAAAATTTCTATGTTTTGCATTTGATAAGATTACTGGAAGTGTGCTTAATGTACCTAAAATAGTTCCTGGGATATGGTACGTTTTCAATAATTAGCAGTTGGTATCATTATCATCATCATCACATCATTAATAGTACTGGTTTTATAGAGGAGTCCACGAGTAAGCAGACCTTGTTGCATAGCTAAGATCTGGATATTCAGCATCTGGATGCAACGTCATTCAAAATAGAAGGATCACGTTAGTCAAAGCAGTTTGCGAATGCCTATGGACAACAAGCTTCTTGAATAGAAGTAGGGAGTTGATGAATTTTACTTTATTTTTATTTTTTCCTGAATCTATTTTAAGAATATATTTGGCTGTAGAAAATCAAGCCAGGATGCCTTCATTCAGCATTCTGTTTCCAATCTACAATATGTTCCACGATTTTCACAAAGCCTACATCATTATTGGCTCAGCTTTTCTTTATGTTTGAAATGCCTCCTCTTCAAATTCTATCCATCCTACTAAGTCCTTCCTAAGTCACCAAGCCTTCTATAATCCTCCCAGGAAAATTAATCTATTGCTTTTTCGATTCCCATAGCACCGAAGCAGCCCTTCCTCTCTGATCTCCTATTTGTTCAGCCCTATTGCCATGGTAGGTCCTCTGCCGAGGCATTGGGGAAACCCAACTGGAAAAAGTCTAACAGTCTAACCATGGTCACAAAAGAACAGATAACTTTAACGCAGAGATATACAATAAATAAAAGTGCTGTGGGATCACTTGGGAGGGGCACTGAGCTCAGTCAAGAATGGCTTCCTACAGGACGTGTTGATTAATTAGAAACCTGAGTGGTGAGTAGTTAACCAGCCCACATCAAACGAAGCACAATAAGTACATAGAGGGAAGCTATTCCAGGCAGGAGGTAAGGGCGTAATGAGGATAAACGCAGCTCCACTAGCACAGCGCCTTCCATATACCAAGCATTCTGTAGACATTTGTTGATGAATGGGTTCTTATGAAAAGGAATCACGAAGGATAACTAGCTGTCAGGCGGCATTTTCCCCTTTGATATAGGAAGGTGTTTGCTGCAAGGATGGAAAGAAACTTATGATTAACTTCATGTGCTTCACAGAATCTGGCAGGCACATAACCAAAGTGAACTCATAGCTTTGCATAAAGCTTGCTCTAGAAGGAGTGATGAATAAATAAATATCGTATTAATTTTTAAACATTATTTTATGACCCATTCTCAACTAAACATAATTCCTATAAAAAAGAGAATAAAGTTTATCTTTTGGACCTAGATTTGGATATCCCAGGGCTGTCTTTATGAAACTGCCAGAAAAAAAGGAAAAGAGAAAAAGTAAAACAGAAAAAGGTAAAGCTAAACGGGGAAATAAAATATTTTTGAGAAGTAAAAAATTAGAAAGTAGAAAATTCCCTGCCATACTTACAAATACAAACAAAACAAAATTTGTACTTATTTTAAGGTTACTTATCCTTAGAATTGAAAAAAAACACCAGCTCTCCGATAAAAAGGCTGTCCTGAATATACAATATTAATTATTTAATGTAATTGTATTTAACTAGTGGCTAATTAATATTATAAAACAGATAGAATCCATTAAAATAATGCTATCTGGTCCTGGCCAGGTGGCTCAGTTGATTGGAGTATTGTCCCATACACAAAATGTTGCATGTTCGATTTCCAGTCAGGGTACATACCCGGGTTGCAGGCTTGATCTCTGGTTGGGCTGTGTACTGGAGGCAACCGATCAATGTTTCTCTCTCACATTGATGTTTCTTTCTCTCTTTCTCTTCCTCTCTAAAATCAATAAAAACATATCCTCAGGTGAGGAATAATAATAATAATAATAATAATAATAATAATCTGCCTACTTTCTGGATTCTGTGTATCTGAGAAAAAGTAAAATATACAAATGATGCACTTAGGAACACCTGTGGAGGAAAAGGCAGTTGAGAGTTTTTTTTTTTATATGACAAGGACAGTAACAAAGAATAATCTATCTAATCCATTTGGCAAAAAGCTTAGCTGTATCTTTCACACTCCCAGGGATTGTAAAACCATTAAAACAATTCTATTATGCCCTTAGGAGCCACTAGCATTCTAACTGATAATACCTTAAGTCAAAGCAAATTAGAACATCAAAGTAACTTTTTCCACCAAATAACGTGAAGAATATTACTGTTTCTGAAATGAGAATACAAAGCCTATAACACGACTTTTATTGAGTCACAAGGAAGGATTCTTGGAATCCCCATTTCTTGTTCTCCTTTGAACCAGGCATATCAGGAATGACTGAATAATCAAGTGTTTGTAGGGCTTAAAAATATAGTTGAAACAGCATTACCTAAATACTGAGGCAATTATCTTTTAATACATTATTCACTTGTGGAGAGAGTTCTCATTTAAATTTGCATCCAGTAGTTTGTCTGTCATTTTTGTACATTTTTTTTCAAAATGTACACAAAATAGTGATTATTTGTAATAAAACAAATGTTTCTTACACATGAATTTTTACTATCAACAATTTCTACAGTTCATGATTTTTAAAAATCATCACAAGGTAAGAATGGAGAAGGAAAATAATTGGATTAATTCAGGTTTAGGGATTTGTCATTCAGGTATTTGTTATGGAAGAATATGGAAGAGAGAATTGAAGCTATTGGCAAGAAAGTGGACAAAATGATAAATCATGGATTCTAAGTTGAACATGGAAGGTTGTACATTTAGGAGGAAGTTAATGTATAGATCAGAAGAAGGGGAGTGAGGGTCTGGAGAATTTTATGAAGTCAAGTAAGTAAGAGACAGAAGAATGGGAGGTTTTGGTGTGAGGTATTTGGGTTGAAGAGTTCAGAGGAGGACCTATATACTATATTTCTCATGTTACATAACATGAGAAATTTCTCATGTTACATAACATGTGGGAGATATATATATATATACACAAATTAACCACAATTTTAGTGACTTAAAATCACACACAATTTATTATCTTACAACTTCTGAGAGTTAGGATTCTGGACATGGTTCAGTTAGATCCACTCCTTAGGGTCCCACAAGGCTATAATAAAGGTGTCAGCCAGGCTACCTTTTCACGTGGAGACATAACTGGGGAAGAAAACACTTCTAAGTTCACTTAGGTTTGTTGGTAGAACTTGTTTCCTTGCATTGGTAGGAATGAAGGCCCCGTTTCTTGATGGCTGTCACCTGAGGCCATCTTCAGTCCTGGAGGCAGCACATCATCATTCCTAGAGGTCCTCCCACATGGGCTTTCCAACATGGCTCTTAATTCATCAAATTAGCAGGGAGAATTTCTAGAGTAAGTCTGCTAGCAAAGTGGGATCTTATATAATTTAATGTAACCAAAATAATAGCATCCCATCACCTTTGCCATATTCTATTGGTTAGAAGCAAGTCACAGTTTCTGCCCACACTCAAGGAGAAAGAGATGACACAAAGACATGAACACCAGGAGATGGAATCATGGGGGGGGGGCCTATCTTCGAGTCTGCCTGCCACAATATATAACAATGTCAAAAGATAAACTGAAGGCTTTACCCTTGTGCAGAGGCAAGAAGTGATTGACCTGTATGAGCTGGAGTGTCATGCTAATTGTTGATACTAGGGAATTGGCAGGATTTTAGGAAATAAAGAGCAAGAGAATGGGGAGAGCTGGAGAAGAAATAAGGGGGAATAATGCTACTGAGTTAGAAATTAGTGTTGCTGAAGTGGAGTTGTTCTAATTAATTTTTGTCGAAAAGGAGCATGAATTCACAAGCCCTTAACCCTATACCTGACTTGCTATTTTTGGTAAAAAACAGTATGTAAAGTTTTCTCCTCTTTTACTAAGAGGATTACCTAGAAAATTTGATTTGAATAGAACATAAAATGTTTATTTTTATTATCTTGTTTTTAACTGCATAATAAAATACATGCATAGTAATATGGGCAAGCTTTTAGAACCTAACTCTATAAACTCTGAATTTTATGGTTGAAAGGAGTGATGTAGATCTGAAAAAATACATAATAAAATTTGAAATGCAGATCCTCTGTTCGTAACATTCTTTTAGTCCCAAAGGCTGAAATATTCTCAAATCTATTTACAAGCTATTTGCCCAAAAGAATGGTTGTCTCTTACAGAAGTGGGCCACTTAATTATTAGCTGTTTTGTTTTTCTTTTTTCTTGCACAGTATTATATTGCAATTTTGCAGGCAGAATCTAAAAAAAAATGAGCTTTAATTCATGTTAACATTTTAATCAAGTATTAAAATAAATCTAGTATTTAGAGTTTATTCTTTAGCTAGTTCCCTCTGTTATACTTCCACACCATGATTTCTTGGGTATAATTCTTGCTCCTCATGATATGAGAGGAATCACTGAATTGTGGTTAAAAGCAATGGCTCTCATCAGACCTACTGACCTCTTACTAGCTGGGTGCCACTGAGCAAGCTACTTAAAGTCTTTGGGCCTCAGACTACTCACTTGTAAAATGGGTTGTTGTGAATATAAAATGTGATTATAAATATTAACAGAACTGTGTATATAATAAATGTTGAATTAATGTTAGCTATTATAATCATATACACTGAGTGGCCAGATTATTATGACCACTTGACGTTTGTAGGCAAATTAGCTATAATTTCTCACTGAAGTTGCTAGAGGACCAGACCATTATAAATAGGGAAGCAGGTTGTTTACCACGACAGTAGAAGTGATTTTTTTTTGAAGATATGAGTAAACAATGCGATTTAACAGCCTTTGAACATGGGC
>NW_005370182.1:1235269-1243761 GCF_000412655.1 Myotis brandtii
AACCATCAAATCTCACAGAACTGTACAGTGCTATTCATCAGGCATGGTGTCAGATTCCTCGCATCACCTTTTAACATCTCGTGGAGTCAATGCCAAGAAGAATTGCTGCAGTATTGAAGGCAAAAGGTGGCCCAATGAAGTGCTGATGGGGTGGTCATAATAATCTGGCCACTCATATATATATCCCACGTTCAAAGGCTGTTAAATCATGTTGTTTACCCATATCTTCAGGAAAAAATTACTTCTGTCGTGGTAAACAACCTGCTTCCCTATTTATAATGGTCTGGTCCTCTAACAACTTCAGTGTGAAATTATAGCTAATTTGCCTACAAACATCAGGTGGTCATAATAATCTGGCCACTCAGTGTATATATTTTAAAGAATAGTTTATTGATTTTTAGCGAAAGAGGAAGGGAGAGAGGAACATTGATGTGAGAGGGAAATATCAATCAGCTGCCACCTACACACCCCCTGCTGGGGATCAAGCCCACAACCCTGGTATGTGCCCTGACAGGAAATCAAACCTGCAACATTTTGGTGCAGGGGACAATACACAACCAACTGAGCCACACAAGCCAGGGCTATAATCATATCTTTAGGGTTAATTATTCTCTGTTTTTTTACTTGTTATCAACTAATTTTCTGATTATTCCCATATATATACATTATTTTAATATATATATTGAAAAAGTCTGGTTCTCAGACTTTCTGGCTTTCCTGGATTTGCAGATAGTAGATTGTGGGACTTAGTTTTCACAATTGTGTGAACCAATTCCTCATCCTATATAATAAAGAGGTAATATGCATATTGACCGTCACACCCTCACACAAGATGGCCAACCTCATGTGGTCACTAGATAGCTGCCCCCATGTGGTCACAAGATGGCTGCGCCCATGTCATCACAAGATGGCCACCCCCATGTTGTCACAAGATGATCGACACAAGATGGCCAGCAGGGGAGAGCAGCTGGGGGGGACCAGGCCTTCAGGGGAGGGCATTTGGGGGCAACCAGGCCAGCAAGGAGGGCAGTTGGGGGCAATCGGGCTGGCAGGGGAGGGCAGTTGGGGGCAATTGGACTGGGTTAGGAGCCAGCAGTCCTGGATTGCAATGGGATATGGTCATCCAAAATGAATGATGTGTTAAGGTCTTTAAATTGCTCCATACCTCACCCTGCTTATTATCTTAACTTCTATTTGTTTGAGAAATAAGCTGGAAATTTGATTATCTTAAATAATAAGGCTTATAGTCTGAAATATTATGCTCAGAAAAAGTAATTGGCTTTTAATACTCTTCCTCATGATCCCTAAGGCTTTATTTAGATTCAATAGAAATGCCAGAGGTGCTTGGAAATTTGTCTCTTAAAAGCTTTAATAATGATTGACTTTATTCAGAAAAATCATTCAAATCATTCACTAACCTCGACTTTATTCCCTATGTTAAATATTGAAATATAAAGCCTTTTTCTATTTTCATAGAGAAAACTGGGCCACATATGCCTATTTCAGCTACAGTAACTTACTTCTGTAGGGTCAAGTAGTTCTAAATGAAATTGAATAAACATGGGGTATTCAGACACCACAGATTTTATCTAAATCATAGACCTTACAATTTACATGGATTTGAGACATCGTTTATTGAAAATAACATAGCAGGAAGGCTTTCTCCTTCAATACCCTCAAAGTTAATATTTTAGAATCTCATGATACAGGGCTGATAGTTTCTGAAGAGAAAAGAAAGAAAAACCTATAATAGTAATTTATCATTCTTGACATTTTCCTTTCCGTTTAATTACTGCTGAACAGCAGAACTGACACTTAATAAAAGTAAGAAGTATTTTTAAAACCTCATAGAAAATCCTTACTACAGGAGAACTGGAAAGCTGTATGATACACCTGACCACACCCATCATTTTATTTCGTCGCTGAATTTCAAAGTATACCATTACAAAGCTTTCAAGAGGATGGGACTTTGGGAACAATAATGTGCCAGTAGTCAGTAAGACACCTGCTTCAGAGACTCTACAGTGTCTTTAATTTTTAAAAGACATTTTTGCGTTCTGTTTTCTTATTAGAGTGATATGGAACCCTGTGGCTAAAATTCAAAAGGAGGCAGCACTGTTAGCAAGTGACTCATCTGCTTTCAAATATCCTGAAAAACTCAACATTTGGTTTTCTTTTTGCCTGAGTAAAAGTGAGCCCAGGGGGCAGACCCTTGGGTGAAGGCGGAAACCATAGTCCAAAGCAATGCAGTGTGATGGGACCTGAAAGTTCTTCTGGCCCAGAATTCTCTTCTATTACCGCTTTTGATGCCCAAACTCTTTTCTTTTGGACAATTTTATTTTCAGACTTTCAGAGTCTCCTATTAAAAGTACCCTATGAAAGGATCATTAGCTAGTCTGACAAGGCCCTTAGAGTACAGAACAGGAACAGGAAGAAAGGAGAATTTTAGAAAGATGATTAGGAAAGATAATGAACTCTTATTTAACTCCCTATTATGTAGTAGGCTTTCTGGGACCTTTTTCAAACATTTTCTTATACAAACGTTCCAACAGCCCTGTGCCTCAGGTACAGATGAGGAACTAAAGCTCAGAGAGGTCCAATGATTTGCTAAGGTCACACAGAGTTCACAGCAGGTGGGAGTTACCAAAGACAAGTATACTCATGGTCTCTTCTCTGAGCACTGAGTAGTACTGAATGATTCCTAAGTCATTGCAATGAAAGGGCATAGCAACAGTTGCACCTGAGCATAAGGGGCATTTGAATGTTAATTGAATGAAATAGTAATGATCTCATTTGAGTTTTTGCTAAAAAAAAAAAGAGTGAACATTCCCCTAGAATGGAATATAATATAATAAATTAAATACCTCCAGAAAGATGTAAGGCCATATTCTTGAAGTATAAGAAATATAAGCATAATTTCCAAATTTAACATTGGAAATGACTACATCAAAACCTATGAGCTAGCAATAAAGAATGTGTATTAAATGTGGCCCAAAAATGACACTTAGGAGAAGTAAATCAATTTCCATTAGTCAAATTTCATAGATAAAAATAATGAGCAGGCTAGATAAAAAGGAAAAGTTAATGGAATTTTGAAGCAATTCGATAACTATTTAAAAATACTCAAGCTGCACAGTGGCAAAACAGTCAGAAGGTTTTGGAAGAAAATGATGAAAAGCATAGTTATTATTAGAATGTAACATTGTTGATGTCATGGAATTAAGCATCAGTTAAGCAATAAAAAATATTTAGTGAGCTCTAATTAAGTGCTCAACATTCCAATTCTCTTTGACAACCACTATCCTCCCCCTCCAAAAAATATTGAGACATAAAAGTAGGTAATAAAATGGGTGGCTGGGTGTTGTGAAGAACCCCTCTAGGAATTCACAACTGGTTGTGGTGACAGATACATACACTTAACTCTTCCCTAGATAAGATATTAATGAGTTGTTTCCCTGGTTGTGCTAAATCCTCTGTCTTCAGTGACAAGTAGAGTGTGGCTACTGTTTTGAGAGTGTTAGACCTTGTGCTATGACAGGCTTGGGAGGGGAAGGATTAATACTCACTGGTCCTGTTAGTTGTGCTTTTGAAAGAGAGAAGAGAGTGGATGATATGACTCTATGTCCCCAGATGTCTCTACCGCCTAGTTGGGACAAGACTAACACACTAGAATGTAGATTTTGATTCAGCCAGTCTTGTTCCGCCTGTGGGGAGACAGCCTTGAATCTAAAGCATAACAACTCATTTTATGCTTTTCCCCATTTCTTCTCCCTGTGGCTTGTTGAGGTTCTCCTAACATTATAGTATCTATTTCAATTTTAATGACAAAAGGCTGTGATGATTTGTCGGGGGACCACAATCATTTTGGTGTGCCTATTTTTGAAAAATTCATGGCGGCAGTTGAATTTATACAAGATGTTTAAAATTGCCTTGGATAAAACCAGCTGTAACTGATCAGAAGAAGACAATATCAGAATACTTGTAAACAAAAGAAAACAAGACAAAACAATCCTTTCCTCAAACCTATAAAGAAACTCACACAGACCCATTGATTAACAGAGTACAATATGGTGCTTCGGACTCTTCCCCAGTTAAGCTATTGATGAGTTGTTTCCCTGGTTGTGCTGAATCCTCTGTATTTTCTTCTCTTTGTCTGCTTAGTCTTGGCAGCAGGGTGAGTCCAGATATCTGAGCTGGAGAAAAATCTGGTCAGAAAATTCTGACAGGGAACGTGAGGCCACCTGTCTGTACCTGCATTTAGATACCTCACTCATTCATTCAGTGAACTTCAACTGAGTGCCTACTATGTTCTAGGTGTGATTAGGCAGTCAGAGCTGCTGCCGAAATGGAATTTACTGTGGGATTGGGGACAGGGGAGGATGAGCCCAACAGGCTAGAGTCGTATATTTGACAAGTGCTTGATGAGGGAAATAGAAAGGAAGCACAGAGGTGAGATATCTAACCCAGAAGTGATGTCCAAGTTATGTCCTAAAGAACAGGTAGGATTGAGGCTGCCAGAGGGCAAGAATGAGGTGGAGCAGTGTTCTAGGCTAGGGAACAATACACATAAAATAAAGAGGTTAGAGAGTACAAAATGGGGAGTGGCAAGAGGTGAGGCTGGAGAGATAAGTAGGACTAGAATCTGAAGGGAACTTTTTCTTTTTTTTTCATTGAAATCTTCTAGATCTCAGCTCAGGAAGGTGGGCATTTGAGCATTGTTTTCCTGTTCTGTGATATCTCTTATTATCGAACTCTATTCCTGTGTCAGGGACACACAGCTGGGAATGAGACTCAAGGTCTCTATGCCCCCTAG
This sequence comes from Myotis brandtii, assembly GCF_000412655.1. Classification (NCBI taxonomy): domain Eukaryota; kingdom Metazoa; phylum Chordata; class Mammalia; order Chiroptera; family Vespertilionidae; genus Myotis; species Myotis brandtii. The sequence goes on from NW_005370182.1 coordinate 1,240,083, forward strand.
TCTAAATAAAGTTGTCATTTCTACTGGTTTTGAGAATCAGCTTGAAATTTGGATTGAGTGGGAGTTGTTTTGTGCCTGACTTAATATAGTAAACAAAGTAATTACTTATGCTTTTGGGAACTGAAAAGCTCATAGGCTTTGAGTTTGGAAATTTTCATTGAGAGTGGAATCATTGACTAACTGCAGAGATTTAGGAAGGTTGGCGGAGGTTGTATTTTGGTTTCTCACTGCAAGCGACTTCTCCGGGTCCATCTTTTGGCTGTTTGGTTCATGTGAAATTATAGAGGCTCCTCTAGATGTGTTTCCAAACTGACCCGGGGAATATTGGCACTCTGTGATAATTCTCTGTGATAATTTGTTCACAGCTAAGAGGATGGTGTGTGTGAGGGGGGACTCGCATGTCAGTATAGGAGATGCCAACTTGTTGGAAAGCCACGTGGCTGTTATGAAGCTGATATGGACTCCACTGTGCAGAAGGGCAAAGCTCAGTCACCATTTGGAATGTAATAAAAAAATATTGATCCAGTTTACTCTATTGGTCTGGAGTTGTCTTCTTATGAGGGAAGAAAAGCAGCTTTTCTTGACTGAGGATGAGACTGACCCTACTGTCATATTAAAAGCATCTTTCTCCAAGGCGAATGATGTCACTGACCTGACTAGCTCTCCAATTCAAGAGGCTGAAGGATAGTTGGGCTTTAGGCAGCCATTGAAAGACTTGCTGTTTTGTAACAGCTTGGTAGAGGAGGTGATTAAGGATGAAGGTTTCAGTAAGAAATGCTGGCTGTCATTCGTTCCCAGTTTCAGGAAGTGTTTTCTGGTTGCTTACTCCATATTCATCTTTTATTCTGCTTTACTTACTGAGTTTTCTGAGGGTGGTCATATGTCTAACGGGAAAAAAAAATTCTGTACATTTCCAGATCTCTCTTGCACCCAGGGGAGGCCATATGAATAGAATTTTGGGTAGTGATGTGTAAACTCAAGTGTGTGATTTCTGGAAACACTTTTGTCTTCCTGTTACAGATGCTGTGCTGTCTGGGTTTTCCATTCTCTCCTTCTTCTTCTTCTTCTTTTTTTTTTAAATTCTCTCCTTCTTTGTGCCTGGAATACAGACTTGGTATTTGGACCCTGGAGACAATGAGAAAAAGGTTAAGAGCATCACAGAGACCTTGGCCCTGAAATCTTTGAGCTGCTGATCCAGTGACAGCAGCTGCTACCCTCAGACTTCTTGTTGTTGGTGATAGCAGCCCCTTATGTGTTTAAACCGCTGTAACAGATCTCTGTGACTTGCAGGCAAACCCAGTTCTTAACTATACAAACACTTCAGGGGTGAGGAATGAAACTGGCAGAGCATCCATGGTGGGCATAGGAGTCCCAGAGCATTCCTCCAGGACACGACTCAGCAGAAGTCTGGTGGCCCAGGAAGCCTTTGCTCAGGAAGCTCTGGAACAGTGCGAGAGCATTTCACAGGTCGACTGTCAGTCTGTCCAAGTGACCATGCTGTTACTCAAACATTGTCCCTTAGACTGATTTTTACCCAGGATATATGTCCCCCTGAGAACTAGTTTTGTTTCAGTTATTACTGACCATTCCAGGTCTATTAAATAGTGACATCATGTCTGACAGACCTTACTTGGCTTTACTCTTTGTCTTGTTATAAGGGACCAGATGGGAGAAGAGGGGAGCCAAATAAATCCATGGCTATAAATATATATAGAAATAAAAGAAAAAATATTCAGTGCCTACTATGTTCCGGGAACTTTGTTAAATGTTGGTGATAAACATGACAGACACTGCCTCTGTCTTATGACCTAGACTCAGAACAATATTGTTACCCTATTAAATGTCTGCTATGAACCAAGTACTATATTAGGTGCATCATCTACACCATCCTATCTAATAAAAGAGAAAGATGCAAATTGACCGTGGCCCTGAATGCTTCCCATTGGCTAATCAGGGAGATATGCAAATTAACTGCCAACCAAGATGGCGGCCGGCAGCCAGACACTGAAGCGAACAGGAAGCTTGCTTGCTCCAGTGACGGAGGAAGCCAAGTCTGAGCTGCTCTAAGAAACATTGTTGCAAAATATAGAAGCTAAACAATCCCCAGAAACCTGCTTTCAGCCAGCGGGGCTTCAGCCAGCAGGATTGCAACAGTGTTACAATTATAGAACCCAAACAAACCCAGATCCCTGCTTTCAGCAGCCGAGGTCTCATAGCTGGAGCCGAGGCTCAGAGCTAAAACCAGCACTCAGCTCCAGTGACAGCCATAGAAGGTAAATACATCCCAGAATAAAAAGAAAAAAAGGAGAGGTTGGGAGCCTCAGTTGCCCGTCAGCCTGAAAACAGCCATCATCCCCTCACCCAGACTGGCCAGGCACCCCAGTGGGGAACCCCACCCTGAAGCAACAAGATGGCGGCTAATTTGCATAATGAAGGCAGGCAGCAGCGGGAAAGGCTGTCCGCGGTCTGGGACCCGGATCTGTGACCCTGCCGGGCGGGGGGCAGCGCTTGAGACTGTCCGCGGTCCCGGGACCCGGATCCGTGACCCTGCCGGGTGGGGGGCAGTGCTTGAGGCTGTGCGCAGTCTGGCACCCGGATCTGTGAACCTGCCGGGCAGGGGGGCAGTGCTTGAGGCTGTCCATGGTCCCGGGACCCGGATCTGTGACCCTGCCGGGCGGGGGGCAGCGCTTGAGACTGTCCGCGGTCCCGGGACCCGGATCCGTGACCCTGCCGGGTGGGGGGCAGTGCTTGAGGCTGTGCGCAGTCTGGCACCCGGATCTGTGAACCTGCCGGGCAGGGGGGCAGTGCTTGAGGCTGTCCATGGTCCCGGGACCCGGATCTGTGACCCTGCCGGGCGGGGGGCAGCGCTTGAGACTGTCCGCGGTCCCGGGACCCGGATCCGTGACCCTGCCGGGTGGGGGGCAGTGCTTGAGGCTGTGCGCAGTCTGGCACCCGGATCTGTGAACCTGCCGGGCAGGGGGGCAGTGCTTGAGGCTGTCCATGGTCCCGGGACCCGGATCTGTGACCCTGCCGGGCGGGGGGCAGCGCTTGAGACTGTCCGCGGTCCCGGGACCCGGATCCGTGACCCTACCCGGCTAGGCGGCAGCTCGCACAGGGGCGGATCGGCCGGGGTTGGGCAGGGCAAGATGCCTGGCTTCCGCCCAGCCCCAGTCACTCTGGGCAGGTGAGCAGTGCAGAGAGCCTCTGGTCAGGGGAGGCAGGCTGGCGGAGGGCGGCCTGTATTCCCCACATGGTGGTGGTGACAGCTGTGAGCGCGCCAAGTGGAGCCTGCAGGCTGAGCTGAAGTAGCGCCTGCAGGCCATCAGCACCCAGGAGTGGCTGCGCAAGACCCGCCTCCTGGCCCAGAAGGTGCAGGATAGCAGGGACAGCCACAGTGGCAGGCCAGACTGACATCCTCCTGACCGCACCATGGGGGTTTGCAGATCTGCAAAGCCAGAGGCCTCCGGTGTGCATATCCCCCCTGGCATGTGAACATCCCCCAGCACACTGTCACCCTCTCGTGCCTGCAACAGTTGCAAACCAAGGCGTGCACAAGTTCCCCCTGCCTCTCCACTGCACTTCCATCAACCCAGCATGCCTAACACCCCCACAGGATGTGCACACATCCCCTCTGATGCACTCAGTCCTTTGGAGAGTGTCTGGGTGTTCTGGGTGCTGA
>NW_005370182.1:1244287-1256298 GCF_000412655.1 Myotis brandtii
CTGACTAGAGATATACAGGGTGTCCCCCCAAAATGTATACACACTTTGAATACCTACTAATTCCAATGGTTTTAAGCATAAGAAAGAAACAACAATGGAGCTGTTATCTGTTAAAAGTGTGGGCAGAAACAGGTAGTTGGACATTCTCTGAGGGGTCTCAGATTAGAGAGGGTGAAGGCCAGACTGAGGGGCCCCTTTCCTTTCCCCCTACCCCAGTGCACGAATTTCGTGCACCGGGCTACTAGTCTTCTATAATCTTCATGAAAAATCTATGGCAAAAATACTACTAGCTTTTTTTCTCTAGAGATTTAAAAAATTAGTGTCAGAAAGATTTTATAATAAATATGTTGTTACTGCTGGTGATGGGGGGGAGGAGGTTGAGATTCTATTTGACTTCAAGGGTCAAAGTCCTACCAACTTGGAAGTCTGGAAGTATATAGGAAGTATATAAACTCCACATGCCCTTTTAGTGGTTTAATAGTGATAAGGTAAAGAAACTGGGGACTGGTGATTCTAGAGCTAAGCACGTATTTGAAAGGATATCTTTCCACAGCAGAAACAGATTGGAGCTCAATTTTAGGTGTGGTCTATGGGATCATCCATCTGAAAGGTCAGTGAGTACAGTAGGTACTTGGGTTACGTCGGAGATCTGTTCCTACGGCGCAACGTAACCCGATTTTCGCCGTAAGTCGGAACCCACCTACATAAGCACTTACGTCACTCACATGGAGCACATACACAGCAGTAATGAAGAGAAACAGTAAAAGAAAAAAATTAAAAGAAAGATAACAATTCCTGACCTTTACTTGTGGTAAATATAGTCAATAATAAAAAATATAAAGCACATATGTACATACATTGAAATGACGGAACTATTTTTTTAAAATAAATAAATGGGAGATGGCGATGTAACCATGAAACGACGTACACCGAGTCCGATGTAACCTGAGGACTGCCTGTATTAGAGTTGGGAAAACAACACAATCAAAAGTGTAAGCTTTTTAAGTTTAAGGGCTGTATCTTTTCTCTGTATACTCAGCATCAAATACAATGATTGGTACATGGGAATTACTCAGTACATGTTGAATTGAATGAATTAACTCCAGACTCATAGGCTAGGAGTAGGAAGTTCCAGATTCCCATCACACCGAATATTTGTTGAACAACTATTATAATCCAGATGCATGGTTGGTGCTGGATCAATAGGGACCAGATTCCTGCCCTTAGGGAGTTCATTACCTCACACACCTTTTTAGTCCTCAAAACTAGAGGATTGAGTATCATATCATAGGTATCATAACAGATAATACATGTCCTAAGCATCCTTTCAGAGCTGATGGTCATTGATGATTCCCAGCCACACCACAGATCCCCAGACCAGATGAAATCCATGGGTTGGTTTTAGATAAGAATGTGTGCCTGGGTCTCAGAATCTTAGATGATGATGCTCCTTAGGGCTTCAAAAGTGATGATGGTCTGGATCCTTCACAAAGATCCTTAGAATATAGTAGATGAAGGGTATATAACAACAACAATAACAACAATATTATTTATTGGTTGTTTATCAAATGCTATATAATTAATAGTTGTCTAATTTAATTCTTAATCTTATAAGGACATTTTATCCCCATTTTAGAGATAGGAAACCAGGCTTAGATAGGTTAAAAAGTTTGCCCAAGCTAAGTGGTAGAGCAGATTCAAGCCTAGATCTGCCTTACTTCAAAGCTCATGCTTTTAACTGCTGCATTACATTGTTCCCTTTATGTTTACATTCTAACTCAGCAGAGTACCAAAGTGGACCTATCTGTAACATTTTAGACCTTCCCTAGAAGAATAGTCCGAAGTGGCATTTGACCCTTGTAGGGGGTTTTCTCAAAGTCTAGGTATCCTTCAATTTTAAGACATGAGCAGATTTTCCCCTGAAGTATTATTTGAGAATGAATCACTGATAACCTTATGGAACTAATTCTCCAGGGTCACTCCCTCAAAAGTGTAGGTCCCCAGTAGTCTGTGTGAATTCACTGATGGGGTCAATGGGTCTTATAATGTATGTTTGCTAAAGCTGCAAGATCTGGTAGTTGAGATGCCCCCTCCTCTACTGCTAACATTTACTAGTAAAAGACGTAACTTGTATTAAATAAGGAGAGTTTTCCATTGCCTCGTAGGAGGCAGGAGTGATCCATTTGAGTATGTCCCATAGTGGGTGGAGGGTCAGTGCCTCCAAAAGTGCAGGCAGTTCATATTAGAAGGCAAGTTGTTGTTGACTGGATGGTTGCAACTTCATTTACAGCAGATATTTGGTGAAGAAACTGGCTACTAATTTCAGGCTCATCTGAACTTACCTTGTGCTTGCTTAGTGAAAAAAATATAGTACTGGGGCCAACATGGTGACATTTTCTAATTATCTGGAAGTTGTGACCTAGAGAGCCATATTTACATGTTGAAGAAACATTAAAAATGTATTAACTTTTCTTAAATATATAATTTCATCTACAGTGAGTCAAGTACTATGCCAAATGCTAAGGTTGTACAGAGGAAAGAAAAGGAAGAGCCTTAGCTTTTGGTGGAGAGATATAGGTACCAAGTGCTATGTGAACCTTTTGCCTGAGAAGGCTTCCTGGAGGAGTAACATTTGATGTGGATCCTGAATGAAAGAGGCTTTCTTTGCAGAGAACATATCATGAACTAATATACCAGGGTATTCAAGGTGAAAGGTGTGTTGAGAGTAATGTGATGGGTGTCTACCCTCCATATTGCCCAGACTGCAGCTCAAGTATCTTCTGCTGGGCCAGTTGGAGCAAAGGATGATTTTGTTTCTGTGGCTTCTGTCAGTTTTTGCAAGAGATATAAAGTAGTAGTCTAGGGTGGATGGGAAACATGGTATTGGGGAGCCTTAGAGATAGGCAAAGATCAGGACTAAGGGTTGAGTATGACCAAAGCAAGAACAAGCTAGGACCGTGGTCGGCAAACTGCGGCTCTCGAGCCACATGCGGCTCTTTGGCCCCTTGAGTGTGGCTCTTCCTAAGCCTTAGGAGTACCCTAATTAAGTTAATAACAATGTACCTACCTATATAGTTTAAGTTAAAAAAATTTGGCTCTCAAAAGAAATTTCAATCGTTGTACTGTTGATATTTGGCTCTGTTGACTAATGAGTTTGCCGACCACTGGGCTAGGAGGACTGGCCATAATAACAAAGTGAGGCATCAGATGCCAGAAAAGATGCGTGTTCCAAGCCAGTACAGGTTTGGTAATCAGACAGAGGTCAGGCAAGGTCAGACAAAGCAGAATCCGAGTTAGTGACCCACAGGAACATACAGGACTCCTACTCTCTAATATGGGACAGCACTAGTCTTTCCCAGTCGGCCTCATTCCCGAGGCACTTAATTTAGACCTTAAAGGGATGGATCTCTTAGGGTCTGTGCTGATCTACTTGAATGGGCATTCTTTATATTTTCTCGGAGACTCTTGTTCTATAGTACCTGTCCTATGACACCTTTAGTTTTAGGGCAAATTGGGTGGTTTGTCCACTAGGCTGGGTGGAGACTCATTCTTCAGAGTCCTTAGAATCCCTTTTTCAAGAAAGTTTTCCAAGGTTAAATGCAGACACTATCTTCCCCACTCTGTTCAAGGATCTTGACTCAGATTCTTGTGACCAAGGACATTGATTTGTGAGTCTGATGACCACCACAAAGTGTCCTCCTGTAGCTATAGAACAGTTTTTCTCAGAGCACAACTTACTGCCTAAATGAGAATTATACCTGTACCCTCCATCCCAGGGGATTCTGTTCTAATTGAGCTAATCTATTTAGTATGGGCAGCATAGCAGCATCAAAGGGAAGGACTAACGAAAGTTGCCAGCTATACAGGCACAAATGTACTCATTACCTTCTTTGTGATTGGCCCATCCAGGAGCATTGTTTTCCCTTGAATTTTCCAGGCAGGAGCCCACCACCATGGTGCTTTGGTGACATGGGAAGCCTTAAGAAAACTGGCTGCTTTACTACAAAAGGGGTATATGAAAGTGAGATTATACTCTTCCTGAGATTCTTTGAAAATGAGGGAGGGCACTTTTTGTTTTTAGTAGAGCTAAACTTTTAAAAACTCAAATTGAAAAATCAGCTGTAACATCCTTTCTCCTACAGAGACTCTAGAGAACACTCTCCTTGGAAATAGCCTGTTCTATCTTTATCTGCTTGTCATCTATCTTCCGTTTTACAGATAATCTCTGTAGGTGACTGTTAAAAACCTCCCATCTTTTTTGCTTTTATGTAGACTATCATTGAGATAATATTTCTTTAGGTTTTCACCCTATTTGGAAGTGATTATCATTCATCTCCAGATGTTTTGAGATAATGTCTTTCCTTTTCCAATTTTTTATTATCTCAAGAAATATTTTCTCTTATTCTTGTGTAATTTAACAAATTATATAACATCTTTCTTTATACTTCCTTTTTCAAATTGAAGGCTTCCCTAGCTCTTTTCAAAATTTCTTTTTAATGCCTTCTGAATGATATTGAAATTTTAGAGGTAATTCACTATTACTTTCTCTTATAACATTGAAGTACACACAGATATTGCAAGGGCACAGGATGTTTGGTGAGCTATTTTTTAATATGCTCTAATGTTCCTAATTTCTGCTTAAAAGGAATTTAAAATCTAAGCTTACATTTCTCTATAGTCTTACAAAATGCTGATTTAACACCCCTTGCACAAAATGTTTACTTCTATTAGGAATAAAACATTGAGTAATTTCTTTTTCATTTTAAGGTATCCATACACCTCTTATATTTTCAGCCCATCTACTAGTATTTGGTTGCAGTTGGTCTTATTCTATAACTAGATGCCCCGTGCACAAAATTCATGCACAGGAGTGTGTGGGGGGGTGTCCCTCAGCCTGGCCTGCACCCTCTCGCAATCCAGGTCCCCTTGAGTAGGGTCTCTAGACCTGGCTGACGATCAGGGCCTATCAGGGCTTTCCTTTCCCCAGCTTCGGGCAGCTGGCCCCGCCCCCACTGCTTGCTATCATTGCAGCACTGCCTCCCCCGTCCCCCGCCACTGGTTGCCTCCCTCTGTGGGCGACAGGCATGGGGTGCAATCACTTTACTGGCCTGGGCCCTATGATCGATCACTGTGCAGAAGGAGGCCTGGGCCTCCATCTTTGGTGCAATTGTGGAGCTTCCCTCCCTCCCCACATCGATCGCCCCGTTGGAAGGTTGCCTGAGCCTCCCTTTTTGGGGAGATCAATCATGGAGCCCCCCATTGATCGCCCCGCAGAGGGTGGCCTGGGCTCCCTCTGTGGGGCAACCATGGGGCAATGGAGGGCCCCCCCCAACTAATCGCATCTCACCCGCCTTGGCTGGTCTGGCGCCAGTGCATGTCATAGCATGGTCGCCTGGAAGGTCGTCCGGACGGTCGTTCTGATGTTCAGTCATTTGGTCGATTTGCATATTATGATTTTATTATTATAGATACTAGAGATACTATATTGATGTTTATTGAAAATGAGGGTTGCACTTCTAATATGTGGCTATACTGTTTTTCTTATAAGATGCTAATAGTTTTGGTGGAAATTTTCTGAAGAAAAGCTCCCCAGAGGAAGATTTTATTAAATTCATCAAACATTTACTAAGCACAGACTATGTTCCTGGCTTTAAGTAAAAAAAAATAAAATCAAAGATGAGTAAGACTCTATCTTTTTCCTTAAGCTGCTTATAAGAGCTACACAGCCAAAGTAAGGTGGGAGCTATGAGATAGGATGTGGGAAGAAAGATGAATTTTAACTGAGGAAGTTTTAAGAAAAGTATCATTTTAAGGACTTAGAGAACTATGGGGGGGCAGGGAAGGAGAGGAAGGACATTCTAGGAAGGGCTTCAGAACAAGCTTGGGGAGTTATACATAAGAGCTGAGAGTAGAATGGCCTCATTTGCATCACTGCTGGAGTGCAGGGGACAATGGGAGATAAGTTTGGGAGGCCAGGTGGGCCAGACTCTGGGAGACCTTGGATATCATATTAAAGAGATTGCATTTCAATCTGCATTCAATGAGGGGCTGTAGAAGAATTTCCTGTAGGAAGTCAAGAAAATGATCTGTTGCCCAGCTGGAGTGGCTCAGTTGGTTGAGCATTGTCCTGTGCCCCAAAAGGTTGCTGGTTCGATTCCTGGTCAGTCCACATATCTGGGTTTCGGGTTCAATCCCCGGTTGGGGCACATGGGGAAGGCAACCAATTGATGTTTCTCTCTCAAATGTTTTTCTTTCTCTCTCTCCCCCGTCATCTTTCTAAGCATGTCTTTGAGTGAGGATTAAAAAAGAAAAAAGAAAAAAGAAAGAAAGAAAATAATCTGCTAATTTTGATGATATTATAGAACAGGGGTGGGCAACCTTTTTGTGAGTGCGTGCCAAAACCAGCAAAATCTCTGACTCAAAATTCTTCTGCGTGCCAACCCTAATTTTTTGAGAACATGTTACGTCTACTTGATATCTCTTAAGGTGTACGTATGCAAAGAACCTTGAAGAAATAATAAAATTCATTTGAGCGACAAAAACACAGTATATGATGATGAAAAATACATTTATTTTTAATGTATACATGTACACTGATAGTCCAACAGAAAACTTTATGACTCCGTTTGATATTATCAGTGGGACTTTTGCTGCTGCATCACTGATGACAGAGATTTTACATCAGGTTTATATTTCGTGACCTTCAGAGATATGCACGAGCTACTACTTTCATCCGTCAGGCTACCCCTATTACGAGACTTAACAAAATTCATCACTGAGAACAAAGATTCACAAGCGTATGTGGATGAAACCAAAACACTGGTCGAATCTAGGAAGGCAGGGAGAGTTAAGGCAGAGGCATAGAAATTGCTCTTCCCCTCTCTTGTCAATCTATGTCTGTGGTCTTTAAGATAACTTGTTATGTAAAATTATTTATTTATGTAAGATGCACCTACACTGAATTTATCTAAAAAATAAAAAGTCGATATTAAGAAAAAAATTGTAAATGGAAGATTATAAGAGAGGGTTTCTCGTGCCAGCAAAAGTTACTGGCGTGCCATGTTTGGCATGCGTGCCAGGGGTTGCCCCCCCCTGTTATAGAACATGGATTAGGCCAGAACCTGGGATGTCATATAAAAAGTCATTGTAAAGAGAAAGTAGCATTCACTGATAGCCTACTGTGTTCTCAAAACTATGTTGAGTATTTTCACATGTATGATGTGAACTATAAGACAGGGCCTATAAGGAGGCAGTTTGAACACAGTCATGCCTAATGTGGCAGATTTCATGAATGTTTACTAATTTCCTTCCATTTCTGTGTACTCAGAGCATTAGGCTTCCCAGACCCTTGCAGTTAGGCATAGCTGTCATTTCCAGGTGGAAGCACTGAAGAGCTGGTGCATGAATTTCGGTGTTTTCTTGCCCTGCTGCAGTGATCATGGGAGTGAGTATATGTAGATATGAAAGGGCCACAAAACCAAAAGGGCCTATAATGCTGAGCTAGCACATGGAGGATGGTGTAGAGGGCCCCTGGGAAGGCACGTGGCATTTATTTAATAAATTGTCAGCTGACTCCAGGGCGGTAGGCAGAGCCAAGTCCTGGATACAAATTTTGCCAAAAGGGCAGAAGTGTTCTCAGCTTGACCTTCATCTTTGCCCAGGTGCCTGGGAGTGGGTTTTATTATGTAAATCCAGCCAAGCACCAGGAATTGAATAGGACTCAGGGGCCCACCCAGAACTGACATTACAAGAATGCAAATAATCTCCTTTGTCTTGACCTTTGGTGAAACTTCCTGGTATTGGGGGTATAAAATAAACACACTTTTTTGGTGCTGGGTCTCTGTCTCTCTGTCAGAAGAGGACAGTGGTCCCACCAGGTCCCAGCTTTTCCTTCCATCTTTGTGTCTGTCTCCTTCTTTATATGCTCAATCCCAAACTGCCCCTACTCAAAGAACCGAACCACTCTCTAGCCTCGCTGGACGCAGAAAAGAGAGACCCCAACATAGGATGGTACTGTAGAATCATCCTGACTTGTGATGGACTTTGAGTACAGAAATAAACTTTTGCTGTGTTAGACCTCTAAGATTTTGGCGGTGTTTGTTACTGCAAATAACCGAGACGAGGCCTATTTAATACAATTTTCTGCAGTGATGACAATGTTTTATATCTGCACTGTACATGTATCCACTAGCCACATATGGCTAATGACATTTGAAATGTGGCTCATGCAAATTTTACAATTTCATTTAGTTTTATTTTAAGTTTAAATGGGCATCCTGACTGATACATTTAAAAAGCTTAACTACTAAAGAAAACCTGTCTAAAGACTTTCTAACTGTGCAGAACATACTGGAGGTGAAGAGACCTTGAACCAAAGTGAACTTTAAGGGGATTTTTGGTTATGAAGATGTAATGCTTAGAAAATCCTAATGTGTTTGGAATTTTAAAATTATACTTTTGATAATTTTTAGATAATGAAAATAATAACCATTGGGTCAAAGAAGAAAACAATGAAAATTAGAAAATGTTCTGAATAATAAGAGAAATACTTCATATTAAAATATGTGTTGTATTATATTTAATATATTAATGCATTTACTGAAGAAACATCATAGCCAGCAATGTATGAATTAAAAAAGAAAAAAAAATGCTGAAAATTGATGGCCTGCAAGAGAAACCATCAAAATCAACCAAAGAAAGTAGGAAGGGCAGTAGAAAGAAGGAAATTAATATTTTACAACAGTAAAAAGAACTACAGCTACATAAAATAATATGAATAATAATACCTGTTTTGCATAAAAAAGATGTAATGCTGTGTCTTTCATGAAAATTCAGGAAGGTACTTCATTGAAGAAGCAATTATTCAGTTTTAGAATCAGATCTGTAAAAAAGATATTTAAAAATATGCAGTTAAATTTAAGAAAACACACTATATGCCATGGCATAACAGGTATGATGTTAGGGGTTTCATCCCTCACATATTTGTTCACCAAAATTTTGCATGCCTACTATGCACCAGTCATATAGTCCCCAGGCTCGGGGGATATACCAGTGAACAAAACAGACAAAAATCTCTGCCATTTTGGAGCTTACATGCTAAGCACGTCGAGAGGCTATTAACAAACATATAAAAATGATGTTGGAGTGTGGTAAATGTCATGATTAATAATAGCTCACACTTATTGATCACTTTGACGTGCCAGACACTGTTCTAGCTGTTTTGCATATATTAAATCATTTCATCCTCCTAACAACCCTATAGGGTAGAAATGATTATGATCACTATTTTACAATGGGGAAATGGAGACACAGCTTTTGCTCCTTGGGAATTCCCACGATGGTGTGGGGGATGGACAACCAATGCCATCCAGTGTGATAAGAACTTTAGGCGAAAGGGTACTGGTGGAGCATGGGAGGGCAGGGCCAGGTCTACTTGGGGGAAGTCTGTAGGAAAGGCTCCAAAGAGGTGTAGATGGAGCTAAGCCTGAAGGAAGAGAGTCTTGTCTTAAAACCCACTCGGGAGAAGTGAGGGCAGATATTCCAGTTAGAGGCCACGCCGTATGCGAAGACACAGTTCTGTGTGTGGAGTATGCTGTGCTCAGGTGTGCTTGCGCCGATGGAGTCTGACTCTATCAGAAAAGGTTAGACTGTACTGAAGGAAGGGAGGGGGAGACAGGGGCAGCCATTTTCCTAGCAGATTAGGGGCAGACGGTTCTTATTGAAAGGTAGTCACTACCTTCTAAGAAACAGTTTATACTGCAAAGTGAGACTCCTGAAAAGAACTCTCTAGCCCTAGCTGGTTTGGCTCAGTGAATAGAGTGTTGGCCTGTGGTCCCAAAGGGTCCTGGGTTCGATTCTGGGCAAGGGCATGTGCCTCGATTGCAGGCTCCTCCCCGGCCCAGGCCCTGGTCGGGTCTCATGCAGGAGGCAACCAATCGATGTGTTTCTCTCACATAGGTGTTTCTCTCTGTCTTTCCCTCTCTCTTCCACTCTCTCTAAAAATCAATGGAAAAATATCCTTGGGTGAGGATTAAACAAACAAAAAAAGAGAACTGCCTAAGAAGGCGAGGAGAAAAAGAAGGTGACCAATGTCAGCTGCCGGCTTCAGAGCACTCAGAAAGGTCAGCTGGGCAGAAGTGGATGCTATTGGTGTTGTTGAATCTGTATCTCTGGGGACATCAGATGATGTTAGTAGGAAAATGTCTTGGTAGCAGTAGACCGAGACTCAGCATGAGTGAATATTTTGAATGTTGCTTTGAATGGTGACATTTTAAGAGCCTACAAATGAGTGTGGCTTACAAAGTTTTAACAGAAGGGGTCACTTTGGAAGTGAAGAAAATCAAGGAATCAAGGGCTGGTGGTGCTAGGGCAGTGATTCCCAAAGTGGGCGCTACTGCTCCCTGGTGGGCGCTGCAGCGATCCAGGGGGGCGGTGATGGCCACAGGTGCATTTGGGGGCATATATCTTTCTGTTTAATTGCTATTAAAATTAAAAAAAAATTAATTTCCAGGGGGCGCTGAGTAATATTTTTTCTGGAAAGGGGGCGGTAGGCCAAATAAGCTTGGGAACCACTGTGCTAGGGCATCAAGAGGGAGAAGTCAGCCTGACCTGCTTGCTCACAGAGCAGCCTTGGACAGGACATCTCCATGGTTTTAACATAAATAATAGCCATACTAACTTCACTGAGTTGTCCTGATGATTAAAGAAGAAAGCACTTTGTAAACTATTCAGTATCCTATTACTCTTTTTAACAAAAATTTTACATAATGAAATGTTAAATAGCCTTGATTTGGTCAGAGAGCACACTAGCATTATCCCATGTAGTGGCAAAATGTAATGAATGGCACCAGTGAGGGCTGCTAAATTACACTTGCTGTGGGAGGCTAAACAGAGGCTCCCAAAGATATTCATGTCCTAATCTCTGGAACCTGGGAATAATGACAAAATGGTGCATATTACCTTCTTTAGCAAAAAAAAAAAGTGGTTAAGTTACAGATTTTGAGATGAAGAGACTATCCTAGAGGGCCCTAGATGTAACCACATCCTATATAATAAAAACCCTGGGTGTAATGTCATGACCGAGGCTCGACCAACAATAAGGAAGTCAGTACTGCAGGGGTCGTCTTGGAAAAGGCTGCACCCTCCCCGAGCTGTTTCCTGCGAGGGCGGCGAGGTTTGAGGCAGGAACCAGCCCTCGGAGCGTGGAGGCATATCTCTATAAAGTTTTAATACATTATATTAGAGGTCATGGTAGTACTGTTTTACCCACAGCGTCTACAGGAATTGCTGCAAATTTACTTCTCAGAGGAAGCACCTTTCATTCCCAATATAAATTACACATTCCACTAAATGAAACTTCAATTTCTAGACTCGATATAAACAGTGAAGTTGCTAAAACTATTAAAAAGGCCCAACTTCTCATTATTGATGAAATGAATGCATGTCATGCTATAAACGCCATAGACAGATTACTAAGATAAATTTGAAAGTTGTATTTGGTGGGAAAGTTCTCCTTATTGGAGGGGATTTTTGACAATGTCTCAGTATTGTACCTCATGCTATGTGATTGGCCATAGTACAAACGAGTTTAAAGTACTGCAATGTTTGGGGATGTTTCAGAAAGTTGTCTCTTACAACAAATATGAGATCAGAGGATTCTGCTTATAGTGAATGGTTAGTAAAACTTGGAGATGGCAAACTTGATAGCAGTTTTTATTTAGGAATGGATATTATTGAAATCCCCTGTGAAATGATTTGTAATGGATCTGTTATTGAAGCTACCTTTGGAAATACTATATGTATAGATAATATTAGAAATATATCTAAACATGCAATTCTTTGTTCAAAAAATGAGCATGTTCAAAAGTAAATGAAATTTTGGATATACTCGATGGAGATTTTCACACATATTTGAGTGATGATTCCATTGATTCCACAGAAAAGGAAAATTTTCTCATCGAATTTCTTAATAGTATTACTCCTTCGGGAATGCCATGTCATAAATTAAAATT
>NW_005370182.1:1256601-1262131 GCF_000412655.1 Myotis brandtii
ATTTTCGCACATGGTCAGTTATATGTTGCTTTCTCTCGAGTTCGAAGAGCATGTGACATTAAAGTTAAAGTTCTAAATACTTCAGCACAAGAAAATTAGTCAAGCATTCTGAAAGTCTTTTCACTCTTAACATGGTGTACAGGGAATTATTAGAATAAGTTTAATCACTTTATCAGTCATTGTTTGCATCTCTATTGTTTTTATATCATGTTTTTGTTGTTTTCATATGTTTTTGTCATTTTTATATCATGCCTCTGTTGTTGTTATATCCTTTTGTTACTGTTTATTTATTAATAAATTTATATATTATTGTCATATACATTTTACTAATTTACTTTCATCTCTCACACTTCTATTATAGAGAAAGGGCAAATAGCAATATTAAAATATCTCTGCTAATTAATTTCCTTTTAATGTGCACGAATTTCGTGCACCAGGCTACTAGTAACCTTATAAGAGAGAGATAGAGGGAGATTTCATCTAGAGGAGAAGGTGATATGACAGAAGCAAATAGAGACTTGAAAAATGTTCCCTGCTGACATTGAAGATGGAGGAAGGGGCCATTGGCCAAGGAATGCAAATAATGCATATCTAGAATTTGGAAAAGGCAAGAAATTGATTTTATCCTAGAGCCTCCAGAGGGAACATGCCCTGCAAAAACCTTGACTTGAGCCTAGTGAAACTGATTCTGGACTTCTGGCCCCCAGAACTGTAAGGGAATAAACCTGTGTTGTTTTAAGCCACCGAGTCTGTGATAATTTGTTACAGCAGCCATAGGAAATGAATACATTCACTAAATACTTATTGAGGACCTATGTTCAAGATATTGTGTTAGTCTGGCTGGTGCTATAAGAACTGTCTTTTCCCTCTTGATATTTACTCTTATGTAGAAGAACAGTAAAGCAAAAATATCAGAGTTATGAGAGAAACGAATTATGCATTATGCTAGTTGAGAGGACTAGAAGATTCTTGAGCAATTTGATAGAACTGAGAAAGCCCATGTGAAAGAGGTGACAAAATAAGATTAAAATTAAGTAAAAATAATGGCAAAGAGTAGTAGGATGGATGGTAGAGGTGTGATAGATTGGTGGGGTTCTTCCAGGCAGAGGGAAGAGAATGGACATAATCATGAAGATGGGAAAGTAAAAGACTTGTTTGAGGAATAAGAAATAGCCCATTTTGTTATAACACAAGGTACTTAGATTTGGCTAGAAAGGAAAATCAGGGCCATAAGATGGAAAGCTTTGGATGCCAACCTAAAGGATTTATATTTTTTCACTAGGTAATGGAGCATCATTAAAAGTACTTGCACAGAATAGTGACATGCATGAAGGCCTAATTATTTTATATTGAACATATATGGTTAGTCAAGGCTTTATGGGAGAAATTATAAATGGCACATGTCAAAATAACTGTGGTAACTAAAATAATTCGTGGCTAATTTTTTTTGCAGTGAAATTTTTAAAATATATTATGATGACTCCAGTTATATTTTAAATTCTTAAAATGTGCTTCTGCAATGAGGATGGAATAAATCTATTTAAAGGAAGGTGCTTTTTCCAGAATTAAAAAGTAAGTTATTGAGATTGTATTATAGGGGAAGAAAATTTTCCTCTACCCTTCTAGGTTCTTGTGGCTGCTCTAATGATTAAGTTGACATACGACAGATTAAAAAGAGGAAATAGACTAACATAGACACGAGGCATCAGACATTCAAGCAATTGAGACTTGTAGGCCATCCTGAACAAAGGAAAAGGGGGTTGGGGTCTGGGACTTCAAAGGGAAGGAAGACAGTCACAGGAAGGAGGGAAGAGAAAATGTTTGGTAAAAAATGTTTGCCATGACATGCAGAGTCAATGGGCCCAGGGAAGAATCTGAATAAACAGGCCCTTCCGACCTTCCCCCAGCTTACCACACCTGGTCCATACTCTTTGTAGTTATCTCTGGTGATAGTTCTCTGCCTGAATCAGGCCCTTTAAATTCTTTTACTCAGTTAACTGGGTGGTAAAAAGCTCTTCCTGAGTCTTTTGGGCCTTAATTGTCTTCAGCTCAAAATAAAGTACATACCAAACTGATGCATTTAGGGTGACCTATTCTGCCCCCTTCAGCACTTTGAAAAGAGCATCTACTTGAAGAAGCTCTGTGTTGTCTCATGGATTGTATAGCTATTCTCAGTTTCTCATGTCATAAAGTTGTTACAAATGATGTAATGAGCAGAAAGAAGACTGGTAATTATATAAGTAGTAGAGAACTGATAGGAGGAATAGAATTGAAATAAAATAGAGGTGATTGGAGTTAAACATGAGGAAACTATCCTTAAGTACTGAAATGATGCAATAGTGGGTTGTACTATTTAAAGAAATTTTACTTCATAAGGATGAGACACCTCCACCAGTTTTTCTCATTTGATTTGGTTTTCGGGGTCTAGTTGAGAAGAGGGTTCAGGGGAGCCTGACTAAACTTCGCTCATGGAGAACGCTTTGTCACTGAGTATTGTGTGTGTACATGTAGATCATCCTGAACACTAGCAATGTCACATGTGTTTACAGCATTCTTAAATGGGCAGAATGATGGGCAATGGCTATGTGTTAGGTGACACTAATAGAGACAAAATAACAGTAGCTTATTTGTTTATTTACTTGTTTATTTACTTGCACAAAATTTATGCAAGGGGCTCGGCCCTCGAAGCCCCAGCTTTGTCCAGAAAGTCATCTGGAAGGTCGTTCAGCTTTCCAGTCTAATTAGCATATTACACTTTTATTATTATAGATTCTCACCTGAGGACATATTTCTATTGATGTTTAGAGTGAGCGAGGGAAATATCAATGTGAGAGAAACATTGATTGGTTGCCTCCTGTACAAGCCTTAATGGTACATGCCCCAACCAGGGATCAAACCTGCACCAGGAATCCAACCTGTGACCCTTCGGTGCACAGAACAACACTCCAACCAACCAAGCCACAGAGGCCAGGGCAACAGTGGCTTAAATATGGCAGGGGATTAATACTCTTCCATATGATGTTGGGGGCCAGCTGGAGGCCAGGGCTGATAGGCAGGACAATTAGCAGTCTTTGTCACAGCCTGTAATGATCATTAGTACTCCACTTAAAGGAGATGTTCATTTATTGTGCTTTATAGTCACTAGTTAGTGTACAACACATGCCTGGGATCTCTCTGTTAATGGTGGCACCACCTAAAATTAGCTTTAAAAAAAAGAAAAGGAGAAAAACAAATAGCAAATAAAGCAACACACACTGGCATCAGTATGTTTGCTTGCCACTGTTCATTTATTTTTCAACCACACTAGATAAGTTGTGACCTTATTAAATACATGGTGACAAGTTAATTAATGAAGCTCAACAAGACACAGGGCCAAATTAACATTCTTAGGCTAAATGGGATTCATAAGCACTAATTATTAGAATTTTTGAGTTGTGACGACACCACTGACATGTATAAACCTTTAAGTTGCATTATTAATCATATTATATGATACTTGTAGAAACCATTCATGCTTTCTTTCATGAATGAAATAAAATATGTGAAAGTTTCCTTTTTTAGTGCAAAATTTAAATTTTGATAACCTAATAATTTATTTAGAAAAATGCAAAATATGCATTTCAGGATTAATTATGCAAGATGTAATTAAGAGTATAGATACCATTTAAATCTTAAACACTTTATTTGGTCTTCAGGTTCTTATTTCCTTAAGGAACTCAAATCTCACTTAAGACCAATGATTTCCAATCATTGGAATGACTGGTGGAGTATTAAAAAAAAATCAAGATTCAAGGGCTCTACCCCTAGACATTCTGATTTTGTGGTTCTAGGGTGAGGTTTAGGAACTTATATTCTAAAAAGTATTTCCAGATGCTAGAAAATTTAGGTTTCCTCAGGAGCACAAGTTCATGTAAAAATAATGTTTGACATCTTTTGATACTGTTTTAATAACCTGGTTATTATTTAAGAGGAAAGGAGCATAGGGGAGACTAGATAATATAGGCGTGCCATTTATTCAGCTTTGCCAGAAAGCTACAGTTTAATACTCTCCGGTTTGCTGGGGGAAGGGACTGGACAGTAGCTGCATGCTCAGTAAGGCCCGGGTGACCTGGGAAGATACATATCTGTCAGTCACACCTGGAGTGAGTCAGTGGCCAGAATAGGCCTGGCCACGGCAAGGATGTGAAATCTGAGATAACTCCCGAACAAAGGAAGTTCTCTCTCTTTCTTGCTCTCTTACTGTTCATGCCTGACTCTTGGCTTGTGGGACTCGCAAGCTCTGCACTTGCCCACATGGGCCACAGCCATGCGGGCTCCACACAACGGACTAATGAACTTTAACTAGCCTGATGCTACCTTGGACCCTGCTTCACCAGGGAACAGGAACTCCGGACACTGGCTTTGCTTTTAGCTCCACTAAAGCCCAGCTGCACCTTTTCCAGGACTAGATTAAGGGACAGGGGACTTTGCAAATCGAGAAGTAGAATTCCACACAAGTGAAAATCATTCATTCTCCAGTGGGAGTCTTAGAAAATTCCTTTTCTGAAGCTATTGTAAGAACCCCACTTTCACTAGTGATGGAGGAATTCCACCCATCCATCCTGCGGCAATTCTTTGAAATGTTAGATGATCTTTAAAAAGTATTTCTAGATTGTTTTCTTTGTATTGAAAATAATCATTCAGATATTTTGGCAAAAGAGGCTTTACTTTTTTAAAAGACTTTTATGAACTTGATGGCTAAAATAGATCTCTTTGGAGAGATGTTCTTAGATTTTGGCACCAGCTGCACTTGTTTTCATTGGCCGTGCCATTCTCTTGCAATTCAATATTTTAAAAACTATTAAGTTAATTAAACAAGGAGGCCATCAGATTGATGTGGCTCTAATGCCATGGAGGCCTACATAAGCAAACCAAAATCTAAGCCTGAAATGCCTCAAGGCTATGAAATCTTTTTTTCTTTATTGTCTAAAGTTTTACATATGTCTCCTTTTTTCCCCGATTGACCCCCCTCCCCCAGCCATTCCCACCCCAGGCTAGCCCACACCGCCCCAGTGTCTGTGTCCATTGGCTATGCTAATATGCATGCATACAAGTCTTTTGGTTGCTCTCTAACCCGCCCCCCCTCCACACTGCCATTTGTCTCTGGATCTATTCTTGATCATCAAATTATGTTGATCATTATATCCCACGTATGAGTGAGATCGTGTGATATTTATCTTTCTCTGACTGGCCTATTTCGCTTAGCATAATGCTCTCCATTTCCATCCATACTGTTGCAAATGGTAAGAATTCCTTCTTTTTTACCGGAGCATAGTATTCCATTGTGTAGATGTATCCCAGTTTTCTAATCCACTCATCTGCTGATGGGCATTTAGGCTGTTTCCAAATCTTAGCTATGGTAAATTGTGCCACTATAAACATAGGGGTGCATATATCCTTTCTGATTGGTGTTTCTGTTTTCTTGGGATATATTCCTAGAAGTGGGATTACTGGGTCAAATGGAAGTTCCATTTTTAATTTTTTGAGGAAA
>NW_005370182.1:1262167-1318399 GCF_000412655.1 Myotis brandtii
GCCACAACATCAGCCCAGCATCACGTGTCTCACTCATTCACAATTGATTTGACATACGAGTAATTTGAGTTACGAGCTCCGTCACGGAACGAATTAAACTCATAAGTCAAGGCCCCATTGTATATCCTTTCTGATTGGTAAGGCTATGAAATCTGGATGCTCCGGACAACTATTCACAAACTAGGCTTTAGGCTATAGTCAAACAAATAATTTTCTTTTTTTGCTTCCACACCTTCTCTATATGTCTTTCTCCTGG
Source organism: Myotis brandtii (assembly GCF_000412655.1). NCBI lineage: Eukaryota > Metazoa > Chordata > Mammalia > Chiroptera > Vespertilionidae > Myotis > Myotis brandtii. The sequence goes on from NW_005370182.1 coordinate 1,262,424, forward strand.
CTCCTTTCGGTTGACCACCCTGACTCTTAATGGAGTTAGACCTCAGTCTTTGAATTTGGCTAAGTAAGAATTCAGAGCCAAGAACTGTCAGTCATGGCAAAATCCAGTCTGGGCAGGTTTCCAAGTCCAGCTGACATTCCTAAACCAGTAAGAAGTGTCCAAAATGGTTTCCAGCTTCCTCTCCAGAGGTAAGAGTTGGACGTGTTGTCATGGAGATCAACCTTTAGGAGCGTGAATACATTTGCCATTTGACACAGAGGAATAAATCCGTGACCTGACTGTGGGCGGAGGCTGAAGGCTAATTCTCTTGGAGTGTTATCACCAGTTTGCTAAAAACTCTGCTGATTTCTTGACACCGTGCCATGGCATTCATAAGAGCATGACTCGACCATGCCAGCAGTCTCAGGGAGCTCGAAATGGCTTCAACTTGAGAGCTTATAGCCTTTGCAAACAGAGAGCATAGTTCTTTGTTTTTCTTCAGAAATTGAAGAGTGATTCCGTTTCAGTAAACAAAGGGAGGATTACTGAACCTGTTTACTAGGCTGGGATTCAGCTTTCTCTGAATTTAATTCCTTCAGTTCCTCTGAAAGACATTGTGCATTTCAAGCAGTTTTCTTTCTTCTTTAATCCACTTTCTTTCTTCATACATGGCAAAGAGATATAGTTTACCCCTCACTCAAATCCAAATGAGATGACTTTCAAAGGCCATTTAGGCCCTGATATTTGTCTGTTGCAAGAACAAACAACTGGGATTCTGCAGAATTTAAATGCAGATAATGTTGGCTGCCAGAGATGTTTTCCACTGTGGAAATGCAAAAGAAAAATTTTCTTTACAACTGCACTGTGCCATCCCTGACATTGAGTGGTCCTGTATTCACCAGAAGGGGAAAAATTAAAATATCTTACCTGTCTGCTCAATATCTTTGGTGGTTATACAACAATAAAATATCCAGCAGTCTGATACATTTCCTGTTAAATTTGACAGACCAGGTACAAACTGGTTGAGAATGTGTGCCATGTTTCATGTTCCTATTTTCTTTAGATTAGTTTCTATCAGCAGGGCACATGTTGTCTCATTTATAAAGACATTAGCACTGCACTGATTGCTTCAGCAAATCTGAAATATTTTTAACTGTTGACAAAAGGTTCTGTTTCATTACACTGAATTCTAGAGCAAAACTATGAGGATGTAATCACTTTCTCAGAGTTTCATCCATGGTCCCAGAAAATCATTATAACTTTCTAGAATTATCACCAAATGGCCCCAAATAAGCAGTTTTCAAGCCAGTGGAAATCGCAGAGGCAGCTGTTATTCACCTATCCACTTATTTATTAGAAATAGGCCACAGATAGCCAATTTTTATCATGAATCTTCTCATTTTCAAAATAATGTTAGAAATAGCTCAGCTAATGTACCATGAAAGTTCAATTCACATTTTGATAATGAACCTAAAAGGGATTTTAACAAATGAACTTACTGCTTTATATGCCCCAAAGTGAAAGTTTTATTTTCGCATTCTCCCCCTCCCCCCTCCCCTGTGATATATATATACATTCTCCTGACAGAAGCTTGGCACCAACTCAGAAAACTTATTTTTGGCCAAATTTTTTAGTCTCATGTCACTTGCTCCAGGCTATCTCCTGGAGTTCAGAGATATCCTTAGTAGAGGAGGGAGGCTTCTACCTATGATTCTGTATTTTTAAACCACGAGCTTCATTAGACTAACAGGGTGAGTGTGGGGTTAAAGTCCTTTATTTTAACATCCGGGTATTTTCATCTATTGACAGAATGTCCAATTTCATTATACTGAAAAATGAAAAAGCCTGGTAGCCATGTAATAAAAATGGGGTCAGACATGGTTTTCCTTCCTCCTAACAAGATCTCTGTGCTCTGAAAACAGCCACAAAGTAAGATGTGTTTTATTTCTCTTTATGTAATTAGGACTAGATATCTTGACTTTCTTTGATCATGCTTCAAATTGCATGCTTTGATGAATTTACCCATCTCCCTTACTTTCATTTTTTTTCCAGTGAATTATTTATTAAACTCATCTTTTGGTACAGTTGCTTATGTAATCATAACTTCCCAAAGTAGCTGGTATATAGGCTTCTCTGATAAGAAACAAAATTGAATTATGTTGAGCCACTGCAGCCATCCACAAAGAACACACTTCATTATTACATATTGTGCACTTACCTACCCAAATGTATCAAACTAGTTTTTATAGAAATAAAGTAAATTTTTGCCTTAGCTGGTTTCTCAGTGGTTAGAGCGTTGACCTGCAGACTGAAAGGTTGTGGGTTCAATTCCAGTCAAGGGCACGCACCTGGGTGGTAGGCTCTGTCCCTGCCCTAGTCAAGGTGCATACTGGAGACAACCAATCGATGTGTCTCTCTCTCTGTCTCCATCCCTTCCATTCTCTCTAAAAAAAAAATGAGAAAAATATCCTCAGGTGAGGATTAACAACAACCTGTCCCCATCCCTTCCATTCTCTCTAAAAAAAAACAATGGGAAAAATATCCTCAGGTGAGGATTAACAACAACAACAACAACAACAAAAATAATTTTGGTACATTTTATCATTTATTTTTTTCTTTGAACAGGTTGTTACATTGTGTTTTTATTTTAGTTTATTTTTGAGTCCAAAGGTTTGGCTTTGTTTTTTTATTAAATTTATTGGGGTGACATCTATACTAATAAAAGCCTAGGTGGTCCTCACGCCCTCACGCAATGCCCTCACGTCATCACAAGATGGCCGGCAGGGGAAGGCAGTTGGGGGTGACCAGGCCAGCAGGGGATGGCAGTTGAGGGCAACCAGGGCGGCAGGGGAGGGCAGTTGGGAGTGATCAGGCTGGCAGGGGAGGGCAGTTAGGGGTGATTAGGCCGGCAGGGGAGCAGTCAGGCATCAATCAGGGCTGTAGGGGAATGGTTAGGGGGTGATCAGACTGGCAGGCAGGCGAGTGGTTAGGAGCCAGCAGTCTGAATTGTAAGAGGGATGTCCGACTGTCGGTTTAGGCCCAAGGGGTCCCAGATTGGAGAAGCAGGGGAGGGCAGTTGAGGGCAACCAGGGTGGCAGGGGAGGGCAGTTGGGGGTGATTAGGCCGGCAGGGGGGAGGGCAGTTAGGGGCGATCAGGCAGGCAGGCAGGTGAGTGGTTAGGAGCCAGCGGTCCCAGGTTGCAAGAGGGATGTCTGACTGCCAGTTTAGGCCTGATCCCACAATCCCACAGGGATCAGGCCTAAACTAATAGTCGGACATCCCCCAAGGGGTCCCTGATTGGAGAGGGTGCACCGCCATGCACGAATTTCATGTACTGGGCCTCTAGTTGGTTAATAAGATAATATAGGTTTCAAGTGTACATGTCTATGATACATGATCTATATATTGCATTGTGTCAATTACTTTCATATCTTAACCAGGGATGTGAGTGCTACTGCAAATATCTCCATATTAGTATTTTAATCATTAGCATTTACTGAGTTTTGGTAAGGAAAATACATTTAATGATTCAGAGAGTTTGAGTTCAGAATTATTCTGATTTTGTATAGTTTAAGTTTAATCCAATTTCCCAGACAACTTTTTCTATCATATTTGTTATTTCTTACAAACTGAAAATTACAATTCTGACTCATTTAATAAGTGTAAACATTGGAAAACCTTGAATGGAAACCTATTTATAGTTTACTCTTTAATACAATTTAAATATTAAAAGTAGGGTTATTTTTTACTAATTTGCATAAAACCTAATTAAACTCAATTTCTATTGCATTTGGGAAAAGCAAGAATCTAAATATTTTAACCATGGCAATCATGCCATTTCTACATGCTAGAAAATATCACTTCATCTAGAATTACCTAAAGGGGGGAAAAAAAGAAAACATTTTTCGAGCTGTTTGGTCCCAAGTTCCTTCCTGTTTGTCAGCTCAGAGAAATGACCTAAGTCTTAAAAGATCACATAGTTCACTGAGTAGCATTTCCCAGTGTGGATCATTCAGAAACTTCAATAAATGGCTTAAAGCAGTGGGAGGAAGAAGTAATGCATTTTTGAGTTAAAAGTTGCACATTATATGCCACATTTGTGTATAGTGAAATAAGAGAACTAATATGTATAAGGTATTGTTACCAGAGAATCAAATTCCTCCCTAGCTTGTGGGAGTGGGGTTCTTATGATCTCTTTAGAAATACAATTTTCTGAGATTCGCAAGGGAGAAAAATGGTTTTTATTGGCGTGGAGTTACATTCCTCAGTTTCCAGTGTCCCATTTCCCTTAAGTCAGTCCCGATGAGTCCTGTGGATTCACCAAAGTCAAAAGCAAGGCCAGTGTCCAGAGCTTTTGTTCCATGTAGCAGCTGGGTCCAGTCCAGCATCAGGTTAATGAAAGTCCATCAGTCCTTTGTGTAGAGTCCACAGGACGAATCCAGGGCAGAGGGCCCCCTACAACAGGAGTCCCGAGAGGGCCAAGCGACAAAGAGAACTCCCTTTGTTCAGAAGTTTAAATATTCAGGTTTCGCATCCTTGCAGTGGCCATGTCGGTTCCCAGGTATGATTGACAGATAATCGTCTTGCCACATCGCTCAGACCTTATTGGGCATGCGTCTAAACTGCCTTTGTCCTTGCCTTCTTCCCCAATCAACCAGCAGGGAGAGTGTTACATTAGTAAAGCTGTATAAATGGCATGCCTATCTTATCTAGTCTTCCCTTTGCTCCTTTCCTCTTAAATAAGAACCAGGTTATTATAACGGTATCAATACAGCCAATAAAATCATCCCCATCCTTTGCATTAGTGTCGAGGAGGAAAAGTAAATTTCCTTACACTCTTCTAGGCTCTTGGCTGAAATCTCCCTGTAACAAAAGACAGATTAACAGGAGGAAAACAAACACATTTAATAGCATGTATATTTCCTGCATACATGGAAGAGACCCAGGAAAACTGAGTAACTCCCTTAAAAGACCCAAGATATTACCTTAAATACCATCTCCAGCTAAACACAAAGGAGAAAACAAACTTTAATAGCATGTATATTTCCTGCATACATGGAAGAGACCCAGGAAAACTGAGTAACTCCCTTAAAAGACCCAAGATATTATTATGAAATGTTATCTCCAGCTAAAGACAAAACAAGATGTTGGGGAGTGGAGGATCCAGTTAGGGAAGGTAAAGCTGTTACGCAGATTTAAGTCCAGGTTTTCTACATAGTTTAGAGATTTAGAGTCATCCTCCTCTTCCTGAAATAGAGAGGCAGACACCCTTGCAAAGGGAGATTTCCCTTATAAATATAAATTTCTCTTACAAAAGAGTAACTTCTACTTGGTTTTGAGAGCTTTTACCATTAGCTCTTTCTTAAAAATAATCAATCTAAAATACTAGTAAACCTTATGCCAAAGATGCATATATTGAGGTGACAAATTCTGTTCCCCTTCACTAATATAATCTGTTCTGCCCTTCTACCAGCCCTTTAAATTAGTTTGACTTATCGATGTATTGTTTCTTCTACTTGTTCTTGACCTACTTAGGTTATATCTTAAAATTAGAAATGTATAAAAATAAATATAAAAATCCCATAATTACATAAAGAAATGTCTACTGTAAATATTTTTTATTGAGTTTCCTTCAAATCTGTCATGTCTGATTCTGTGTGTGTGAGTATACATAAGGATATATGTAAAATATTTTTCCTAAGCACATCATACAGTATAATTTTCTATTATTCACTTTTCTCTTAAAAATAAATCATGGTCATTTTCAATATGATAAAAATTTCTAGTAGTCCTATTGGTAGTAGTTACATTATATTTTGTGATAAGTATAATTAGAATCACTTATTATTTGTGTATTTTGAAAACTTAAGAAATTTACAAGTATTTACTATTATAATCAGTGCTTTGAAAGCACATATTTTATATGCATTTCTAATTTTTTTCTCCTTGGAGTAGCATCCCCAAAATGAAATGAATTGTCAAAAAGGTATAAGTTGAGCCCTGCCTGAGTGGCTTAGTTGGTTGGAGCGTAATTTTATTAGTTCCATACACCAAAAGGTTGTGGGTTCAATTCCTGGTCAGGGTGCATATGGGAGGCATCCAATAAATGTTTCTCTCCCTCTCTCCCTCTTTCCCTTCCTTTCTCTCTAGAATCAATAAACATATCCTTGGGTGGGGATTAAAAAAAAGTATTCAAGGAACAGTTATGTATTTGTTACTTAGATAAAAGACATAAAGAAATCCATTGGTTGTAGATTAAGGAAATGGGAGAAAAAAAATGTGGTTTTTGTGCTCTGGTGACAGCAGTTATTCTTCCAAGGGGTGTGGAAAAGAAAATTACTCTGACATTTTAAATCTGTGTCATCCTAGATACATAAGAACAATGAACAGGGATCACTCAAGATTTTATTTTCTGTCTTTATTTATCCATTATATTTATCCTATTATAAACTGATCAGTGCCTGACCCATACCTTTTTAAAAAGACCTAAAACTTGCTTGTGGAGTAGGAGCTGGAAGAGTTGCAGCTATGAATTATTTTAAGTGGTGGACAGTGGGTTAACATGAGGGAAAGTTGTAATACCATCAGTGGATGGGTATGTCTCATAATAGACACTGTGAACTGCGGTCACTGGTGGTGGTGGTGGTGGTGGTGGTGTGTGTGTGTGTGTGTGTGTGTGTGTGTGTGTGTGTGTAAAATTTCTATATGTGACATGGCACCAGAGTTAAGTTAGGGTTTTTCAAAATGCTGACACGCCGAGCTCAAAAGGTTCACCATCACTGGCCTAAGCTGTCAGTCGGACATCCTTAGCACTGCTGCAGAGGCAGGAGAGGCTCTTGCCACCGCCACTGCACTCGCCAGCCATGAGCCTGGCTTCTGGCTGAGCAGTGCTCCCCTTGTGGGAGCGCACTGACCACCAGGGGGCAGCTCCTGCATTGAGCATCTGCCCCGTGGTGGTCAATGAGTGTCATATCGACCGGTTGTTCTGCCTTTCAGTCAATTTGCATATTAACCTTTTATTATATAGGATAAGCAAGTATAGTGGGCATCCTTTTCTTGATTATAACAGACTGGTTTTAACATTTCCATAATAGAAATAATTCTTTCTCTGGGTCATTGTGTAGGTTTTTAGAAAATCAGAATTTTGATTTTCTAATGTTAGACCATTTTTGCATCCCTAAATTAAATTTTTTATTGTTTTATTTATAATTTTTGCATTTATTTTTATGAGTTATATTGGCCTATGATTTTCTTTATTTGTTCTCTTCTAGTCTGCTTTTGGTATCAGTATTATAACAGTCTAATGGAATGGTTTGAGGGAGTTTTCCTTCTTTCTGTATTTTCTGGGAGAATTTGTTTAAGATTAAAATATTTTTTCCTTGGAGATTGTTAATATTTGTTTCTAAATTGTCTAGACTTAGGGTGGGAGAATTCCAAACTATTACTTCAATTTCTTTAATAGTTATAGGACAATGCAATTTTTTAAAGTCAATTTAAGTATGTTTTTCTAAGAATTTGTCCATTTTGTATGTTTTAAGTTTATTGGCATAATACTGTGTTCATAAAATTCCCTTATTTTATTTAAAATATCTGTACTTTGGTCCCAGTTATTCTTTCTTAATACTGTTTATTCATTTTCTTGAACAGTTTTGCCTGAGGCTTGTCTATTTCATTGGACTTTTCATAGAACAAACTTTTGGTGTTACTGATTCTTTTATTTATAAGTATTTTTATTTCATTAATTCCTTCTTATCATCTTTCCTTCTCTTTATTTTAATTGGTTTTATTCTTCTTTTAATAACTTCTTAATTGGATACCTAAATCACAGTCCAGTCTTTTATAGTATGTGAACATAACCACCACTTTTACTGCATCCAACAGTTTTACTATATAGTATTTTCATTAGTATTCAATTCTAAGAATGTAAACTTTCCATTATGATGTCTTTTTAAACTCATGAAGTTATTTACAGTGTGTGTTTAAATGTCCTACTATATGGGCACATTCTGTTATTAAGTTCTTTTTATTTTAAATTTTTATTTATTGTTGACAGTATTACAGATGTCCACCATTTCCCCCTCTTTGTCCCCTTCCTCCAAGCCCCCACCCTTCCCTAGGCCTTCACCACACTATTATCTGTGTCCATGAGCTATGCATATATGCATATATATGCTTTGGTTACTTCTCTTCCCCCAAAGCCCCCCTCTCACCTCTGCGGTCTATCAGTCTGTTCCACGCATCCATGTCTCTGGACCTATTTTGTTCATCAATTTATTTTGTTCATTAGATTCCACAAATAAGTGAGATCATGTGATATTTATCTTTCTCTGTCTGGCTTATTTCACTCAGATAATAATCTCCAGGTCCATCCATGCTATTGCAAAGGGTAAGAGATTCTTCTTTTTTATAGCTGCATAGTATGCCATTGTATAAATGTACCACAGTTTTTTTGTTTGTTTGTTTGTTGTTGTTTTTTTATTCACTCATCTACTGGTGGGCACTTGGGCTGTTTCCAGATCTTAGCTATTATAAATTGTGCTGTTATGAACATAGGGGTTCATATATTCTTTCTGATTGGTGTTTTGGGAGTTATTAATTACTAACTTAATTATAGTAGAGAACACGCTTTATATGATGTGGGATAGATAAAAATCCCTACCCCCCCCCCTTTGCCTCTTAGTTCTTACACTGGTCAAATATTAAAATGGTATAAGGCAAATTGACAGGAGAAAATAAAATTTAATACATATGCACGAGGGGTTCACATAAGCATGAAGCATTCCAAGGACAGTAAGGCAAAAAGAGGTGTATATGTCATTTTGGGTGACAGAGATGGAGGTAAAGATCTGGAACTTCAAAGGGAATTCAAGGGACATGAAAGAGTTAATATTAAACCAACATTTGCTGGGTCATCTAGAGACAATGGATCACAGAGGGAACTTTGATCAAATAGGCCTTGCTACCTTGTCTGCCATCCCTAGTTCATATTATACTATGGTTATCTATAGTGATAGTTCTTCTTGGAACAGATTTTCTATCTTAATTCTTTTAGACAAATTTTGGGGAAGGTAAAAAAATTCTCCTGTTTCTTAAAAATAATCAGACAACAGTGTGGTAATTGTGAGGAGTGGGATGGGAGGGGGATGGTAGGAGGCGGAAGAAAAAAAATCCTTATGTCAGAGAAACATATTTTGGGGTGATAAATTTTGCTTCCCTGAAGTTCTGCTTTTACTTCTTCAAGAAGTTTCATAGTCCAGAAGTTGAATTAGTATATTATTTCATCTTATTGAACGAGTCTCTTTGAGTAGATGCTCATTAAACATTTGTTGAATGAAAGAAGAAGTTCTCATTAACCACCATGGAGCATATTAAAGGATGTCTTTCCTCTCATCTGCCATTTAATGTAAGCTTAGTTGTTTGTTGGATTCTAGATGTGTTTTCCTTCCCAGGATGTATTTCCCCTTCTTCTAATAACAGCACTTCTAGTACCTTTGGAGAATTATTTCTTTTCCATCGCCCGCAGTATTAGTTGGACCCTCAGTCAAAATAGCTTGCTTTACCAAGGGAAGGAAGGGAACCTAATGCAAAATAAAACTAGCAGTGTCTCTCGCCTTAGAATTTGTGTCTTAAATAAAGGATGAAAAATGGTTAGGGCTGCATAATCATATCAACGCCTCCCTGGCTATTCTATTCTATAAGCTCTACTCCCTAGATCACTGGAAATTTCCTGGTTCTTGTCATTTGTAGAATGCGGTTGTTCAGGTTTTCTTTGATTTGATGGGAGCAGAGTTTGACAATCCAAAACATGCTTATTTAGGGATATCTATTATTTTATGCTGGTTAATTTCAAGAACATTGGCATTTGTAAGGGAAATCTTCGTTTGTAAAAGTGTGTCCCTCACTGTATCAGAAAGAGGATATTTAAATCTAGAAACCGTTACCAATGGAGAAGGCATGGACTTAAATCTTACCCTTGTTTATTGTGCTTTTCCTGGTAACCTCCCACAAATGACTCCTTACCATCACCATCTTCTTTTGTCTGTAACTGAAGGTGGTATGTAGGTAAAAGCTTCCATTTTGGTTACCCTGTTTTCCTGTGTCTTTCCCATGTATACAGGAGATTAAATATTATTAAACTTCAATTTGTTTTTTTTCCTGATAATCCATCTAATGTCAATTTAATTATTAGACAAGCTGAAAAAACTTATAAGGGTAGAGAAAATTTTTTTCTCTCCGACATACCTTACTTTATTCTAATAGACTCCTTTTTGGCATTTAATTGGCTAGAAATGGCCTCTGTTATATGTACCCAAAATCTTGATATACACTTAGATTAATACTGCTAATTGGTAAGATAATAAAAATGATATACTCATGTTTTAAACATTTTATTTGATCACCATACATATAATATTCATTTGCCAATCTTTTGATTTAGGGTCAAGGCTATTTATTTAAGCAGTAGAGGCCCAATGCATGAATTCATGCACCAGTGTGGTCCCTTGGGTTGGCCTCCAGGATCAGGCCAAAACCTGCTCTCTGACATCCCCTGAGGGGTCCTGGATTATGAGAGGATGCAGGCCAGGCCAAGGGACCCCACTGGTGCATGATCGGGGCTGGGGAGGGACACGGGAGGTTGGTTAGCCTCCAGGTGTGTCCGGCCCATCTAGCTCAGTCCCAATTGGCCAGACCCAGGCAGCAAACTAACCTACCAGTCAGAGTGTCTGCCCCCTGGTAGTCAGTGCACGTCATAGCAACTGGTTGACTGGTCAACTGTCTGCCTCCTGGTGGTCAGTGCACATCATAGCAACTGGTCGACTGTCTGCCCCCTGGTGCTCAGTGCACATCATAACGAGTGGTTGAGTGGCCTTAGCATATCATTAGCATATTATGCTTTGATTGGTTGAATGGATTACCGGATGACTGGACACTTAGGCTTTTATCATATAGGATAGTTTTCATTCTTTTGGGAATACCCACATTCATTATGCATGTCTTATGCTTTCCAATTTAATTTATTGACATTTATGAAACATTTTGAGGACAGAATTCTTCTAGATTTTTATAAAGTTTCCCTCACCATTTATAATTATCTTATTAGATATAATTATACAGGAATTTTTTTTTGGGGGGGGGGTTCTTTATCGAGTCTCTCTAAACTTTCTACTTAATTTTTATATAAACAAAATACTTATTTTCTCATGAACATTTCATAAATTTGCCAAACATTTAATTAAATTGTGCAAATATAATAACAAACAACTGGCAAACAGATTTGGGAATAAATACTTGGACTCTTGGTAAGCACATAAATCAATTGATGGGGAAAATGCAACAGGCATATGAGAGAGAACTCGTCATCTGGGAACATTGAATCTGCTCATGTTATTTATCAGGGAGTAAAGGATTTTAATCAATTCCTGAATGAATGGGTGCCACTCAAGGGCACTTTTATTGAATTCACATTTTTTAGAACTATTCAAGAAATGCCTTTTTTTTTTTTTTTCTGCACAATGCCTCTTCTTGATTTCTCCAACTCGAAGATAATGGTGGAGGTGCCAGCTAACACTATAGTGGTAATCATGTTGCAATACACAAGTGAATCAAGTCAACATATTGTACACCTTAAACTTACACAATGTTATATGTTTAAAAGAAGGAGATAATGGTTTATTTGGAATGAGATAATATTCTTTTGGAAGCATTAATGCATTAATGCCTACCATACTGAAGTAGTGGTTAGAGAAATATAATTGTGGTTCAACAAACATGTAGACACTTCTAATTTAATTGGCTTTCTTGCTAAATGCAGGGTCTACACAGATGATACACAGAAGTGGTTTGGGTTTACATGAAACTCACAATATAGAAAAGGAAGTAGTTACTTAAACACCCAAGTAAAAGGTGACATTAGAAGACCAGACATAGCCTGTTGCCTACAAGTTGGCTGTTGAGAGACAGGATGAGGTCACATGACACTAGCTAGATCACCGGCCAAGACAGCTGGTGACTCCGTGCCAGAGCGATGGCAGCAGATAGTGGTGTTCCACAAGGGATAGGTCTGGGATGCCTATTGCAGAAGGTCTCAGGGCACTGAGCCTGAAGGGCATTCATTTATTCATTGGCGATTTATCTGTTTTTCTGTGTACTACTTGTGGCAGGCAGTGTCACATTAGGGTTATAAGGGTAAATAAGACATAAATTTTCTGTCTTCCGAGAATAGCTGGGAATGTGTGAATGTGTGGGGCAAACAGCAAATGCATGAACATATAAGTGAGCAGACATATGTTACTAAAAAAGAAAACTAGGACAATGAGTGAGACTACTGTTTGGGGCAAACTGCTCTATGGAGATAAATTCTCAGCTGAATGGAGAGAAGGAGTTGGTCATGTGAAGATTTGGGGAAAGGTGTTCAGGAAGAGGAATCAACTATTGCAAATGCCCCCAAGCAGGACTAATCTTAGCTTGCTTGGGAGCAGGAAGGCAGTGGTGGCTTTTAGCAGGTGGTTGGTTCCATTTCGACAGGACTGAGATAGTGAATTAGCAAGTTTTGCTGCTGTGTATAACTAGAGGGCAACTATGGCCTTTTCCAAGTTCCTTTGGGGAGCCCTGATTTCTGGGTGAAGCTGAACTTACAACATTAGCATTCAATTTCTCAAGCCTCTGAGAGGCTGCTTCAGGTAGGCACATTCTTGCTTCTCCCATTCCTCAGGCTGCGCTTTGATCCAAGCCAATTTTCAGAATAATGTAGAGGAAACGGCAAACTCAAATAGGAAACTTCGACTCCAGCATTTTATTTTTCCATTTTATAGCTTTCCCTTCTGTCCAGGCTCTGTTCTGACAAGCCAAGGCTTTTTGGCAAATCAGCTGAAAAGTAAACTTAAACACATGAATATGATTATAGGGATGCTAGGATTACTCTATTAGATAACTTGTTTAGACAAAACCTATTTTCTCACTCCTACAACTGACAAAACTGTAGGAAAATCACTCATGTTTGAAAGCAAAGTATAGTAAAGTGCTATATTGCACCGCTGGCTTTATCAAAGGGAAAATAAACAAACCACAAACATCAATGTGTTGCTGAAAATGATAGGTCAGAGGTTTATTTAAAAAGGAGAAAATAAAAAATCACACTGACAGCTTGATTCCAAAGGTTGAGAATAAGTGTGAAATAAAAGCTTTATAAAGAATACTATGCCATGATTTCAAATCTTGACTTTGTGATTGGGTTAATATATCAACAAACAATAATTTTTTGGGAAAAACAATAGCACATTTATTTCTCAAATGTAGAAGTGAGATCAACCTACATTTAACATTTTTTCTATTCTTTATTATTATTATTTATTATTGACATTAGAGACCAACCTACATTTTTAATCCATATGTTAATCTCTAACTGGAAAACATGATCTAGGTGTTAATATTCTTGATAGTTAAAAACAAGGCAAACAAAAAAATTAGTCATTTGAAGTTATCTGAGCAAATATGGTATTGCATGAAATGTTGAAGGGTATTCTTTAAGAATAGGAAGAAGGAGAAAAAAAGATAAGAATATGAACAATAAAATGGCAATAAATACACATCTATCAACAATTGAATCTAAAAATTAAAAATAAATGAACAAGAAATCTAATGAACAAAATAAGCTGGTGAATAAAATAGAATCAGAGGCATGGAAACATGGAACAGACTGACAAATCTCAGAAGGAAGGGGTTAGGGGGCCGAGAAGAAATTAACCAAAGATCTTACCTATGGACACAGACAGTAGGGTGGTGAAGGCCTGGGGCAAGAACCGGGTGGAGGAGGGCAATGGGGAGTAAAAGGGAGACATCTGTAATACTGTCAACAATAAAGATTTTTAAAAAAAAGTAAAGATGGAAACATTGAACAGTAGATAGAGTTGATAATTTGGAAAGATTTAATAAAAATTATATTTAGGGTGACCATGTGTTCCGGAGTACCCAAGGTAGTCCCACTTCACACCTGTTGTCCCAACGTAATTATTAGCAGCAGTTCCCTTTCACTCTCAAAAGTGTTTCCCTAGCTAGAGTGGATTCTGAAAGTAACATTTCTCCTTATGATGAAATCTATTTGTCTAGCAACTGTGCTTTTCACTAGAATTTCAGTATCTGCTTCATCCATTCATTTAAATATTTCTAAAAGTGCAATATTAGATATTTTCCTAGTCACTAAAATTATAAAAAGGAAGAATAAACAATTATATTCCTCAAAGGGCTCAGAGTATATAAAAATCAGTGTAGGTTGCACATAAATGGTCTTTTTACAGTTCAGTTCAATGAGAATTAGTGAGAACACACCATTTGTTAAACACAGGCTAGGTCCCAAAGGAAAGAGAGGTGAGCAAGACAAGGTCTATATCTCTGAGAAGGAGATGTGTTCGTCGAGCTGCTTGTTTCCATCTATTAATCTGGTGATTAAAAGCCTCTAGTGCAGTGGTTCTCAACCTTATGGCCCTTTAAATACAGTTGTCGATCTGCTTGTTTCCATCTATTAATCTGGTGATTAACAGCCTCTAGTGCAGTGGTTCTCAACCTTCTGGCCCTTTAAATACAGTTCCTCATGTGACCCAACCATAAAATTATTTTCGTTGCTACTTCATAACTGTAATGTTGCTACTGTTATGACTCATAATGTAAATATCTGATATGCAGGATGGTCTTAGGCGACCCCTGTGAAAGGGTTGTTCGACCGCCAAGGGGTCGCGACCCACAGGTTGAGAACCGCTGCTCTAGTGGTTCAGTGGCTTCTCGTTTCACTGGAATAAAATCTGAGCTCCTAATCGTGGTCTCAAAGCCCTGATCTGTCCCCTGCCTATCTCTGTGACCTTGTTTCACACACTCTTTCTCTGGTTCACTAAGCTTCAGACACACTGGCCTTCTTTCTGTTCTTGCATGGCTCAATCTTATCCCTGACTCAGAGTCTTTGCACTTGCCATTTTCTCTACATATAGATCTCTTCCCCCATCATCCTGTGGTTGGTTCCTTTGCATTATTTGTGTCTGGCTCAAATGTGACCTCTTCCAAGAGTCTTTTCCTGACTACAGTATCTTCTCTCCCTCCGCCCATTTTACCTTGATTTATTTTCGTCATAGCCTTTGTCATCCTCTGAAAGTCATTTTAAGTGCACGTTGCTTTATTGGGCTATCTTCTCATGAGAAAAATGTAAGCAGACTCTTGTTTGTCTTGGTCACCTCCAAGTCCTTTCACCTAGAGCAGTGCCTGACACATAGTAGGTGCTTATAAGTAATTTTGAATAAATGAATAAGTAAACTTTGCAACTCTTTCTTTGGTTTATGCTAATTTCTCACAATTCAGCAAACATTCTTAAAAGCCTTTTCCCAGCCTCTTGCCTTTGTTTTTTCACATGATTAATTTTTGCATGTGGAGTCCCTGGCACTCTTATTCTCAGTCTATTCTCTGGACAGATGTAGCCTGCACCAATACACCAATGTTGACTTATGAAACTCACACAAGTATAGAATTCTCTGCTCTAATAAAATACAAACTCGAGGAGATTTTTAGTTATTTCTCCTGCCTCCTCTCATATCTTGGGATTGAATACCATCCATTTCAGTCTGGGGGTGGGGGGGAGCAGTGAGTAATCCACGGCCTTAGCTCAGCAGTGGTGGGGCTGTGCTTGGGATTAGAAGATGATATTCTTAGTCCAATGTAAACAGGATATAAACTCTTGAGTATTTATGCCTGTAATGATGACAGTTTGTTCTCTTTGGAAGCAAGGTAATTCATGCAAGTGAGAGATGCATCGTTTGTCTTTAGTTCAAAATCAGTTAGTCAGTGAGGGGACCGAGCTTGCAATGTTGGCTGCATTACCCTCATACTTCAACCAAGGACAGTGGCCAGCCAGAACAACTTATTTGAACTATGTATAGACTTTGCTATTTATTCTGTTACGTGGAATAATTTTACATTTCCTATAAAATCAACAATTCAACCCCTCAATGAAATGCTGTGAAACTAACTAGGGATAAAAAGAGGTGTAATGACTCAACTGTGGTCCCAAACACAGGTAGTGTCTTGAATGACAGTGATTTGCTTTCTATATGTTCTCTCAGCAATGCCGGGAAATAGACAAAGCAAGATTAATCCATTTCCAAGAGGAGCTTAAAGAGCTGAAAGCCATAGGGCCAGAAAATGGCAAAGCAAGAGCTCATCTTAGACCTTCTGAGGGGAGTCCATTATAGTTCCATTACATCATCCCTTCTCCCTCTTTCCACCCTGTATTATATTTGACTTCTATATATCACTTTATTTTAAGCTAATCATTTTTTTTTTGTGAATGGGACTGCATAAGGATATGCTGATTAGCCAATGGGAAGGGTAGCTCGTACGCCAATTACCATGTTTCTCTTTTATATGTTTACATTACATCATCCCTTCTCCCTCTTTCCACCCTGTATTATATTTGACTTCTATATATCACTTTATTTTAAGCTAATCATTTTTTGTGAATGGGACCAATACTGCAAATTTTACTTTGTGTCTCATTTTATTCATCATTTACATAGAGTCCACTGGCAGCCAATCACATTGAAATAAATGCAATAAGTGCCAGTGTGTCTTTAGAGTATCAGATATTAACATGGGATTGATGTGCAAGATATTTTACTGGGTAAAAATGCCTATGAAGAATAAAGAAGAAAGAAGGAAGAATAGGCAGGGAGATCAGTAGACAGGTCTGATACCTGTAAAGGAAAGAAAGAAGGAGAGATTGGGTAGGAAGAGCCTCAGACCATAGCACAGTTCTGAAAAGCTTTTTTGCCAGATCAGTGGGGAGTCCCTTAACCCTTTATAGAAGAGGTTGGCAAATGATGGCCCATGGGAAAAATCTGGTCTGTCACCAGGTATCTCTATATATAAAAGCCTAAGCAACTGTTACGACCAGTCGACCAAACGACTGGTCAACCCAACGGCCGGTCAACCAGTTGCTATGATGTGCACTGACCACCAGGAGGCAGACACTTAATGCAGGAGCTTCCCCCTGGTGGTCAGTGTACTTTCACAGCCAACCTCCAGTGGCCTGCCAATCTCCTGCGGCCGCTCCCACCGGCCCAGCCGATCAGGTCTGGGCGAGACGGCCCCTATTGGCCCTGATCGCCAGCCAGGCCAAGGGACCCCACCTGTGCACAAATTTGTGTACCAGGCCTCTAGTAAATAAAGTTTGATTGGAATATAGTCACACCATTGATTTACATATTGTCTATGGGTACTTTTGTGATAAAATGGCAGAGTTGAGTAAGTTGTAAAAGAAAACATATGGCTAAAAATTTTTAAATATTTATTATCTGACTCTTTACAGAAAAGTTTACTGACTGTCCTTTAGAGTTAGGCAGAAATGACCCATTCTTGTACTCTCACCATGTACAGTTTTTGGCTGAGAATAACCCTAGGAAAATGTGATCTTGCTATAAATCCTGCTGTAGGTAAACTCAAAATGTGGTAGTTTGAGACTTAAAAAATATTATGATTTTATTGATATTTAGAGAGAGAGATGGAAACATTGATGAAAGAGAAACATCAACATTGGTGGGCTGCCTCCTGCGTGACCCCTGCTGAGAATCAAGCCCACATCCCAGGCACGTGCTCAAACAGGGAATTGAACCAGCGACATCCTGGTGCATGGGTTGATGCCTAACTACTGAGCAACACTGGCTGGGCATGGAGATTTTTAATGAGCTATGCCCCTCATAGCAGGTTCTCTTATAGGAAGATTTGTGTGGGGAACCTCTATGGGAGAGAAACATCAACATTGGTGGGCTGCCTCCTGCATGACCCCTGCTGAGAATCAAGCCCACATCCCAGGCATGTGCTCAAACAGGGAATTGAACCAGCGACATCCTGGTGCATGGGTTGATGCCTAACTACTGAGCAACACTGGCTGGGCATGAAGATTTTTAATTAATGAGCTATGTCCCTCATAGCAGGTTCTCTTATAGGAAGATTTGTGTGGGGAACCTCTATGGCTACCACACAAGGAGATCTTAAGTAACTATTGATGAAATACTTTAATTGGGAATGGGATCTCTAAAGGATTGTATTTGAAATGGAATACAGAGACTAGGTGGATGCAAATCCTAAAGTATTTACTATCTGATCGTTTTCCAAAAAAAGTTTACCATCCCCTGATCTCGATAAAAAGTATTGTTTATCCCACAAGGGAATTGCTTTTTTTTTTTAATGAGCAAATTAAAAGTCTGTTTAATAAAATCATTTCATACAAGACTTCATAGCAAGAATTATTTTCTTAGGATTTGACTTGATCCACTCTGTCTTCGCTGATAAAGCCGAGTTGCTGAGAGCGGCATAGGGTGGGTTGGAAAGAATACTGGATGGACCTTGTCCCCATTGGATATTTTACCTCTGTGACTGCCATGCGTCATGATACCTGTGGGTTGTAGCAATCCCATTTGTAAGACATGAGGTTTAGACTAGAGCAGTGGTTCTCAACCTTCTGGCCCTTTAAATACAGTTCCTCATGTTGTGACCCAACCATAAAATTATTTTCGTTGCTACTTCATAACTGTAATGTTGCTACTGTTATGAATCGTAATGTAAATATCTGATATGCAGGATGGTCTTAGGTGACCTCTGAGAAAGGGTCCTTCGACTGCCAAAGGGGTCGCGACCCACAGGTTGAGAACCGCTAGACTAGAGGCATGTCAATTCCTTCTACTTCTAATTGCAACTAGAGTGAGAAGTACTAATCAAAGAGGTGGGCCTGAGCCAGTGGCTGGGCCTTTGGTGAACTAGTTTGGGAAAGAAGATCCAGTGTGGATTGGAGGTGTTCTCTACTCAGTGTGGGAAAGCACTGTGACAAGGAGAGGTTTGGAATGTTCCAGTAACACAAACTGTTCCCTATTTGATAAGGTTCTATTTACATGATAATGTGGTCCATCAAGCAGAAATGTTCAGTAAAACCGACTATGACAGCATAGCCTCACAGAGCCTGCTACTGGTTGCTGGAGGGCCCTTGTGCTGGGACTAGAGAGGCTTCTTTTCCTGCTTTCAAGATCTGCTCCATCCCAGTGGAGGAGGAAGTAGGGGAACATGTGCTTAGCACCTGAGTGTGCGTGTTGTGAGGGTGTGAGCATGTGCATAAGTGGGGAAGAGTTAAATACCCAGGCAACTCTGGAGACACCACTGTCTATATGAAACCCAGACACTGAACATTTTGTATTTGCGTAAAAAGAATTTTACTTGTTTGAACTTCTAATATAACTCTAAGAAAAGTGTGAGTATTAAATCCTAGATCAGTGGTTCTCAACCTTCCTAATGCTGCGACCCTTTAATACAGTTCCTCATGTTGTGGTGACCCCCAACCATAAAATTATTCTCGTTGCTACTTCATAACTGTAATGTTGCTACTGTTATGAATCGTAATGTAAATATCTGATATGCAGGATGTATTTAGGCGACCCCTGTGAAAAGGTCGTTCGACCCCCAAAGGGGTCGCGACCCACAGGTTGAGAACCGCTGTCCTAGATACTTCTAGGACGGATAGGAGGGGCTCCTTAGAAAGGAGAACAGTTCCTTCAGTAATGTCACATGCTGGGTTGCTAGACTTAGAAAATGAAACTACAGGATGCTGAGTTAACTTTGAATTCAGACAATGCTCTAGTATATGTATGTCCATTGCCATATGTGGCAAACCTAATTGAATGAGACCCATTTCCTGGAAGAGTTAATGACTAGAGATTTTGATGCTACATAAAAGAGTTGAAAAGAATGGGTGAACCCAGAACAGGGGTAGCTGTGGTCATTTAGGGGTAGCAATTTATCCCACAAGGGAATTGTTGTTGTTTTTTAAATGAGCAAATTAAAAAGAATGGATGAACCCCAGAACAGGGGTAGCTGTGGTCATTTAGGGGTAGCATGTCTGTCTTTACTGTTCAAGTCCAAGTAAGGTAAGTTATACATTTCAAAACGTGATAAAGTAAGAAATGAAGCTTTAACTCTATCCTTAGGATACTCAAAGTTTATTTGAAGAACCTACTAGAATTTTAATTCTAACTGTAACTACAGAGTTGACCCAGAACCGTATCAAACATTGTGATAATTGAGTTTTTCGAGTCACAGGAATAGTGAGATAGAAAGCTGTCTTATGGTTGAACTAAAAATCTATTCAATCATTTTGTGGGAAAATAAACTGTCCTGGAAATGTAAACATCTTTTTTTGGACTTTTTCTGAATTCTATTGAACTCACAAAATGTGAAACTTTTTAGTTGATTCAAAGCAACAATGAGAAATGCCACCCCTGGACCTTTCTTTAGCCAGTAAATAGAAATAGATAATACTGTCACTTGGAGAAGATTGGGGTTCTGGAATGCTTTCCTTTACCCATTAATGAAGGCCACAGTGAAAAAGTGGAAAAACTTTCCATCATGAACAGAGTAACATTACAAACTTTCTTTTTAAATACAGTTTTCTGTGATTGTTCTTTGTAAGTTTGTGCTTATGCCAGCACAACTGTGACAAGCCTCAAAATATCTGCAGCTATAATGATAGGATTCCTCCTGTAATAAAACAAAACTTGATTTACAGTGGTAGTAGACAGTTGCTAGACCTAAAGAATCATCATAAACATGTTATCAAAAGTAGATGAATTTCACCACTTAAGTGGCACAAAAATATTAACTAAAAGTTAACCTTCACAAGGTTAGGAGCTGCTGGCACAGTTCCTAAACACTATGAAAACTTTTGAGAGCTTTAGCCCCCTTTTCAACACTATGCTTCTCTTCTTTTTATCCAGTGACTCACCTCAAGGCACAGTCTTCCTTTTCCCATTCACTCTCTCTTTATTGGCATGCGATTAGCCTCATAATTGACCCACATTGTGTTTAACATGGGGAGTCTCATTTCTCATCATATGTTGCTTTAAAAAAATCACATTCTCAGCTCATCCTACCCTCTTTTCAACTTAGAAAGCGACTAGCTTTTTAGGAAATGTTTAGGACATGTCTCTCTTTTGTTGGGTTATTCTGCTCTCTTCCAGCCTCTGTCATGGGCTGTTTGCTATCTGTTGCTGCATAACAAACTATTCTAAACTTGGGAAACAACAACCATTTTTTACTATGCTCACTGCTTCTGTGGGTCAGGAATTCAGTCAGGAAATAATGATATATAACAAGAAGAATACTTCATGTAGCAAACCCATCTACAGTGGTTTAAACAAATAAGGACTGACTTGCTTTAGAAATAAAAAAAGAGCAGGTAGGTGGATCTTAGCATTGATTTTCAGTCTGTGAAATTCTTTTGGCCTTTTCTTTATGCTTATTGTCTTATGACCACAAAATGGCTTCTGCCACTACAGACATCATGCCTGCATTCCAATAATCCCAGTATTGCCATTTTGGTTTATCTCAGGTTTACTAGCATAAAGCACTTTAATTTAGGAAAGTAAGTCTTTGATGCTCTGTCTCTGAGTTTTCCATTCAGAATAGAAGGCAAGGGTCCAATCCCTGCTTTGCATGAGCTGTCCCTCTGGCATTCCTCATGATGGCCATCCAGCTTTGCCACTTTCAGGGTGGAGAATTCACCACCTTTAAAGAGGTCTCTAACAATTTTGGTCCACTCTAATGATTAGGTAATTCCTTCTTTTAGTGAATCAGAATTTGCCTCTTTATAACTTCCATACATTGGTCTTAGTTTTGTCTTCTAAAATAATCTAAACTAGTCTCATTTATTTGGTTCCTTTATGTGATGACCCACGTCCCGCATAGTTCAGGGTTCGGGCTCTGGAGAAGGGCCACACGCAAATGACAGAGATGAGACAAGAAATAATAATTTGGAAATTGGGGGGGCCAGGCGGGAGCCCAACACAAGAGGAAGGACTCCACTTGTGCTCAGGCCTTGCCATCCTTTTATTCAGTTTGGGATACACCTATAGCCCTTAGGCAGGCAATGGTTCACCAGTGTTCTGGGCTCCTTGTTTACACTTCTCGGATAGTGAAGACAATGGGTACTTCTAACACCTTTAATTATTTGAGGACAGTTTTAAACTTTCTCCTTGGTCTTCTCTTCTGCCAACGAAACAGACTTAGTTCCTTCAACTCATGTATTTTTCCAAAAACATGATTTCTGTAACTGTGATTGTGCTGGGCATTCTTTTACAGACATAACTACTAGCTCCCAGGTTTGCCTCTCCCATGTCCCTGCTCCCTGAGGTCAAGGACTATGACTCTTGTGTACCACTGTATCACTGGTGTCTAACATGAATCATGATAGAATCACAGGCATATTGTAGGCACTCAGTAAATACATATTGAATTAATATGATTATAAAGTATAATACCGGGAAGTAATTTACAGTGACTGTTGATGAACAATTTCAGGATTCTTTTTAAGTTTTCTTGTATTGTCCAAATTGCTTACAATGGGAATATGTTGCTTTTGTAATATGAAAAATAAAATAACACAACTATATTTTTTAACAAGACAGGATATATTTCAAATATAATTCATGAATGCAGGCCCTTGTGAAATTATTACTTTTCTTGTATATTTGCTGTAATACTTTTGTTGTAGCCTAATGTTGCATTTACCCTTTTTTCAATACAACTTATTCAAAACATTTGTTTTGTGTCTATTTTGTGAAAACCACCTTGACATGTCATCCATAGCTTGCTCTGCTGCTATCTTGAATTGAGCTTATGGTTGCCATACCTCTAGGTATTTTCCATAGGAGGGAAGGAGATAGTGAGGTGAAGGCAATCGTCCTTGTTGGTCAAGTTATCCTCATCCTGTGTTACTTTTTTGGAGTGAAATTTTAAGTTTATGTGCATATTTTTAAATATATGTGAAAATGAAACATGACAGTTTCTGTTTGTCATTCTAGCTTGAGGCACATTTTTGGAATTCTTGTTTCATAATTAAACATATTAGCTATTTCTAAAGTTTCATGGCTTTCTATATTTAAACTAGAGGCCTGATGCCCGAAAAGCTTGAGTTCTCTGGAAATGTGATTGCTTAAAAAGACAAAGAATGCAACTTGAAAATAAATATGTTCACAATCTGTAGAGTTACACTCTACTTACTACCCCCACTCCCTGGGGAGTGCCTAAGAAACTCAGTGAGTCTTTAAAATGTCACAATGTGGAAGTATCTGCAACGCGAACACAGGAAACTCCAAAAAGAAAGAAATCCTTTGATCACGAAATGTAATTCATGCAAGAGTAGGCCTTTGCAGCCCCAGCTGCCTTGAATGCTCCCTCGCAGCCGAGGCAGCTGCCTGGATCTCTCCCTTGCAGCCGCGGTGGCTGCCTGGATTCCTGGCTGCACAGTTTTGTCCCGGAAGGACGTCTGGTCTAATCAGCATATTATGGTTTTATTATGATAGATATAGACCATTTTCATATATAATATTCCTGTATAGTATTCCCTCACTTACCTACTAGGATCAAAAGTGTGATACAGCCTTGGCTAGTGTTACAAAGTGGTTAGAGTGTTGGCCTGCAAAACAAAGGGCCACTGGGTTAGATTCTTGGTCAAGGGCACATACCTGGGTTGCAGGTTTGATCCTCTGCCCTGGTTGGGGCACATGTGGGAGGCAACTGATTGATGTGTCTCTCTCAGATAGATATTTCTCTCTTTCCCCCTCCCTTTCTCCCTTCCACTCTCTCTGAAAATCAATGGAAAAATTATCCTCAGTAAGGATTAACCAAAAAAAAAAAATGTGCTATATAAAATGTGGAAAGAAAATATTAACTGACCTAAAATATTTCTGCAAAGTGATGGTAGATTGAAAGTAATATTATGATGCAAGCCTCTGCATAAACAAAGAAAATATCACTAATAATTCTACTCCTTATATAATCTGTTTAACAGCCATATTAGGAAGTAAAACATAGTGGTTTGATAGATTTTTTGACCTTCAGTTATAATGCTCTGATTAAAAATTCTTGCTTATGGAGACTTTCACTTTCAGGAAGATGAAATATATGTACTTTTCCTCTTTTTCCTGTTAAGTACAAAAACCCAGGACATCTCTATATATAAAAGCCTAAGTGACTGAATGATCAGTCGCTATGATGCGCACTGACCACCAGGGGGCAGACACTCAATGCAGGAGCTGCCCCCTGGTGGTCAGTGTGCTCCCACAGCAGGAGAGCTGCTCAGCTGACCAACTGTTCCAGCCCACCAGCCTGGCGGGCAGCCACTCAGTCCCTCAGTAGTCCTGCAGGTCCAACTCCGGAGAACTGGCCAGGCACTGATGGACCGGCACCACTGGCATGATCCTGACAGTGCTTCAGGCCTCCTGGAAGTTGTTCTCAGGCACTGCTGCCACTTCCCCTCCCTAGATGATCCACAAGGAAGAAATAATATAAAAGCAGCTGCCAGGTGAAACCCGACAACCTGCACAAATGTCAGCAGGATGGATCCAGATCCTGGGCCAGCAAGGGCATTCCACTGCCTGCCCGGAGGGCCTATTGTGTCCCGGCCCCCTCCACCCCACTCAGGATGAGCGCCAGATGCAGGGCTCATGGCTGGCGAGTGCCGCTGCGGCAGCGCGAGCCTCTCCCAATTGGGACTGACTCGGTGCAAGCCCATGGCCGGCACAGCGGGGCTGGGATGAGCAGGAACGGCAGTTGGCGTTGGACTGTGGGTTTCAGCCTGATCCCCGCAGGCCACCTCGAGGGACCCCACCCATGCACGAATTCGTGCACTGGGCCTCTAATATTGTAATAATTCTCTACGGTGACAGATGGGTACTGGAAATATTGGGGGGAACACCTTTCAAAGTATGTGATTATCTAACCACTATGCTATATGCTTGAAATTAATACAAAATAATATTGAATGTAAACTGTAATAGAGAAATAAAATTAAAAAAAGAAATGAAGTGGCCATATTAACAGGAAAGAAAGTTAGTATTGCACTCCTGATTTATTTCTGGTTTCACAAGTTGACTCTTTGTCATTGAAATTTCTCCTTCTGCTTCCAGCACCGAGTGGATTTTCTTCAGCTGATGATTAACTCTCAGAATTCCAAAGAAACAGACTCCCATAAAGGTAAACAAGGCATGCTTCAGAGGGAGAGGGCTGATTAAGGAGCTGGGACTTGTACCTTACCTGGAAGTACTGAGGTGCCGCTCACTCTCTGCATTGGTGTGATGTCAGAGGAGCCCAGAGGAGCTGATGCCCAGTGGAGCATCAGCAGTATCACCACTACCAACTGGTAACAAGGCCACCTACTCCCTTCCCCATGGTGTGAGCAATGTCAGATGGAAAGCAGTAAAGAGACACTCTGACCTCATCCAGCCAAGGAGATATCAGTTCAGCCTAGTAGGGAAACAGAGCTCACATCCCTGACCAGTAGAAGCAAAGGCCATGCCTCCTCTTCATGGTCAATGGAGGTCTAGTGGTGAACCTGGATTTCTATCCTTCCCTGGCAATAATGAGGCAGTACATTTCATCAATCTCCCTGGTGGAACAGCGCCAAAAAAAGTCAGAAAAATAAAATAGAAGGGATAACTAAGATCTAAGGTCTTATAACATAATACACAACATGCCAAAAAAAGTCAGAAAAATAGAAGGGCTAACTAAGATCTAAGGTCTTATAACATAATACACAACAGTTCAGGTTTCAATCCAAATATCACTCCTTATACCAAGAACTAGGAAGATATCAAACTGAATGAATAAAGACAATCAATGCTAACACCAAGAATGACAGAGATGTTCTAATTATCTGACAAGGATTTTAAAGCAGCATCACAAAAATGTTTCAGCCAGCAATTATAACCACACTTGACATATAAAAAATAAAATAAAAAGTCTCAGCAAGAAATAGAACATATAGAGAGAACCAAATGAATTTTTTAGAACTGGAAAATATAACTGAAATGATAATCCCAATGATGGGGTCAAAGCAAAATGAAGAAGACAGAGGAAAGAATCAGGGAACTTTAAGATAGAATGATATAACTAATTACTCAATTTGAGCAACAGAAAGAAACAATTAAAAACAAACAAATAGTCTAAAAGACCCATGGAACCAACTATAACAAATTATCTAGCATTCATATCATCAGAGTCCTGGAAAGATTAAAGAAAGAGGGCAGGATGAAAAAGTACTCAAAGAAATAATGACTCAAAACTACCCAAATTTGTTAAGACATACACTTATAGATTCAAGAAATTGCTTAAGTCCTAAACAGGATAAACACTAAAAGAATTCACACCAAGAGAAATCACCATCAAACTTTTGAACACTAAAGAAAAAAATATCTTGAAAACAATTATAGAGAAATGACACCTTATTTATAGGGAAAACCAATATGAATCTCTCACCAGAAACCATGGCAATAAAAAAAAAAGTGACACAGCATCTATCAGAGGCTGAGAAAAAAAGAACTGTCAACCCAGAATTCTGTATCCTGTGTAAATGTCTCTCAAGAATAAAGGGGAAAGCAAAATCTCTGAGATGAAGCAAAGCTAAGAGAATTTGTTGCTATCGGTCCTTTCCTATTTCAAAGATGAACAAATATATTTTTCATTAAATTATAACATTTTTTAAAGTAAATTATTGAAATTACATAAAAATATAAAATTGTGAAATTATATTAAAAATAATTTTACCTTTACCTGGTGCTTTTCAATTTTATAGTTTTGTAAATGTTTCATAATGTACAATATATATTAATGTGGTTTATATGTAAGTAATTTAATAATAAATATGTATAGGTGGCATTCTCAAAATATTTATTGGGAGGAATTGTGTAACAAGAATAGTTTGGAAGTGACAGTGCTAATTTACATTTTTTAGGTAGATTTAGAAAGCTATAAATCTAGCCTTTTCATTTGTCTACAAAGATAGAATGTGCCACCTTGTTAAATACTTGGTTGAAATGCAGATACCCTAAGGCTGAGGTTTTCTCCAGTCTTCTGTTCTTGTAATTCTCTTCAAGAAAAGGAAATGAAATTCATTTGGCCCATTTTTTCCTTAGGGAACACACACAAACTACCCCATTAGTAACCCATTATAGAATTTGGCTCTTTTTGCTGTAGTAGTCAATAGAATTTTTTTTTAATTGGATGACATCTGCTGCCTTTCTTCTCTTGGCACTTTTATATTTTCACATATTATCTTAACGATGGCTAGCATCAGATCTGCTGCTAATGTACAAACCCTTTCACTAGTTTCTCATCCTCCCTATGGACCTAGAAATTTTACCTTATTCAGGAGAACATAGTGTTTTCCTAATGTCTTCTCATTTCTTCCTTATGGTCAAAATTAGCTCATGTCTTCATTTTTGTTTACCAGACTATTGCCAACAGTTTTCATACTCAACCACTTTGAATCCATTCTCTAGACTGCAAAGTCCTTCACTGACTCCCTGTCATTTTTAGCATAAATTAAACTTCTTTAGCGTGATATACTATTAATGACTGTCATAAATTCCTGTTTACTGTAAGCCAGACACTGTTGTAGAACTTCATTCACATTAATTCATTATAGTACTAGTAAGCTTCTGAGGTGAGTTCTATTATTGTCTCTAATTTATGCATAAAGAAGAGGTAAAGAGAGGTTAAAGTACCTGCCCAAAGTCACATTACTGGTAAATAACCAAACTTGAATTCAAACTTAGAAGGTGAGCTCCAGAAAGTGGGTCCTTAACCACTATGCATATGGTCTATAAAGCCCTTTTTAATCTGATTTCTGATCCAGCTTCTGAGGTGAGTTCTATTATTGTCTCTAATTTATGCATAAAGAAGAGGTAAAGAGAGGTTAAAGTACCTGCCCAAAGTCACATTACTGGTAAATAACCAAACTTGAATTCAAACTTAGAAGGTGAGCTCCAGAAAGTGGGTCCTTAACCACTATGCATATGGTCTATAAAGCCCTTTTTAATCTGATTTCTGATTCCCTAATTTTCTGGCACTAAGACTGCTTGCCAAAAATCAACTTATTGAATAATCAAGACTAAAACTGTCAGAAATGCATTGAGTTGGGTATAAGATAGTTTTCTGCAAAGCAAAGGCAAGAGCAGAGGTGGAAGTAAGACATCTATAATAATAAAAGCATAATATGCTAATTAGACTGGACATCCTTCCGGACAATGTTCCGGATGAAGCCAAGGCTACGAGGGAAGCCCGGGTCCTGGGTGCCTGTTGGTGGCCAAAGGGAAGCCTGGGTTCTGGGTGCCAGAGGGAAGCCGGTGCCGGCAGCCGGGGGAAGGAAGGCCTATTCTTGCATGAATTTCGTGCATCGGGCCTCTTGCACATCTATAAAAATAGAGAATACAAAAGTGAAAAACCATTCCATTCACATATGAATACTGAGCTGCTGAAATGTAAAACACATGCAAAATGATATGCATTCCAGCTGGCAAAGCCTTGATAAAACTAAAACCTTGAATAGTGTCCTAATATTTTGAATTGGTCTTTTGACAAGTTGATGTTTGGTGAATTGGTTCTCAGTGACCACCTTTTAGCAAATTAATTTGTAAAGACAAACTTTTTGGTGATTTGGTCTGCTTCCTCTTTTCCAATATTATCTACCCCACCAGCCCCATCAACTCTGATACAGGGCTCAGTAGCACTGGTGAAATTGTATTGACCCTTTAATGCTAGTGTCAGCTGATTGTTAAATATTATGATTGTCACTCATGCACACTAGTTCATTAAACTCTAGTCACATGTTTCTCTGCTGAGAACATCTACCTACTCACCATGCTCACTTGGTGAAGCCCTTCTGTGCTCAAGCTCAGGCTCCGTATTCAGGGCTCCTACAGCACCTTTCTGTTTTCTATAACATCGCTGGACACGTTGCATTGTAAATGTTTATTTTTTGGTTTTCCTCCTTAGATTGTGAACTCCTTAAACGGAGCTCTTTATTTCTTGGTCATCTCTGCACTGTGTGCCTTTCATATAGCAGTCTTCAAGGGATGAATGAGTATTGAACATCAAGTAACCTCAATCATTTTTCTATCCTTTGAAAATTACATATTTTTCTTGACAAATAGAACTGAGGTAGGCATTATCTCTAACATTTGTGACAACTATAACATCTTTCTACAAGGAACTGATTATGAACTTATTTTTTTCTTTTTCTATTGGACACAATATAAAAAAATTCTTCCCTATGTAAAAAATATGACATAAAATCTTTGTGGATGCAAAGATAATTTTCCCAGAGTTTAGCACAGAGCTTAGAACTGTGCTCCATTAATATTTATTAAATGCAATATAATGGCTAATATTTACAGCAAAGCATATATGCAAAGTACTTAACTTGCATTTTTTTCATTGAATATTAATAATGTAAGAGATACCTCCTATTATTTTCTCTATACGGATTCTACCATTACTTTCATTATATTGATGCAGAAACAGCTTAGAGAGGTTAAGTAGGTTACCAACATCAGATGGCCAATCAGTGGTAGAGCAAGAATTTGAATCCAGAAACTCAGCATCAGGAACTGACTTCTTACCATCTTTCAGTACTACTTAGGTCAGTGATGGCGAACCTATGAACTCATTTTTTTTGGTTGATTTTTCTTTGTTAAATGGCATTTAAATATATAAAATAAATATCAAAAATATAAGCCTTTGTTTTACTATGGTTGCAAATATCAAAAAATTTCTATATGTGACACGGCACCAGAGTTAAGTTAGGGTTTTTCAAAATGCTGACACGCTGAGCTCAAAAGGTTCGCCATCACTGACTTAGGTAATTGAATGGTTAAAATGAGTATTAAATCATTCTGCACTGTGGCCTTTTTAGTACCATTTACACTCCATGTCTGCTTGTTTACTTTAAGTCCTAACTTTTTTACCTTCAGGAATGATTTTGATATGTTAAAAAAATTACTAGAAGACCAGTGTGGCTAGAGCATTGGGAACAAAAAAGAGGTGAGGCAGAGATGGAGTTGGAGAGAAAAGTGGGGGCCAGGGCACACAGGGCTTTGGAGAAGATTAGATTTTATGTCGGTGAAATTGAAAGACATTGGAGAATTTTTTATTTAATGGAATTTGAATTTAAACATTCTCTCTGCTGTTGCAAATAATGAACTGAAGGGATGGAATAAAGGCAAGGGAGGTTTGGGCCATAGTTGGGGCAAGAGAAGAAGAAATTTAGACTGTGTGGCCACAGTGGCTCTGATGAAAGTGGATGAAATTGGGATACATTTTGGATGTAAAGGTCCTTAAATATTTGTGAATTAATATTTGTGATTATATGATAAGTATAAAACACTAACTACAGTTATTGGCATGTAGCAAATGGCCAGTAAGTAAATGGTAGTTACTTCATAATTATTATAATTATCATTATCCCTCCACTTATGAGAGAAGAAATTACAGTATTAACAGTCATGAATGATTGGCTTTCTACTGTGCATTTTCTCCTTTGTCCCTTTAGCCCTTGCTACTAACTCTGCAAAGCTACTCTCCTAAAGTCACCTCCAAGCTGTCGAATTCAGTGTTATTTTCTTATTTTTCATTCCCGGATGCTTTTCTGAGCCTTTGACTTTCTGCCCCTTGAAATGCCTTGACATCTGGGATGATGCAGTCTCCTAATTCTTCTTGCACATCTCTTGAGGCTCTTTCTGTGCAGCAACTTTTTCTCCTCTTGCCCTCTCACTCTAGAGGTTACCCAAGAATCACATCTTTAGGCTCTCATTCTCATATACCAGGGTCAGAGACCAAATCCTCATCTTCGACCCTATTTCAAGGTTAGTTCTTCATTTCAATTGATACCTTTTCTTTTCAAAGTCATACTTAAAAACTAGAAGAAGAGAGGGAACTTCATCTGTGTCCTTCAGTTTCTCACCATAGATTATCCTATATAATAAAAGCCTAATATGCTAAGTGTCCGGTTGACCAGTCAGCTGTTCAACCAATCAAAGCAAAATATGCTAATGATATGCTAAGGCTGCTCAACCGCTCGCTATGATGTGCACTGACCACCAGGGGGCCAGTAAGTTAGCTTGCTGCTGGGGTCCAGCCGATTGGGACTGAGCAAGATGGGCCAGACACACCCTGGAGCCCTCCCGCAGTCCCTCCCTGACTGGCCAACCTCCTGCATATCTCCCCAGCCTCAATAGTGCACCAGTGGGGTCCCTTGGCCTGGCCTGTGCCCTCTCGCAATCCAGGACCTCTTGAGGGATGTTGGAGAGACAGTTTCAGCCCGATCCCACAGGCCAGGCCGAGGGACCCCACTGGTGCACGAATTCGTGCATGGGCCTCTAGTGTATATATATAATTCAAGGAGGAACACAAAACAACTTATCAAGGGTATAATTCTTATTGAGGGAATTAGGAAGAGTTTTGAATTTGGCCTGAAATATCCATTCCTAAAATTAATCTTACATGTGCTGTTTTTTGCTAGCCTATATGATATTCATTTTAACATCTTGAATAATTCATGTACCACTGACCAGCACAATAAAATATTTCACTTTAAGCATACATCTACATTTCTTAACTGAGCTCTCCATTCTAATTACTATACTCAATTTCTGTTTCTTGATGGGAAGAGAAATCATACGTAGAACTGAACAACAGATAATGAACTCCATTAAATAGGGCTGACTGAGTAGAGCTTACTGAGAAGATTTAAGTATAAATTGAATTTTATTTCCTGAGTTAGAAGTTTCATAAACTCTTAAACAGGCAAAAGTTTCTCCACAGATTTGACAGCTTGTGAGGTAGGGGGTATACTCAACTGTCTTCCATCCTTTTTTCTGTCATAATTCTCCTCCACGCTTAGGAGCTCTCTGTGACCCAGAAAGAAGACAAAGGCATTTTCCTCCTGTTTGATTCTGGCACACATCTGTTTTCTAAACTATGTTTTCCTTAATTTGGGTTGAGTTTGGGGAAATGAGAAAGAGAAGGGCTGATGGGATGGGCTTCCATATTCTCCTGTATCCTACCTAGCACATGCTCTGCCAGCACCAAGAGAGAAATATTCTGCTAAGTTTAAAAAGTCAGAAGATTCTCAGAGTATTTCTGAGATATAAAACACTGAGCTGTGCTGGGGAGAAGCAGGGAGAAGCAAAGCTATTTACATAGATTATTCCACAGATATCTGCCTTGGGCATATCTTGCAGGACCCACGCTGTTGGCCTTGCACAGAAGAGGGGGTCAGGCAGCTTTTGGACTTCTCCATCAGTGTACAGGCTCCACAAAGTAGGGGCATAAAAAGGAGTATCCCCCCTAAGCACTTGAAAAAGTGCCTTACACATAATGGGCACTTAATCATGGTTGAATAAATAAGCAAATGGGAAGAAATGGCTCTTTTTACGTTAATTTTCAGAAACATCGATGATGTCAATGCTTACTGGTCCTCACTTGATTGATGTTAAAGTCATTAATCCAAAAATGATGGGGTTAAAAGGAACAAGACTGCTCTTTCTCCTTCCATTTCACTGCCCTTTCCGATCAGATTTTCAAAATGCTCTATTGTGAAAATTCATAGCTTCCAAAATTCTCTATATCAGATCCTTCTATGAGAACAAGGACCGTTTTAATGTTGCTTGCTTCTTTTATCTCCATTTCCTTTTGCTATCCCTCTACCCACTCTTCAATCTGCAACCATGTTCAGGTTTTCTGTGATCCTTTTGCTTCTGTATTTTGTAAAATGAGTTATTATTTTGTGGGCATGAATGCATAATTTACACTGTATTATGCTACAGATCTTCTCACCATTATTATTAGTTTCAATTTTTTTCTCTGAGCATTATGATCTACTGTGTAGTTGAATGAACATTCAATGCATGGTCTAGAATTTAGTCCATGGTTTCACAGTCCTCCATGGGTGCATCTATTACATTTGACCTATTCACTCCTCAGTGTTGTGCCCCAGATTGCCTTTGGTTTTCTACTCTAGAAGTGGTGTTGTGATGAACATCCTGGTACTTGTCTCCTTATGCATGTGTATAATTTTGCAGAGCACATATAATCAGGAGTGGGATTAATAAGGCATATGTGCAAAATTGAATATTTAACAACTAACTGCAGCCACTTCCTCTCCAGAAAGCTTCCAAGTCTACTTTCCCACCAGCAGTCATGAGGACTCTAACATTCCTGTGTTCTTGCCAGCTTGGCATTATACAGCTCTCTACTTATTGCTGGCCCAATGGATACAAAACTATATTCCATTATTGTTTTATTTTACATTTTTAATACTAATGTGTTTTTAATAATGTTTCTCTTTATATGTTGACTTTTTGGGTTTCATTTTCTGTAAATTGACTATTTTCTTTGTCTATTCTCTGTTGGGGTGCCTGTCTTTTCCTTATTATTACAAGAATCTCTTTTTAAGTTCCAAACATTGCAAATATATTTTCCAAATCTGTCATGTCTCTGTTAACTTTATCCATGATACCTTTTGTTGCACAAAAATCTTTAATTTTTACAAGATCAAATTTGGTTTTTGGTCTTACATTTTATATCTCTGGGCAAAGAGCTTTATTAAAGTAATATTTTTATGACAATAATAAAAGTGGTGAAAAATGATTTTTTATGGTTTTATGTCAAACAACAAACACCATTTCTACAGAGTTGAACACGAGTCTCTTCTAATGGCATTGGGCTTCTCCATTACTTGAGTAACTCTAAAGATTTTTATTTCTGTAGACTGGATTGGGCAATGAGCTTTGCTTGTAGCATGCATGCTAAAGAGTTTTTTTCACCTAAGTGAAGAAGGCCTTCAGCATGGAGCTCAAAGACATTTAAATAGCATTGGGGGTGGAGAGAGGAAGAGTCAGGGGTATAAACCTGACATGATTCTTAAAGGGAGGCTTTACACAATAGAAGCCCTGTGAACACCATCCTATATAATAAAAGGCTAATTTGCAAATTGTCCCCTCGACTGGGAGTTTGACCAGGAGTTTGACCAGGGGGTGGGGCCAGCTTGCCAACTGCCAGCGGCCCCTCCCACCATCTGGCCCCGCCCCTGATTGGCCCACTCCACCCTTGCACAAATTCATGCACTGGGTCTCCAGTTGCTTTATATAGTAGTTAATTTTTAAGAGGTTATTATATGCTGGGTTTTGTGAGGGATACTGAAGAAGGCTGACTTCTGGCTTGATGTCCTTGGGTTTTCTGTCTAGGTCCATGTGATCTATGTGAATGATTGTCAAACATTTTAAAGTTACCTCTTGTCTATGTGAAATACCTCTTTGTGCAAAGTGGTGCCCTGAACTTTGGTGATGGCCATTTACTACCTTTCTGTGACCTCAACAAATTATGTTCTGACTCTGATCTTTTGCCTACTCTGTGGCATTCTGGGTGTGAGGCTGGTCTGTCCCCTTGGCAAACAGCTTTCTGCGTTTCACATCACAAACTTAGGTGCAGGGAACTCACAGAGTGCTAAGAGCTGGCTGAATCTTACTGATTTCCTATCCAATGTCAGTCTAGGCACACTACATATTCTCGGGTATCCTTTCTATGGTACCCAGATTTCTTACTCTTAGAACTTAGCAAGAAAGTCTCAGAATTCTAAGTTCCATCACGTTATTGCATACTTTAGGCATTTCTTCTTGGCTATCACACTTGAGGGCATTTCTAATTCTGGCAAAGATGCAGACACTAGAAAAATATTGTTACTGAGAGATGAGTGTGCCAAGAAGTAGAAACCACAACATTCTGGGAGGCAAAGCAGTTATAACTTAATTAGATACATAGAAGGAAAGAGGCAAAGTGGAGGTGCTCATGGTCTAGGAGAGGAAATTCATAGTAAGGGAGTAATGAATATGAAGAAAATGGTTCATTATTGGGAGAAGCATCTCAACTGAGAAAGTCTGGATGGCACTGCATGAGGGCTTGGATACCCCAGGACTTGATGAACCAAGGCCTAGAGGGCATACAGGAGTAGTTCAGGCAAGCAGTCTGGTTCTCCTTCAAAAGGCCATTCAGAGTCACATATCACCTGTGGAGAGTGGAGTTAGGGTCCAGAGGAGAGCCCACCCACTCTCAGGTGCTTAAAGGGGCAGTTGGGAGGAGGCATTGATCAGTGTTCTGAAGGGCACAATTTCAGTGATGATCAGGAAAACTCATCCACAGACCTCATGATGGCGTTAGAGGCTCAGGGCTGACCTTTGCCCAGTAATTGTATCTGTAGGAATCTGTTATTTCAGAGTCAATTGACCCTTGGTGCTACCTTTATTTCAACTTAATGGAAAGCCCACTATTGATTGAGATCACCAAACTTCTCAGCTTGACATAGGGCCCTCCACAATTTGACTTTCCCCCTTTATTTCATGTTTAATTTTGAGTATATGTGTCTATATATCTGTCCTCAGTCACCATCATCCACTCACCCTTTCCCAAATATGGCCTCCAGTCAATTGATGCTAAGCCATTCTCTTTATTTAGAATGACTTCTCTTACTTATGCCTGCTAAAGTTTTACACATTCTTTATGTCTTAGCTTAAATCACACCCCCTCAGATTCTCTCAGTAGGATTTAAAGCTCCCCCACCCCCATTTCAAATGTTCACAATACTTTGAATGCTTGCTATATAAGGTATCCCATTTTGTCTTGTGCTAAAATTATTTTAGATATGTTTCTGTTTTCCTCTCCAGTTTGGAAGTCCCATTTGTTTTTGTTAAATATAACATCATTATGCCCTAAGACAGCTTTGTATGCAGAGGCACACAATAAAGTTTGTTGAATTGAACTCTCTAAAGTTGAGATAAATTACAAATGTGATTGCATATTGAACATAGAAGACTGTCTGGTTTTGATTAACACCTGGAACAATTTCCTTTTAGTCTTCAGGTTCTTTTTCTTGGCTCCACCCCACCATCTCACCATAGACCTGGACTTGTCTTTGCTTTAGCCCTTCCTTCAATCTCTGGAGGACCCAAGGCATACTCTTTATTGGGTCCTAGTTGCGCTTGTGGGGACAGGAACCGGGTTCACTTTGCCAGCCCAGGAGGTGCTCCCACCCTCTCCCCACAACTACTCCTGGGAATTCTGTTTCCTCTTTCTCTTCTCTATTAATGCTACTAAACTTTTCTTTTCAAGATGATTTTTCTTTCTATTTTCTTTTGATCATTGCACAAGAGCCAGGGTTGTATAATGGTTAAAAATGTGGATTTTGGAGTTCTAATATCTGGAGCTCTACCTTACTGTGTATTATCTTGGAACAGATGCTTAACACTGACAAAGTAACTTTGTCAATGGTAAAATGAAGGTAATAACATGTTAACTCATAGAGTTCTGCTGAAGATTAAGTGAGATGCAGAAATCCTATATAATAAAAGGCTAATTTGCAAATTGTCCCCTCGACTGGGAGTTTGACCAGGAGTTTGACCAGGGGGTGGGGCCAGCTTGCCAACTGCCAGCGGCCCCTCCCACCATCTGGCCCCGCCCCTGATTGGCCCACTCCACCCTTGCACAAATTCATGCACTGGGTCTCCAGTTGCTTTATATAGTAGTTAATTTTTAAGAGGTTATTATATGCTGGGTTTTGTGAGGGATACTGAAGAAGGCTGACTTCTGGCTTGATGTCCTTGGGTTTTCTGTCTAGGTCCATGTGATCTATGTGAATGATTGTCAAACATTTTAAAGTTACCTCTTGTCTATGTGAAATACCTCTTTGTGCAAAGTGGTGCCCTGAACTTTGGTGATGGCCATTTACTACCTTTCTGTGACCTCAACAAATTATGTTCTGACTCTGATCTTTTGCCTACTCTGTGGCATTCTGGGTGTGAGGCTGGTCTGTCCCCTTGGCAAACAGCTTTCTGCGTTTCACATCACAAACTTAGGTGCAGGGAACTCACAGAGTGCTAAGAGCTGGCTGAATCTTACTGATTTCCTATCCAATGTCAGTCTAGGCACACTACATATTCTCGGGTATCCTTTCTATGGTACCCAGATTTCTTACTCTTAGAACTTAGCAAGAAAGTCTCAGAATTCTAAGTTCCATCACGTTATTGCATACTTTAGGCATTTCTTCTTGGCTATCACACTTGAGGGCATTTCTAATTCTGGCAAAGATGCAGACACTAGAAAAATATTGTTACTGAGAGATGAGTGTGCCAAGAAGTAGAAACCACAACATTCTGGGAGGCAAAGCAGTTATAACTTAATTAGATACATAGAAGGAAAGAGGCAAAGTGGAGGTGCTCATGGTCTAGGAGAGGAAATTCATAGTAAGGGAGTAATGAATATGAAGAAAATGGTTCATTATTGGGAGAAGCATCTCAACTGAGAAAGTCTGGATGGCACTGCATGAGGGCTTGGATACCCCAGGACTTGATGAACCCAAGTCTAGAGGGCATACAGGAGTAGTTCAGGCAAGCAGTCTGGTTCTCCTTCAATAGACCATTCAGAGTCACATATCACCTGTGGAGAGTGGAATTAGGGCCCAGAGGAGAGCCCACCCACTCTCAGGTGCTTAAAGGGGCAGCTGGGAGGAGGCATTGATCAGTGTTCTGAAGGGCACATTTCAGTGACGATCAGGAAGACTCATCCGCAGACCTCATGATGGCGTCAGAGGCTCAGGGCTGACCTTTGCCCAGTAATTGTATCTGTAGGAATCTGTTATTTCAGTCAATTGACCCTTGGTGCTACCTTTATTTCAACTTAATGGAAAGCCCACTATTGATTGAGATCACCAAACTTCTCAGCTTGACATAGGGCCCTCCACAATTTGACTTTCCCCCTTTATTTCATGTTTAATTTTGAGTATATGTGTCTATATATCTGTCCTCAGTCACCATCATCCACTCACCCTTTCCCAAATATGGCCTCCAGTCAATTGATGCTAAGCCATTCTCTTTATTTAGAATGACTTCTCTTACTTATGCCTGCTAAAGTTTTACACATTCTTTATGTCTTAGCTTAAATCACACCCCCTCAGATTCTCTCAGTAGGATTTAAAGCTCCCCCACCCCCATTTCAAATGTTCACAATACTTTGAATGCTTGCTATATAAGGTATCCCATTTTGTCTTGTGCTAAAATTATTTTAGATATGTTTCTGTTTTCCTCTCCAGTTTGGAAGTCCCATTTGTTTTTGTTAAATATAACATCATTATGCCCTAAGACAGCTTTGCATACAGAGGCACTCAATAAAGTTTGTTGAATTGAACTCTCTAAAGTTGAGATAAATTACAAATGTGATTGCATATTGAACATAGAAGACTGTCTGGTTTTGATTAACACCTGGAACAATTTCCTTTTAGTCTTCAGGTTCTTTTTCTTGGCTCCACCCCACCATCTCACCATAGACCTGGACTTGTCTTTGCTTTAGCCCTTCCTTCAATCTCTGGAGGACCCAAGGCATACTCTTTATTGGGTCCTAGTTGCGCTTGTGGGGACAGGAACCGGGTTCACTTTGCCAGCCCAGGAGGTGCTCCCACCCTCTCCCCACAACTACTCCTGGGAATTCTGTTTCCTCTTTCTCTTCTCTATTAATGCTACTAAACTTTTCTTTTCAAGATGATTTTTCTTTCTATTTTCTTTTGATCATTGTATCTTAGAGCACAAGAGCCAGGGTTGTATAATGGTTAAAAATGTGGATTTTGGAGTTCTAATATCTGGAGCTCTACCTTACTGTGTATTATCTTGGAACAGATGCTTAACACTGACAAAGTAACTTTGTCAATGGTAAAATGAAGGTAATAACATGTTAACTCATAGAGTTCTGCTGAAGATTAAGTGAGATGCAGAAATCAGGATTTTAAAAAGATTCCCAGGTGATTCTAATGTGCAGCCAAGGTTAGAACCACTGCCATAGACTCATATTCTCTCACAACTTTTGAATCCAAGGCAATACTGGAGACTCACCAGCCAGCCTGTTGTCCTGAAGTGATGCAGGAGGTAATTGATAGAAGGACTTGGCCAACGTTCAATAGAAGAAGGCAAGTCTAATGAACAAAGCCAGATGTCCATGGCTTTTCCCGAACTCCCTCCCAGAAATCTCCCAGGCCCCTAGGACCCAAGCTTGACTAAAAGTCTCAGATACATCTTGACCTGACTTTGGGCCATTGCTATTGTGAGCTTTATTTTTGCTCTGTCATTAGGAATGTATATCAACGTTTTTACTTAGCTAAATTGTTCAACTTTTATGAGTATTATAAAACCACAGGGCAAAACTTCGACATCTTCATTCAGCTTTATAGCTCTGTGTAGATAGTACTTAATAAATAATAGAGACATACTGCTCAAATTGATAAAAAATAGATCTTACTACACAGAAAACATTTGGGAACCAGGAAGATTAAGTGACAGTTTATTATGTATACTAGTATTGTAATTTAATCATACTTCAGAAGGTTTAGCTGTGGGAAATTGCTAGAACTATGAAAGCAACCACTCACCCCTTTTCCCTTACCAGTTTTGAGGAGCATATACAATAATCTAAGAATAAAATCAGAAGAAGGGGAAAATGGAATGCATATGTTTTCTAAGAGAAAAAAAAAACACACCAAAGGTATAATTTAGAAGAAACAAATGTATGATGTTTCAGAGTAAACAAATTTTGGAAATTGTTTCCAGGTGCTACAAATGAGATTAAAACTATTTTAGATGTTAACCTCAGGAGTTGTTTACCTGATAGCAAGATGTTTGGGTATCCACGCACCACTATGTAAATATGCAGTTGCCGTGTCTGAAGACTTCCAAATACCCGGGAGCATGTTTTCATTGCTCTGTTTCTCAGCCAGGAGGCAACACTCCTCTGGCAACCACCAACATCTGATTATATATCCTAGGAGCTCGGTTCTTCCAACCATGGTTCCTCCTCAAGTTTAGTCAAGATTGCTTGACCTCTGTCCTTTGCTATCCTGTGCTTTCTGCTTATGATCCTTGTTACTCTGTTAAAAAGGAAACCCATCTAGATGCTCTGAGGCATCTAGTCATAGCTTCAGTTTCTGGCTTTACTTCCACCTTACTTCCCTCGGTCTCCTCATTGCCGTAGTTACGGACGTTAACATTTTCGTAGGCCCTCATGTCTCTTTGTCAGCGTGGGATTGTTAATGGAACAATCCAGTTTTTATCAATAGCTGTTACCTTCTGTGGGCATTTCAAATTTACAGATCACTTTTGCATAATTGTATAGGGCACAAAAATGAATTGGAGCCTTTTGATTCCATTGCTCTTGTATACCC
The DNA here is from genome assembly GCF_000412655.1 of Myotis brandtii. Taxonomy (NCBI): domain Eukaryota; kingdom Metazoa; phylum Chordata; class Mammalia; order Chiroptera; family Vespertilionidae; genus Myotis; species Myotis brandtii. The sequence goes on from NW_005370182.1 coordinate 1,302,511, forward strand.
AATCTTACATGAATAATTTTCATTGTATATTAGATTTATAGGATTAGACAAGATGTAGTCTATCTTGTTTTCTTACCATGTATAATGGGCATTGGATTTCAGTCTCTGTTTTATATGGTGTTCCTTGGTGGCTACTTATTTTCTCTTTGGAATGATTAACACGAAGAGCCATTATATCAAGACAAATGCTTCTTACATTGCATCATCCTGTACCCCAAGGGTTTTATTCTGTGGGGAACATGAAGCTTCAGCCTTGGACTTCCTCCCATCATGTATGAAAATGCTAGCTAACATTTAAATAGTGCTTATTCTTTATCTGATATTAACCTACTCTTCACAATACAGTGGGGAAAATACTGTAAGTTTCCCTCATTATATACATGAGAAAATTGAGTGACAAGACGGTTGATAAACTGGCCCAGTGTCACATGGCTCATTAAGTGCTGAAGTAAACATTCAAATCAGATCACTCAACATTAACAACTATGCTCTTGACTCCTCACTTCTCTGGATCTAATGTGGGTTATGAAGTCATGTGAAGGCCAGAAGTCCAGGAGGCTCAGATATAAAGTGTGGTAAAATTTATACCCTTGCCTTATAGAAAATGAACCAGGATGCTTAATGGAGATGCCAAAAGGAGGGGAATTTTAACTTTCTCATAATCTCTATCAATCTCTGCTACTTCCAACCCATACTAAATAAATATGCAACCCAAGAAAAAGGAATGTGTTTGCTATAAAATGTACCATCAAAGGAATTTCTAGTATTTCATTCCAGCAGACTGCTGCCTGAGGCCCTCCTTTATAGAAATTCCAGAGCCCCTTCTGTTTGGTTTATAATAGTTTCAAAGGTTACAGATGGTCTCACTACTCAAATATATATATTGTAGATCTTTGAAAGTCAAAATCTGACCATCTCTTGGTGCATTCTTGATTAATTGGTTTTATGAAAGTTACATAAAATTCAGCATCTAAACGGTTAGTATCTTTGATTAATATTGAGCTTAGGCACTTTCCTATTTCTTCATTTGTAGGACAAATTTTTAACTTCAGAGGAAAACTTCTAATAACTTTTTGCATCAGTTTCTTTGTGAAAAGTTCAAAGGCAAAGCAGGTAGCAGCAACGTTAGACTATGGTAATGAAAAAATCCACAAAATTAATCGTGCCTTCAACAAACACACAGGCATTTATCCAAGAAAAGGGAAACTTTCCTTAGAAGAGAGTTTGATATCACAACTTATGTTTACCTCCATTAATAACTTCATTGGAAAAGCCAAAGCAAAAATGATTATTAGCAAAATGCTCTGACTTTCTTTGCCTGTTGCAAGGGGCAGACTGGATTCTCCAGGTATGTATATTAAATTTTCAGAATGGGCTTTCTGGGGCCTGCAATTATTTGCTTTCAAATGTCCAAATTTTTTGATTCACACATTATTTATGATATTTCACACAACTTTCAAGAACCTTGATTAAGCCTCCAACTCACTGGTTGATTCCACATCACATCAGATATTACAATGAATATGTCTGCTTCATAGTTCTAAATAAAAGATTAGTTCTTTTTTGTATAATTTGCTCTTGGAGATGTAGAATGGTATTTTCAGTTGTATGGAAGAGTGTGCTGGTGTATATACACACATATACATGCCCACTTCTTGCATGCTTTTATGGTGGTGCCACAGTTTATGAACTGAAAAAATAAATCAAGCAAGAGACTGGTTCGGTTTACTACAGCAAAAGCCACTTTCTTTTCCTTGTGAAGTATTATTAGCATATCAAAATACAGTAAAGTTATTACTAATGATTCCTGGCAGAAAACAAATGGGCACAATTAAAATTTATCATTTTTCCTTTATCAATGGATAAGGTATGGTACATTAGCATGTACAAGCATAGTAGAAGTCATTAGTAAAATGAACCAATAATAAAGTTGATAGTGGAAATGTCCACAGGCCCAGCCTACTGAAGTTATTAATCCACGTTGGCCAAGGCATTGATATTTACACACCTGATCAGCCACACCTGAAATCTGTTTTTCTTATACTATGAAGAACAAGTTGCCAAAAAAATCCTAGAATATATTGAAACTTAATAATTAAAAGAATTGCATTCACTTGAAAAAAAGGTAATTAATAATGACAGTAATTCAACTGAAAAAACTATGGTCCTGTGAGTATTGTGAAGGATGCACAGATGAAAATATTACAGTCTCTGGGCTCCCAGGAAATCCACACTCTAATTAATCACAGCGATCAATTTGAATCATCTATTGATTTGGAGTCTTTATACAGGATCTCGCCTCTGCCCAAAACTCACTCTTTTCATGGTATTGCTAAGGAAGTTTGATTCCCCTATTATAGTGTATGCATGCAATATTATTTTTATTGAAATTTTATTACCCAAGCACTGGCTTGTTGGACATTTGCTTGATGATGCACTCTGCTTTCATATAGCCAGGAGCCAGAGTTCTGCTTTCTTATGTTTTGCTAGAGGCCCGGTGCACAAAATTCACGCACTCCGGGGGAGGGAGGGAGGGGTCCCTTAGCGCAGATTGCAAGACAGTGCAGGCCACACTGAGGGACCCCATTGGTGCACAATTGGGGCCAGGGAGGAATGGGGGAGGTTGGCCAGCCAGGGAGGGACCCCGGGAGAGCTCCAGGGAGTATCTTGCTCAGTCCTGATTGGCTGGACCTCAGCAGCAAGCTAATCTACCAGTCAGAGCGTCTGCCCCTGGTTGTCAGTGCACGTCATAGCGAGCAGTTGAGTGACCTTAGCATATCATTAGCATATTACGTTTTGATTGGTTGAATGGCTGACTGGACGACAGACACTTAGCATATTAGGCTTTTATTATATAGGATATATAGACTGCCTTCTTTGGTGGGAAAAATAACTTCCTGTTCGGCGTCTAAGATAAAAATGAATCACCCATTGACAGAAATATATATTTCCAACACTTCCATTGAGAAGTCATTAAGTTTCTCCTCCATCTCTCCCAAGTCCCAGAGATTCAGGTCCATTTTTTTAACCATCTCACCTCCACATCATGTAGGCTGTTCAAGGTTCTCGGTTTGCTTCATAAATTGCTTATGCTAGAATTCTGTTCAGAATGTTTCTATTAAACTAGGTTGATCGATTCACTTTTGGCGGATGAAGAGGATACTGAACTTCCCCCACTTTTTAAAATTTCAGATTGATTATACAAAATTCTCAAATCTAAAATTGCAATAAATGCTTGAACTGGTGTTCCTACAAAAGTAAAATTCTTGTAAACAAGATTATCTATCATAACTATATATAAACTTTTATATATGTTTGCTTATAGTGGTATACATCCCTTAAGGGCTCCCAAACATAAGTGAGTTAAGTTTTAAATTGGCAAGTTGACTATGAAAGACTACAGCTAGGAAACATATGGAAAATGTAAATTGATTGGGCTGAGCTTATTTTAAAACATGGGATCCTACTAAGAACGGTTTTGATACTGGACACAATGGGTCCGAGGCTGCCTGTCACTACTTGAGCCAAATTAAGCAGAGACAGGGTTGAATCACATGAGTGTTTATTCCAATAATGCCGGCAGTATGGGGAGAGCAGTCGGACACCCTGGAAATTCTGCTCTGACCCCCCTCACCAGCTGGCTGGTTATATACACATGAGGGAGAAGATAGCTATGTGCAGCTGCGAGCTACAAGTGTAACAGGGAAAGGGGAGGGGAGGGTCCTGGTCCGGCCTTCAGGAGCTCAAAGTCCGGTAACAAGGTGGCTAATCTTCTATGATGTTACAAACAGCTCAGCCCATTCCTGGGACCGGAGAATGGTCAGCATTCCTGAGGGAAACTCCCAGAGGGGGTCAGGGTCCAGGCACAGCAACCAAATCAAAGCTTGGTCTGTTCTCAAAATGTATTTCTTTTCTGAGTAACGGACCCATCGAGGCATCTTATCTTTTTACAGCCTTGTTTCATCCTCCAGTTTCCCAGGGTCTGTAAGAAAACCTTTTATCTATAGTTAGGAAGGTGAATAAATATTAAATAACCATGGCTCTATTCTTATTATCTGCCCTTTCCCCTCTCAGTTTCAGAAAGAAAACCTTTCATCTATAGTTAGGAAGGTGAATAAATATTAAATAACCGTGGCTCTGTTCTTATTATCTGCCCTTTCCCCTCTCAGTTTCAGAAAAGCTTTCCTTTCCTCTTTAATCAATGATATTGAAATATTCTGATTGACCTTCCTGGCAAGTTAAAAACTCAGAAATGTAAATGTAAAGAAGTTGTATTAGTGGTGAATTTTCTTTTGTAATCCATAAGTAAAAAGTGCATATTTGCTAGTTTAGCTGCCAAACCCGTGTCTGGATTTCTGGCCTAGTAGAGATCAAACCATTGATTCATATTTCACAACTTCTTCAGCTTTGATTCATAAATCTTAAAGTTCTCTAATTGCCAGTGGGTAAAGATAGCTTTAGAGAATCATTTCCTTAATGATGGAAAAACTTTCTGATAAATTAGGTGTCAAACTTGAAAGTTCTTTTATTATCATGGAAGGTAAGGCCTCAAAATAAATGTGTTCATGGAGAAGTAAAAGGATCTTCATATACACTCTGAACATTCAGGATTGATTTTTGAGCTAAAGCCATTCTTGAAAGGATAAGAGTACTGGAAAGTAAGCTTTATTTTATTTTAAAATCTCAGAACCAGAAGCTGCTTACACAAAGACACTCCAGACTCCTTGGTGAATAGACACAATGAGAGGGAACAGGGAATTTTTCTGAGAAAGTAGCCAATTATAAAGTATCATTGTGACTGTTTGCTCCACATTTACTCCATTCTGAAACAGCCACAGTTTGTTACTGCTTTGCCTGCAAAAGAAATAAAAGAGGCAAAATAGATAGTGGAGGGAAATGCAGTGACTTTCCTTGGCTATTTTATTGATATTGTAAAAAACCCTTTGATGTCTATAAAAGACTCCATGGCTAGAAACCACCTCCCAAGGGAATAAAAGGCAAGTAAGTGAAGCCACAACACATTATCCATCAGAATTCTGTGAGGGCCCCAGGAGTGCCTCGCAATTTGTATGTGGTTCGGCTTTCAGTATTCCTTGGTTTTGACCTCGTGGTTTTTATTTGCTGCCATCATAGTGGGTCATTATTGGTTTGATTCTCTCTGGCCTTCTAGCTCTCGTGATCAAATTCCTCTTTTATCACAAACTTTCATTGTAGAATTTACTTCCTGCTTCTTGGCTTCTACATTCATCTTCACTCCTTGTTTTGACTTTGATGCTGGCGTAAGGCCCAGCTTCACTGTTGAGTCCTCACACCCTCCTCCCTGCCCACTTATTGGGGAGTACACAGCACTATAATTGTGGAGGAAGATGAGAGGCAATATCCTGAGTAGGGAGGTCAATTAAAGAAATCTTCCCTAGTCATTTCAAAACACAAAAAGAAGCACATAATATTCCTTTTCATTGGAAGATTCTTAAACAAGGATCTCAAAAAATATTTATATTTTCCCCTAAGTAACATTCCCTTCTAATAATTATTAATGTAAGGTGCTTTGGCAAAATAATATCTTGGCTCACGTATGTACTAGTTGAAAACTATAATAGGGTACAGAGAAGGAATGGTGCAAAACTAAAATATTAAATTATCCATGAAGAAAATATTTACTTCATTTTCAGCTTATTTAAGGCAGAATTCTTGTTTTCTAATTAGTAAATATTTGCTAAGTTCTCACTAGGAAAAAAGTTGTCTAGTTATTTTAAATTTGAAATAATTGTAAGAATTATAAGACATAATTTTGTCTTCATGGAGTTATACTTTCTTTGGAGAGACAAGATATAGACTAAATTATAAATTTATTATAAAGTATAAAACAAATAAAACAAGTTTTAAATCAAATATAATGTACAACATTTGGCATCCTATATTCAAAACTTATTTTTTCTCAAAGGCCAAGTGCCAAGTAACACCTCATTTTATCTCCCTTTATTGTCATAAAATCAAGCCACTAAATTTTATTTTAGCCTTTTGGAAGTGTAATGACTACACTGTATATAAAGTGCTTATTCCTGACTTTCAAAATTTGAGTTAGCGAGTTAACTCAACTGCTTTCAAATTTGGAATTTTTATGGTTGTTTTAGGTGTGGGAATGACTAACACCTAGACATAATATCAACAACCACATAGCTGTTTTAATAATATTCATTATGTTATTTCACCTTTATTATGTCATCATAATAGGGAGACATTAAATACCACTTATGACTGTATGGTTTCCAGATAAGACCCAAAGAAGTTAGGTTCAGAAGTTGCGAATAAGAAACAAAAATCAAAAAGGAGCTATAGAACATAAGGGATCCTGGTCAGAAAAATGATGTCATTGTACTCTCCAAAGTTAAGAAGTAGAACAAGATTGTCAAGGTTCTGGCAACAAATTAGTTTTGTGGCTGTAAGGGAGAATGAATGATGGAGACATGTCAGCAGGATACAAGGATACCTCAAGGGAAAACCGGCATTGATGTCATAGGAGGCATCTGCTGGTCCTGCTCATTTCACTGCACATCATTTTGAGCACCTGTCATGGATAATAATAATGAAAATGAACTCATTTAGGAAATGACTCTTTATCTCTGCATGGACAGATTGCAAAAGTTCATCCAAGGAGCGGTGTTTTAAATAGGTCACTCAAAATTACAACATTGTTAGACCTAAGAGTAGCTTATCTACCAAGCAAGTTTGCCTTTGGATAAAACCAAAATATATTCTAAACCAAGAACTGGTATAGCCACCAAAATATATTCTAAACCAAGAACTGGTATAGCCAGCTCATTTTTAGAGAATACCTTGTTATATTTTTCCATTTTTTTTTAAACAAAAGGAACTCAGGACCTTTTAAAATAATAGGTTAGGCGATGTTTTGATTTGTCCTCTTCCCTGCCTTCTCAATTCCTGGGAAATAGGAAAGACTTTTTATGCAGTAATACTAATTTCTATTCATTTCACCTATGTCAAATGTATTCACAATTCTGCAGCACAAAATAGCATATAAATTACAAAAGAAATAGTGTGCTTTCTCATTTACATTCTTATCTTCAAATTCTGACTATCAGCACGCATTTGAATGTAGAATTTTAAACTGGACAGGACTGTAAGATCACCTTATCCTGGGCTTCTTATTTTACAGATGAAGAAACAAGCTTGAGAGTGACCTGTCCAAGGTCACAGGCATCGTGAATGGCTTTTGACTGTCAGCTCAATACTTTCTTTATATTATACATCCTCTTAGGCTCAATCACAGAAGAGAAAACTTCCACAGAATGCCATGCAAAGCAGAACTATTTTCTCAGTTATTTTTCTTTGGCCACAAACACATTTGTAATTTACATCAGAACCGAATATAAAACAGTGCTAGCAAAAATGTTAACATACTCTAGAATTTTAAGCATTGTCCTTCCTGACAATATACAGGAGCATACTGACTACTTAGAAAGGAAATTATACATTTAATTATACAAAGTTGACCTCACAATCAGCCATTACAAGGTCATATGAATTGTGGCATTAGGGGTGTAAAAATAGACCCTAGAGTTGGAAGAGGCCTTTGAGAGCCTCTTATCCAAGTTCACATTTTTATATGAATAAAATGCACCTCAGAGAGCTGTGTTGACCTCTCCATTCTCTTGGTTAAACTTTCCCCTTTGAAGAAGGGCTCACATTTATGAGATAGCTGTTCAAGGTCAAGAGTACACATAGCTATGAGACAAAACAAATTTTCTACCCACATGAGAATCAAACCAATTTCTAGTTTTCATAAGCAGTGTCAGACTTTTATTAAGTCTTATCACAAGACATAGGTACAAGTTGAAATATAAAGAGATTCAAGAAGGGCTCAAATAATTCTTGGATATCATAGCGAATTTAGGGGATGCTAGACATGCTTTGACATATTGCAACACTATTTTGACAGAATATGATGATTAGGAGTACAGGCACTAGCCAAAACTGTCTGAATTAAAATGCTGCTATGCCAGTTTCTAGTTGTGTGAACGTAGCTTCTGTGATGAAAACAGGGATAAAGCTACTCCCAATCTTATGAGTGGCTGTGAGGATTAAGTGGGTTAATATACACAACTTGCTAGTGTCTGGACTGACACACCCGCATATAGTAATTATTAATTACTAGAGGCCCGGTGCATGAAATTTGTGCACTGGGGGGGTCCCTCAGCCCAGCCTGCCCCCTCTCACAGACTGGGAGCCCTCAGGGGATGTCCACCTGATGGCAGTCTGGCCTCCCTCTGCAGGAGGTGACTGGGCTGATCAGGGGAAGGTGCCAGCCCCATCACCCTGCTGCTGTGGCCACTGCCAAGGTGTTTTCATCAACTCGGACTCCACCATGAAAAAATGACAACTTTCTTTAGGCATTTTCAAGATGTGTCTTTCAAACATCAATGTGAGAGAGACACTTCGATTGGTTTTCTCCTGCATGAGCCCTGACCTGGGTTCCAGCCAGGGAGGAGCCTGCAACCTAGGTACATGCCTTTGATCAGAATCTAATCTGGACCCTGTGGTCAGCAGGCTGAGGCTCTATCAACTGAGTCAAACTGGCTAGGGCAGGATATAGCATTTCTTAGCCTCTCCAGCAGCAGACATTAGTTTTTTCCTCTAGGAGTGAGGTGGAAAAACCCTAGATTCAGAATCGAACCTGGACCCTGTAGTCAGCAGGCTGAGGCTCTATCAACTGAGCCAAACTGGCTAGGGCAGGATATGGCATTTCTAGCCTCTCCAGCAGCAGACATTAGTTTTTTCCTCTAGGAGGGAGGTGGAAAAACCCTAGATCACCTTCTTGCAATCTTATTACCCAAGTTACCAAGAACACTGTGAATGGTGGTGTACAGGGAGTTTAGCCAATGAGAGGTCAGAAAAGGTATTTCCTCTGCAGCTCACGCACAGAGGCTCCCCTGCATTGTGTCCACTGGGCTGGGGGCGTGCTGCCTGCCCAGATGCCCTCCCTCCCTCTGCGCCAGGGCACAGGATGCTGGCCTCGTTGCTGGGGTGATGACGCCAGCATCCTGCCCTGGCTGCTATGCGTGCCACCATCTTTGTATCGAAGTGATGGTTAATTTGCATATTACCCTTTTATTAGATTAGATTACCATTATGATTCCATGGAAGGTCATCAAGCACTGTCCCAAGATATCTCCTGAGAAAATAGTGTGATTTAGTAGCAAGGAGTTTGGTTTCTGAAGTGTTCAAGTTGTAGCTCCTCTATATTATTATCTATGTGATGGGCAAGCCATTCACTTTCCTGAGATCACATACCTCTGCTGAATATGTTGGTAATATTGTTTTTCCTGTTGACCCCATGTGGGTAGTTGTGGAAATCAAGTGAACCAATGAGCATTAATATTCTTTCTGAAGAGTAAAGGTAATGACAAATGGCCACTATTATTTTTATTTTTTTCTGCTGCCTCCCTGTTAAGAGGTACAACACAGCTGGACAAAAGTTTTAACTCAACATGTGAATTTAAGGATCCTACATATTCAAAATTTCTTTGTGGACTTGAAACAGCTTAAAAGGGTGGGGGTAGGGGATGGAGTTCTGGTTAAGCAGTTAGCAACATTTATTGGATACTTACTCTCTATAGGACCTATTATTTTTTTCTGCTGCCTCCCTGTTAAGAGGTACAACACAGCTGGACAAAAGTTTTAACTCAACATGTGAATTTAAGGATCCTACATATTCAAAATTTCTTTGTGGACTTGAAACAGCTTAAAAGGGTGGGGGTAGGGGATGGAGTTCTGGTTAAGCAGTTAGCAACATTTATTGGATACTTACTCTCTATAGGACGCTCTGAATAAAAGAAATTACATATAAACTTAAGATCTCTAAATGTGAAGTGAAAGTTTTATTTAAAAGTGGTATTCGAGTATGTTCCAGGATGAAGGATACCAACTCTGACCGCAGTTTCTGAGTATAGTGCTGTAGGACATGGTCCCCCAGACGCTGCCATCACTTCCCGCACTCGTATGAGATGGAGCCCAGTCCCTCTCCCCTTGAATGTGGGCTGGCCTCAGTGACTATCTGGATCAATAGACGACAGCAAAGGTGACTGGGACTTTTGAAGCTCATTCATAAGAAACCTTTTAGTATCTGTTTGTGTTTCTTAAAACACTCCCTCTTGGGACACTCCCCCTTGGAACCCAGATGCAGAGGCCACATGTAGGAGCTAGCATTGACAGCTCCCGCGGAGCTCCAACCCAATAGCCAGCAGCAGCTGCCAGGCATGTGAGTGAGCATCGTGGATGTCCAGCCCAGTCAAACCTTCGGATGACTCCAGTCCCAGCTGTTGACTGTAATTGCGTGAAAGATTCCAAGTGATGACTGCCCCAGCTGAGCCAGGCAACATACAGTAGCTGGGAGATGATAGTAATAAATTATTATTTTAAGCCACTAGGGTAGTTCAGGGTAGTTTTCCTTTGCAGTAATAGATATGTGAAACACTATTTTTTTCTGAGGTAATTTTTATTTATTTATTTATTTATTTATTTATTTATTTATTTATTTAAAATTAAATCTTTATTGTTCAGATATATCTTTATTGGTTTCAGAGAGGAAGGGATAGGGAGAGAGAGATAGAAACATCAATGATGACAGAGAATCACCAATCAGCTGCCTCCTGCACACCCCACGCTGGGGATCGAGCCCGCAACCTGGGGATGTGCCCCTGACTGGAATCGAATCCAGACCCTTCAGTCCACAGGCTGATGCTCTAGGCTAGGGCCACATCAGTACTTTTTAAAGAAGACCCTCAGGCGATTCTGATGAGCCAGGTGTGAGAAGCATTGTTCAAGGCAGAGCAGAGGCCCTAACCCTGGCCTTCACATTGGAATCACCTGGAAAACTAAAAATACTGACTCCTTGGCCTGCAGCCCTGAGATTCGGATGTAATTTATTAGGGTGCCCTCTACGCATGGGGATGTCAGAGCTCCCCAGGTGGTCCCAGTGGCTGGCCAGGACCGCATCCCTGACCTGGAGCGTGGGCCTCGGTCACTCGCACCAGGAGAAGCATCTGGAGGGCTGCTCAGACCAGACTCCTGGGCGGTAAATAAAAGTTTTCAAGTTTGATTTACCTGGTAACTAAAAAAAAATCAAAAAACACATTTGGAAAGACAAATGTTTTATTATTGTTTAAAATAATAATAAAAATGCTATCATGTGTTGAGAACCTATTAAATGTCACTTAATGAGTACTTCTTATGCTTTTCCAGAGTGAGGGCTTAAGATCAGAATTATTTAAAAATCTCATTTCTGCCCAGCTAGTGTGGCTTAGTGGTTGAATGTTGATCTGTGAACCAGGAGGTCACGGTTTGATTCCTGATCAGGGCACATGCCCAGGTTGAGGGCTCGATTTCCAGTGGGGGTTATGCAGGAGGCAGCTGATCAATGATTCTCTCTGATCATTGATGTTTCTATCTCTCTCTCCCTATCCCTTCCTCTCTGAAACCAATAAAGATATATCTGAACAATAAAGATTTAATTTCTCAGTTTTTCTCATTACAACACACAGTCCATTATAAATGTCATTGCCTTCAGACCAAAAGGATCAGTCATGAGGAATGTTATACTTTTCAGGTAGGAAGTTCTAAACCCTCTAAGAAAGCAGCATGGTTCATAGTAGAGTTTTTGGCAGTTGGCACAGACCATGACACAGAGTAGGTGCTTCATAGATGGCTTTAGCTTTGATACCTATGACCTGACTGGTTTTTCTCTAAATGTACCATGTAGCTCTTTACCAATTTACTGCCAGAGAGTATCTAGCCAGTTGGAGGCTTTATCTTCCTTATAGCTTGGCCATTAAAATGTAATTATCATACTCACAATTTAAATTCAACTAAAAACTAAGTAAAATTCCCACTTTTCTCTTTTAAATATTAAGATCATATAGGACTGGCAAGATCATATAGGATTGGCAAGAGCCCCACTTCATCTTGGACCTCTCCTGATGCCATATTGCTCTTTGTTCACCCGCTTGGACCACACTGGTCTCCCTGCTATTTATCTAAATCATTGTGCATGCTCCTGCCTCAAAGCCTCTGTGTGCGTTGCTCTCTGCTTTCTTTAGGTCTCTGATCAAATGTTATATTGTCATTGAAGACTTTCCTGACCACCTTTTTAAAATAGCACAACTCCCTTCCTTTCCTCACCTCCTACTACCTAGCTTCCTTACCATGTTTTATTCTCATAATATATTATCATCATCTGCTGAAGTATATGTTTTCTTTTTAATCCCTTTGGGTAGGAACTTGGGTAGAGACTTGGTTTTGTTTCATTGTATTTTCAGCACCAAGAACAGTGCCCCACAGAGCAGGAGCTGCAAAAGTGGGTATTATTGAGTGAACTAGAGGCCCGGTGCATGAAATTTGTGCACTGGAGGTGGGGGTCCCTCAGCCCAGCCTGTGCCTTCTTGCAATCTGGGACCTCTCAGAGGATGTCAGGCCTAAACTGGCAGTCAGACATCCCTCTCACAATCCAGGATGCTGCATGCACCGATGACCATACTTTTCATACAGGTGAAAGGCATCTTGCTGTTATATGGGCAGCTACATTTTTTTGCCCTGATTATAAAAAGTAGTATATAACATGATCCTTCTGAGGCAGTAGTACCATTTTCCCCACCTTATGGGTGGAAAAACTGAAGCAGACAGAAGTTAAGTAATTGGCTTTTTCACACAGTTATGTGTCAGAATCAGGGCTGACCACAAAATGTGCAAGCCAGAGTGCATGCATGTCATTGCTGCATCATCCTGTTTTTTCACTGTTAGAGTAGTCTTGCCAGGTTTTAATTTTTAAATCTAAGAGACTGTTCTCAATATATAGGGTAGGGTCCCTAGGCCTGGCCAATGATCAGGGCCATCTGTGGGGCGACCGGCAGGTGGAGCAATTGGGGCCCCTCGCTGACATCCACCTTGGCTGGCAGCCTGGCACCACCTGTTGGCCGGCCCTGCCCCCCGCCGATCGCTGCCGCTGGTCACCTCCCTCTCGGGGGACAGATGCGCATCATAGCGACTGGTCGTTCCGCCGGTCGTTCTGCCATTCGGTCGATTTTCATATTAGGGTTTTATTATATAGGATGGATATCTATGATTCTGTAGTTGAGTTGGAGCACAGAAATGCCAACACAAGTATAGGAAGTGATCTTCCAATTATGTTTAAGGAAAGAGGCATTGGTTCACATTTTGGGCTTTGCCAGAAGGAGAAGAAAACCAAAAACACTGAGAATTCTTGGAAAAAAAGCAGTTATGGGATTGATCTTAGCATATATAAAGTGGTTGTAAAGATCTTTGCGCTAGGGTTGGTTAGGAGCTCTGGAGCCCCACATCGCCCTCAGGAGGGGCTGACCCAATGACAGGCACTAGAGCAAATGAAGGAGGAACCTCCAATCTGGGTCCCAGAATTAAGTCAAAGCCAGTTGCAAACAATAACAGTTAACACTCTGCAATGGTGATTAAATTCTACCTATGTTTTGTATGAGACTTTGACTTGGTAAACACTATGTGTGTGTGTTTTTTTTAAACTACATTTCACAGCTACTTTAAGAAAGGGCCAATTTTTGTAAAAATGGATCAGATCTATGTTGCTTATAAGCAACTGTACTTATGGATATTTCTGATCTGCAGGCCCTCTACCCTATAAGCCAGTGATGGTGAACCTATGACACGTGTGTCAGAGGTGACATGCGAACTCATTTTTTTGGTTGATTTTTCTTTGTTAAATGGCATTTAAATATATAAAATAAATATCAAAAATATAAGTCTTTGTTTTACTATGGTTGCAAATATCAAAAAATTTCTATATGTGACACGGCACCAGAGTTAAGTTAGGGTTTTTCAAAATGCTGACACGCCGAGCTCAAAAGGTTCGCCATCTAGAGCAAAAGTGCTCATGGTATAAAGTTAGAAGTCTAAAGTCATAAAGTCATGGCAAACAAACATCATTAGGCTAAAGCAGTGGTTTTCAACCTTTTTCATTCCATGGAACACATAGACTAATTACTAAAATTTTGCAGCAAATCAAAAAAATATATTTTTTGCAGATGACTAAAAAAGAGGTATAATTTTGATTCATTTACACTGAACAGCTATTGTTATGTTGGCTGTTATCATTTTTTTATTTGACAATCTAAGGAAAAAGAGATCAGTGCCCCTAATTAAATCAGGGTATCATGTTAAGTGAAATAAGACAAACAGAGAAAGAAAAATATCATATAATTTCACTTATATGTGGTATTTAAGAAACAAAATAAATGAACACACAAAACTGAAACAAACTCATAGATATAGAGAACAAATTAATGGCTGCCAGATGGGAGAGGCTTTAGGGAGGGTTAAAAAATGGGAAGGGATTAAGATGTATAAATTGTCAGTTATAAAAACAGTCACAAGAATGTAAAGTACAGCATAGGGAATATAGTCAATAATATTGTAATTACGTATGGTGTCAGTTGAGTACTAGACTTATCTGGTGAGATCACTTCATAAGTTATATAAATATCTAATCACTATGTTGTACACCTGAAACTAATGTAATAATATAATTTTGTATGCCAATGGTAAATGAAAAATAAAAAGATTAAAAGAAAAACAAAGAAGTCTCCAAAGAACAAAAAAATAGTACATATCTTCTATCATGACAGCTTTCTAGGTGACCACTAGCCTTCTTTCAGCAGCCAGGACTTAGGGATTGTACTGTTTCATCACTTCCTGGTCAGTGTGCTTCATCTGGACAGGTGGTCGGTCCTGCCATGGTGTCTTCCTATGAAGTTTTGTGCTCTGTGCTCTCCTTCATCTGGTTGTATCTGCATCCATCCATCTGAAAACTTCATTTGTAAACTCAGGAGACTATGTCTGATACACAGAGAAGGCTGTTTAACGTATTAACTTGGCTTTGCTTGCCTCTAAATTTTTTTATTCCATGTGAGTTTAATTCTGCGGGTTTCATTTTGTGCTTTTGGGTGGAAGAATTATAGTAGATGTCATTTATCATTCCATCTCTTAGCACAGTGTTCAGCATATAGAGATAACCTAATATGATTAATAATATTTAAATATATAAGGAGCTGACAAAATTTCCCCAAGAAACTAGAGCCAAACCTCAAATATAATATGATAAATCCCAGAACTTACAACCAGAAAGCAGAGGCAAATTTACTTAGAAAATTTGCTTCTGGTTATGGGTACTGAGGATTCTAATAAGATATGTGACTGCAGAGAAGTAAAGGAAGCACGTGATCATTCAGTTCCTCTGAAAACTACATTATGTCATTGGTGGGGGAGGGGGAAACAAAACTCCCACACAAAAAGTAAGCTGGAATTAAATTGAACCTTCTAAATTATTAAAGGGATTTGACTCAGAGAGTTGGATCTGGTTAAGCTTCCAGAATATGTAAACAAACAAAACCAGATAAGAAAGTATAAATGACCTAGTCAATTAAATTTCAGATAGTCTCACCAAATGAACAGGGGTGGTCATCCCTCAGAGAGCTTATCAGAGTGCCAGGGAAGGGTTGTAGATTTTACCCATGCCTCGCACACAGTCACTTATAAAGACACACACTTAACTGGACTAGTAATTTCATTCTAGCTATCAGATAACAAGGAAAACCTAAAAATAAAAAAAAAAATCAAGTGTAAGGCAAGATTTGGATCAGGAACTTGAGACTTCAATGTGGGAGAGTCTTATCCTTTAAATCATAATAGAAAGAAAAATTAAAACCAGGTTACAGAGATACAGAGAATGAACCCTTGTGTCAATACCATTGCATTGAACTCTATTATCTTGTTTTGCAGCAAGTGCACTAAGAATGCCACAGGTCAAAAATTTAGTGACAATAAAAAA
>NW_005370182.1:1319119-1320633 GCF_000412655.1 Myotis brandtii
AATGTTTTTATAGGCAGTCTCCAAAAACTTGAACTGGAAAACCTAAAAGTAGAGTGCTCAGATTTCAGGCATCAGGTGCTATTAGCAGGATTTCTAGCCCAATTAAACTCGAATTCTGAGCTCTCAAAAGTCTGGACAAACTGCCCTTCACCATCTCCAAAGTTTCTTATTCTTCATTATCCCATTTTCCTTCCCTTCAAACCAAGGTAACAAATGAAACCTTTAATTCTGATCTTCCTCTCCCCAAGGGAACAGCAAATCTCAATTGAAATATTTTTTTCCCACCAGAAGTCAAGTCCAAATACTGCAAGACTGAGGACTAGGGCTGACTATGTACATGCGCAATAACAGGCTCACATTCTAGCAGTAGGCGCCCAGGCATCCTCCACAATCCCACAATCCTCTGGTCGCATACTTCAGGTTTTTCTAGCTCCTCCTTAAGTGGTGTTTTTTTCAGTCGCATTGCAACATCCAGGGCCACTAGTTAGAGAGGATTTTTCTGTTCTTTGAGGTTGATAGCTGTGTACTATTTGGAATCAGTGAAGTTTTGGGAGTCCTGCTGCTGCCATGAACACGTTGGTCCCAAGCACACTCATGAAACAACCGCCCATTCAGTCCACGGCTGGTGCCATCCTGGTTCACAATGAGAAAGGTACTGTGCTGAGCCGTTTCCAATCGGATCTTCCTCTTCCTTCCCCAGCACACTCCAAACCTACTCTGGCGGACCACCCCAACCCCGCAGACCCTTAAGACCTTCCCCCCTATTTCTTTGACTTTCCCCCATCAAACTCGCACCCTATCGAGTTGCCTAGGAGCGCCCCTAACTGCTCCCTGAGGGGCCTGGGCGAGGGGGCCTGGTGTTCTGGTCTCTGGTCATTCCACTGTTTTGGTCGTTGGGCTTTATTATATAGGATAGAATGCTGTAAGTGCTGTGACATACATAAGGGGAAAACATGAGGTCCTGCAAAGTTTGGAAGTACCTTCTGAATTTTAAAGAAACATGGTATTACTTTTTAGAAGAGTTTAAATCAAGTGTGTTTTGTTATTTGAAATATGTGATGATTCCCCTTTAACCATGTTCTAATCAGGTAAGTAAACGTATGCAGTATCCTATCTAATAAAAGAGAAACATGGTAATTAGCAGTACTTCCGCTACCCTTCCCATTGGCTAATCAGCATATCCTTATGCAAATTAACTGCCAGCCAAAATGGCGGCCGGCAGCCAGGCAGCTGATGTGAACAGGGAGGCTTGCTTGCTCCAGTGACGGAGGAAGCCAGGTTCCCAGCCTGCTGCTGCCGGCCTCTGAGCTTGCAGTTTGAAACATTGTTACAAATATAGAAGCTAAACAAAACCCCAGAAACCTGCTTTAGTCAGCCGGGCTTTAGCCAGCAGGATCGCAACATTGTTTCAAATACAGAAGGTAAACAAAGGCCAGAAACCTGCTTTCAGCAGCGGAGGCCTCATAGCTGGAGCTGAGCCTCAGAGCTAAAGCTGGCCCAGAATAAAAAAAAAA
>NW_005370182.1:1322144-1327049 GCF_000412655.1 Myotis brandtii
ATATATATTTCTTTATTGATTTCAGAGAGGAAGGGAGAAGGAGAGCGATAGAAACATCAATGATGAGAGAGAATCATTGATCGGCTGCCTCCTGCGCACCCCCTACTGGGGATTGAGCCTGCAACCCAGGCATGTGCCCTTGGCTGGAATCGAACCTGGGACCCTTCAGTCCGCAGGCTGACACTCTCTATCCATTGAGTCAAGCCAGCTAGGGCAGAACTTGAGTTTCTTGAGATATTTTAATATTGAGCATTTTGAGGAACACTTTATATATTTAAAGAGCTAGTAGAATTGTAGTATTTAGTAGAAGCTCATTCTAAAAAGGGAACTTCTAAAACAGCTCTTCATGGTGAGGCTACAGAGAGACCATAGTCTTTGCAGTTGGAAGAAATACAGAATAAGCGGACATTCCTCTTTGAAGAGTCTGACTATTCTAATACATTTGTTTAAAATAACATTGTGTTTAATGTGTAAGAAATCTCTTGGGGGGAAAGGTCATAGACCTAAATGAGGGGGCAGAAATAGAGCATGTCTAAAGCTCTTTGTGATTTGTTCAGATGAGCACAGGAGGAGTAGAGAGCATTGCTTTTGCCTTTTGGCCAGTGTTAAAGACAAAAATATTCATGACACTTGTTAAAGATAGTAAGGTATGTTGCTTAGCATAATGCTCTCCAGTCAGAGAAAGATAAATATCACATGATCTCACTCTTTTGTGGAATATAATGAACAACATAAACTGATGAACAAAAACAGATCCAGAGACAGAGAAGCATCGATCAGACCGTTAAACCTCAGAGGGAAGGTAGGGGAGGGTGGAGGTAAGGGGGAGAGATCAACCAAAGGACTTGTATGCATGCATATAGGATAAGGACACATATGTAATACCTTAATCAATAAAGAAAGAAAAAGAAAATATAAATTCAACGAAGTATAAGAGACCTTCTGTAATAAAAGAACAAGTGAATTAAAACATGAAAAAAAAGATAGTAAGGTAGTTTTAATTCAAGACTATCTCAATAGGTGTAGGGCCTATTACAATGGGATTTTCTAGTGGAGTATCAAGAGTGGGCTCAACTCCAAATACAGCATGGGCAAGTGGGAATTTTTAACCAAGAAACAGAGTAGGGGTCAATAGATGGAAAATTACTAAGAGGAAACATCACGGGTGGTGTGGGGGGAAGATTCTGGTTAAACTGACCTAACAGTATTCTTGCTAAAGCGACACCAAGGTGATCAGACATCAGATGGTAGAGGAGGAGGAATCCAGTCAAATATGAGGGTGATCAGATATTGAGGGTGAGGGGTTCTTGTTAAACTCTTAGCAGGGTTTTTTGCTAAAACTGGATTTTACAAGGAAGTACACAGATGGGCCTATGAGAAGGTTCAGGAGCTTGCCTAGAGTTTTGTTAAGCAAATAATCTTTGTCACTAGCATATTGCAAAGAGGAAACAGCTGTTTTCATCTTACCCGTCAATCCCTCCCTGCATTCTTGAATGCTATGGATCAAGTTGCTACTGGCACTGGAAACCAATCCCATGAAAGTGAATGTGATCCATGTATGATGAGCAGGAATGAACAATGTTTGCTCTGCTGGCCTCAAGCCAATTGCTGCAACCCCTGAGTGATCACTGCCATAGCATTGTCAGAAGATGTGAAAAATGAAGAGAGAGTATCTTCCTGGGTTTAGAAGCCATAAGACGTTCAAAAATCATGTGTCAGATATGTGTGGCTTCTACAGAAAAAAGAGAAAAAGTGTTTTTTTTCTTCTCAAGGAAATACAATGATTTACTATTTAGAATTTGGGCAATGCATTCAGAAAGCAGATTTAAAGAAAAAGAAAAATTGATAAAGTAAAACAGAAGCAATATTAGCAACAGTAATGGTATTTTTGCAGTTAAGGATTGTAATCCATTAAGTAAATGCAGAGTCTAAGCCCCCAGAGCCAATGACGCAGAGGCCAGACGGATTCGAGAAGAGGGCACTGTGGTCAGGATGGAAGAGGGTGACCTGTAAGTAGATGGGAAGAACCAAAGGAGAACCGTGCCCCTGATTCCCATGTCCTTGGCTTGGATCACAAATCCCTGGTGAGGGTATGCTGTTGATTAAGCCAAAAATCATGCCTACGTGATTCTGGTATACATAATTATAAAAGCACAAACATCTTTTTAAAACAACTGTGTTCTGAAACATATTTATTTTATTCATAGTATTTTGGGTCCTCTCAAATAATTTCTTTGCTTCTAACTTCTCCTCTATTCAAGAACATTTACACAAGCCGACAATCTCAAATCTTGGAGGAATTGGTTAATCACGTGGAGGTCACTATTGTGGAGTCCAAATATTGGACATCCAGGCCACCCTTGCAAGACCTTTGGTCCCGTCCAAAATATTCATGGGCATACTTGTTCCATGCCAAATGGTCTTTGGTATTTGGTCCTTCCCAAAATGTCCATGCTTAGAAAACATCCCTGGGTTCAAATAGCCCGTAACATTTATTTATACTTTTGGTTTACAGGATTATATTATGTTTTATTGGTCAAATCATTGCATTTTGGATGCATTGCCAATAATAGTTCTTCTGGCCTCAGCTGCCTAGCATCAATAACATTTTAACAAAGTTGGTTTGCTTTATTTAACACATCATGGACCGAATGTCTCCTTGGACTTTTGGGCAGGACCAAATGTCCACTAATCCCAGGCCACTTGTTCCTTGAACCTACCCACCCCAGAATGGGATGTCAACATGAACTTTTCCTGTGTGGGAAGTAACAGGAGGAAAAGGGTAACATTTGGACTTTAAAAACTATTTTACTCCTGAACTCAAAATTTCCTTTGTTTTATCAGATACATTGCAGTCTTCATATTTTTGCACACAGCTGGTATTATAGCCCATATAAACATTTTGAGATTGGAACACCATCTTTGTATATTCCAGAGCCCTTATTCAGAGTAGGAAACATAACAGCTACTTAATAAACATTTATTGAATAATGGTTAACTCTGGAGAAATTTTTTATTGTAGAATCAGGCACAGCTGAAGTAGTTCATAAAACCCAAATTGGGCTCACTAGCACTAGATCACATTTCTTTTGCTGTTCTCATATTTGAGGGGTAAAATAATCCCACAAAGTTTTATATTGTCAGATGTATTCCTCCACTAGTTTATATTCATAGAGATCAAAGAGACTCCATAGACCTCCTCAGAAAAGACATCACCCAAATAGTAATTTCTCCTTCTGTGGATGGGATCCTGCATAATAAATGTTCTCTGACAGCTGCAGGAGCTGAGCAGCTATAATTAATGTTACAGAACCCAGTGGAGTTCATTTAATCAAGTCTGTAATGGTGGTATTGACTGTAAAATCTAATGAAGTGATGCTACACATAGTAGATTTGAGATTGGAGTGGGAGTGTTCAAAGACATGCTTGATGCCATTTTTGCCTAAACCATGGTTAAGGACAAAAGCACAAAAAGTTGGGACAATGGAAAATGTTGTTTTTATTTTGAAAGTAATTTTTACTATTGTTGATTTAAGCAGACTCCTAAAAGCTACTACTCAAAACCTGTTTTCTCTCAATGTAAACAGGGAAATTTCATTCTCTGAAGAATTAAAAACAAACTTGACTCTTCAGGGGTTCATGTGAGATCTGAAAAAAAAAGTTCTTATAAAACCTGCCATAACTGGACATTTAGTCATGAAATGAAAATAGGTAAATGGATATGGTTAATGCAAAGGAGAGTTGAGATGAGTGCACGCATGATGTTGAGAGGAGAAGAAAAGGAAATGATCATGAGAAATTTATCAGAAGGCTTTAGATCAGCGGTTCTCAACCTGTGGGTCGCGACCCCTTTGGCGGTCGAACGACCCTTTCACAGGGGTTGCCTAAGACCATCCTGCATATCAGATATTTACATTACGAGTCATAACAGTAGCAACATTACAGTTATGAAGTAGCAACGAAAATAATTTTATGGTTGGGTCACAACATGAGGAACTGTATTTAAAGGGCCAGAAGGTTGAGAACCACTGCTTTAGATGGAGGAATTTCCCAAGCAATAAGATAAAGAGCAAAACGAAAATGTAAAAAAAGGCAGCATGTGTATGTAAGTTGTAACGGGGAGGGGGTGGGGGGAATGAGTGGTGTATTAGTTCAGGACTCAAGATGGAAAGTCTTCAGTCTAGTAGTAGTGCCCATTTGAATTTTTAAGAGTAAATGACCTCGGCCGAAATTGTGAACAATAAACTGGATCTTTGCAGAAAAAAATGCTGAGGCCAAAATCAAGGTAATAGAACGAGAAGCATGGAATAAAATGACTCAATCCTTTGAAATATAAAGTAGCTATCTGCAAATATTAGTGTATGAAATAGCTTGGAAAGTTTCAGTGAAGGATAGAAGAAATTTACAAGATATCAGCATGGAATGTAATAGTTTATTTCTATATCATTAAAGGACGTTCATAGCTTTAACATCCCAGTCCATGAATACAAATAAAATTTCGAGGCTAGAAAAGAACAAGGAGGAATAAAGCACTTAAGACACAAGATTTTTCTATCTTTCCAAGACAAAATTTCTCTGCTAAAAAAGCTCTCTTCATTTATGAGTATCCTGGATTAGAATAAAGATAATGTACCTTTTTTCTCTTCCCTGTTCTTTAAAATAGTCAAATATCTCAAGTCACCCATTAAGGTCTCATTTATATTTTTAAAGCAAAATAACAATTTTATGCCTTGATTAGGTTGTCAATATGTGTTCACATTACTGAGTCAGAGAGAGCTGACCTGGGGCAGGAGAAGCAGTAGCAAATCCATCCTCAGGAAACTTCCTGGGATTGTCTCCCTCCCTTCCTTCCTTCCTTCCTTCCTTCCTTCCTTCCTTCCTTCCTTCCTTCCTTCCTTCCTTCCT
>NW_005370182.1:1327062-1328928 GCF_000412655.1 Myotis brandtii
TCTTTCTCTCTTTCTCTCTTTCTCTCTTTCTTTCTTTCTTTCTTCTTTCTTTCTCTCTTTCTCTCTTTCTTTCTTTCTTCCTCTCTATTTCCTTTATTTCTTCCTTTTATGATTGTCAGATAAGTTACAGGACACCAAGTTAAACCTGAACTCCAAGTACTCAACAAAAATTTTTACAATATAAGTATATCACATACAATATTGAAACATAATTATATTATAAAACCACTTACTGCTAAAATTTAAGTTCAAATAGTGTCTTGCATTTTTTAAAATTGTGGTAAAATACATATAAATATAATTTACCACATTAACCATTTAAAAATATACAGTTTAGTGGTATTGGGTACATTCATTTTGTGCAACCATCAGCACCATCCATTTCAGAACTCTTTCCAATTTGCAAAACTGAAACTCTATACTCTTTAAGCAATAATTCTGTATTTCTTCCTCTCCCTGAAGCCCCTAGCAACCACCATTCTATTTATGTCTCTCTGATTTGACTACTTCAAGTATTCATATAAGTGGAATAATTTGTCTTTTTTTGTGACTGGCTTATTTCACTTACCACGATGTACTCAATATTTAGCCATGTTGTAGTATAAGTCAGAATTTCCTTCATTTTAAAGGCTAAATAATATTCCATTGTGTATACATACCACATTTTGCTTATCCATACATCTGTTGATGGACACTTGGGTTGTTTCCACGTTTTAGCTAGTGTGAATAATGTTGCTATGAAAATGAATGTTAAAAAATCTATTCAAGACCTTGTTTTTAATTATTTTTTGGGTTTATACCCAGAAGTGAAATTGCTTGATCATATGGTTTTAAATTAACTATGCTTGTTTTAATTTAAAACATTTAAAAATTTTAAATTAAAACTTTAAAAATTAGAAAAAATTGTAAACATTTTTAGGAACCAGCTCACAATACTGTTACCCACCAAGGTTCTACCATTTTACATAGTTCACCAACAGTGCACAAAAGTTTCAATTTCATTTCTCTACATCCTCATCAACACTTGCTATTACTGTTTGTTTGTTTTTAATGGTAGCCACCTTAATGGATTATAAGGTGGTATCTCATTGCAGTTTTGTTTGTATTTCCCTAATTATTAATGATCTTGAGCATCTTTTCTTGTGTTTTTTGGTCATTTGTGTATCTCTTTTGGAGAAATGTCTATTCAAATCCTTTGCCTATTTGAATGTTGTTACTTGTATTTTGTTAAGTTTTAGAAATTCTATATATTTTTAAGATACTAAACTCACATATCCAATATTTGATTTTTCAGATATTTTTGTCCATTTAGTAGGTTGTTTTTTATGCTATTAATAGTGTCTTTTGGTGCACTTAAGCTTTTTAATTTTTATTAAGTAAAATCTGTCTGGTTTTGCTTTTCTTGTCTGTGCCTTTGGTATCATATCTAAAAAATTACTGTCAAATCCAATGCCATGAAGCTTTTGCTCTATTTTTTCTTCTAAGAATTTTCTAGCTTTAGCTCATATATTTAGGTCTTTGATCCATATTAAATTAAGTTCTTTTTTTTTTTTTAGTTAGGGAATTTTTTTTCTTTTAATCTTTATTGTTGAAAGTATTGCATAGGTCCTCCTTTTCCCCCCATTAACCTCTTCCAACCCATTCTCATCCTTCCCCTTCCCAGCCCCTTGTTACCCCATTGTCTGTGTCCACAGGTTATACATATATGCATAAAATTTTGCATATGGTATTATAAGGGTTGAACTTTGTTCTTTTGCATGTAGTTTAATATATATATATTAGAGGCCCGGTGCACAAAAATTTGTGCACTCGGGGGGGTCCCTCAGCCCGGCCTGTGCCCTCTTGCAGTCTGGGACCCCTTGGGAG
>NW_005370182.1:1329645-1346187 GCF_000412655.1 Myotis brandtii
AGGAAGGGAGAGGGAGAGAGAGATAGAAACATCAATAATGAGAGAGAATCATTGATTGGCTGCCTCCTTCATGCCCCCTACTGGGGATCGAGCCCGCAACCCGGGCATGTGCCCTTGACTGGAATCGAACCCAGTACCCTTCAGTCCACAGGCTGATGCCCTATCCACTGAGCCAACCCGGCTAAGGCTTTTGCATGTAGTTTTCACATTACCATTTGTTGAAAAGACTATCCTTTCCCCCCCACTGAATGGTCGTGGTACCCTTTTCAAAAACAATTTGACCTTATATGCAAGAGTTTATTTCTGAGACAACTATTCTATTCCATTGGTCTATATATCTTTCTGCCAGTACCACACTGTTTTGGTTACTGTAGTTTTGTGGTTAAGTTTTGAAATCAGGAAGTCCTCCAACTTTGTTCTTTTCAAGATTGTTTTGTTTTTTGGGGACCACTTGAGATTCCATATAAGTTTTGCAATAGAATTTTCAATTTCTGTACAAAACATCATGAGTATTTTAATAAGGATTGCATTAAATCTTTCTTTTTGTAGTTTGGACATCTTAACTATTTAAAATCTATTATTCCATGAATATGGCTATCTTGACATTAATTTATGTCTTTAGTGTCCTTCAGCAATATTTTGTAGTTTTCTTTGTACAAATCTTTTACTTCCTTGGTTAAATGAATTCCTAAGTATTTTATTCTCTCTGATGCTATGGCTTTTATTACATTGAGGTAGTTTCCTTGTATTCCTAGTTTGCTGAGTGTGTTTTTTAATTATAATAGGGTATTTATTTTGTCACATTTTCTGCATCAATTGATATAATCATGTGTGTTTTTTCTTCATGTTTTAAATGAGGTGTATTACATTGATTGATTTGCATGTGTTGAACTATCCTTACATTTCAGGGTTAAATCCTACTTGCCTTTGGTCTACCATTGTTTAATTTCTTTTCTTCATGTTTTTAGTTATTTGTTTGCTTGTTTTTATTATATGATATCAAAGTCACTCTAAAGACAAAACATTGGCTATTACCTGTGGTGAGCAGAAGAATGAAGTTAAGTATACACTTATTCAACACAAGATTATCATTTGTTAGTTTGAGCCATAAACAAATGAGTAAAATAATTTGGGGAGTAGTTAATCTTTAACTTTGTTGGTCCTTTATATTTTATTTGAAGTCTCATCTGTTTAACATTATTTAAAAAGTTGTAAACTATGATTTTCTTTTTAATTCTAGTTTTTATTTTTAATCATTTCTTTTTCTTTCATCTTTTATTTAGATATTTTAGTATTAAATGTCTTAATATTTTTTGTTACATTAAAAAATGTTATTTTTTCTTTTTTATTCTTGGTCTCTCATGTATTTTACTGATTTTGGATTTGCTTCTATAGTAGGCAGCAAGAAGCATAGCCTAGAGAGACGGTAGAGGGACAACTCTCCCCATAAGTAAGAGGATCAGTTCCTTTTTCTCAGATGAATCCTTAAATGCTTCCTAATGTTTCTCCCAGACCTTTCAAGTTCAGATGTTCAAAGAGTCTCATCCTTAAAAACTAGGGAGACCTATATCCTATCTTCTCTCAGAGTTATAATTTTTGTACAGATCATATAATCAGTATTTTACACTATCCTCATCTTATATGACCATTTTCTGGTTTAAAATTTCTGGATTCCTTTCTTTTGCTCTGTATTTCTGGATGTGTGAACACACACACACACACACACACACACACACACACACACACACACTATGAGTCACTCTCTCCTGAAGACACTGCTTCCCCAATAGCCCGTTTTAAACAACTGGGCCTAGATGTGAGAAAGGCATTCTTCTGCACTCTTCTCTTCTTCCTTACTAATCCCCACCTCTCATTTTGATGCTGTGCCATCAAATTATATTAACCACTGTTTCATTTACTGCTATTATTTACTGACATTGGTGTTAGTTTTCCTTATATCTAGACAGTTTTGTCCCTGTGTCACCACCACTTTATAATGTAATTGTTGTCTTTATTCTTTGTTGCAAGCCCAGTTATATAATTTATGAACTCAATGCAAAATGAAAATATGATCCCTATTAAAAAAAGTATTAAGAATTTCAAGACAGGGACAAGCAAGATACTAAATGTAGTACAGGTGCCTTCTGAGCACAGGTCCCTGTGTGGTTGTATAGGTCACACACCCATAAAGCTGACCCTGCTTAGCTGGGAACTATTATTCCCTTCCCCTCTCATTTTCATGAACAAGGAATTTCTTTTGCTGTCTCTCTGTGAGTGAAGAGTATTTGAACTTTCTCTTCTCCAGGAAGAGAAGAGCAGCAGAGCTGACTAATAAGAGTTTTCATCCACTGGACCACATTTCATAGGGATTAGTGTGCTAAAGGTGACTGCCCTCCCCTCTTCCTTGCTCTTTTGGATTGCTTCTGGTTGGGCTCAGGGAAGTCACCTTTCTCTTACAGGTTTGATGCAATCAGATCTTTTTGCTCATTGTCCACATATCAGTTCAATCACTGTGGCCCAACACCCTCAATTAAGTTATTCAAGCCAAGTTTGCCAGCACAGTTTACCCAACAATCCCGTACATTGACAGCTATTGGGCACTGGCTTAGCCCACAAGTAAAAATCAAAGCTGACACTTTGATCCTTATGTGACTTCTATTTTTTTGTGGATGTTTTCTATTACTATTAGAGCATCTAAGCTTTCTAATGTAATACTTTCAATCTAGGTTTCTCAGAGAAGTATTATGGCCAAATGGTTTCCCAATTGTTTTTTCCCCCTAATAACATTCTCCTTTAAGAGACTTGAAAAATAAAAAAAAAGCGTGTCTGCCCACATTTATAGTTTTAGACCTTTCTATCTCTGACTGGCAGGAAAAACAATTTTGGCAGAGGTGAGCATGAGGTGACCCCCTTTGTTTCTGACAACCTCAGGGAAGGAAAAACATGACTGATAATAAGAGGTGTTTGCTTCAGGGGCAGCACAGCTGACAGTCTCAGTCAAGCAATGACTTCAGTCTCGGTCTTTTTTTTTTTTTTGACAAGTAATATTCTCTGAGTAAGCAGGAGGGACAACACCAGCAGTTTGTGTTCTTATGAAGTAAAGAAATTTTTCTATATTATTTCCTAAAATTTCAATGTATTCCCTCTGTTTAGACTGAGGGACTTTCAAGGATCCACACTGTGAGATGTGTCGTGTTTATGTGCAGGATGTTGTTGAGGTGGCAGTTCATTATATCACAGAGAGTCTTCTTTATGTGGGATGTAGGCAAGTAGTTTCTTGCTGGTGTTAGAGTCAATAATAATTGGGCTCCTTATGAACATTGAGTTTGTTTTTATATTCTGGACACTGATTATCTGCATTGGCCACAAAAAAGCCAAACTTGGCAATCTGTATCATACCTTACAAATGTAAGGGTCTTACATTGTGTAAGCGAATTTAATTCTAACTTTATCTTCTCTTTTCTCCTTATTGCCCCCCTTTTCTCACCTGCAGCTTCTTATTTTATGCCATTTTATATTGCATTTAACATGTCAGTTTAAATCCTTACTGGAATTGAGAAAGTTATGCTTAAATAAATAGAAGAGGAATTATGAAAATACAGCATAATATCATTTGATCTGTACACATAGACTTGAAGTCACAGCCATTTGAAATCAAGTGGATATGAAATGAGGCATTGGAAATTTAAATTTTATTCCCAAGCTCCATCACTTGTCATTTCTGTGGTCTTATAAATGTCTTATAAATTCAGATTTCTGCTCAGAAAAAAATTTAGGACTTTGATATGATGTTTGGAGGCAATGTGAGGACTAATTTGATCATGTGCAGCATAAATTTTAAAGTTGAGAGTATATTATTATTGTTAATCATGTCTTTGGGAGACAGGCAGGCTAGTTCTCCATTCAAAATTCACAAGCTGAATGGTAAATCTGCCCCAGTAAGTGTCCCTCACCTATAACACACATCACTCACCAGCGAGAGCTGTGTTGGAATGACTGGTGCTGTGACTTTTCTGACCTAATTAAACATTTACAATGACTTTCTTTGAAGTATTTTATTCTTAATTTTTAGCTCTTCTTCAAAGGTATTATTTAGCAACATAACATTTACACAGAATTGCACACTGTCTAAATTATTACAGTTTTATAATGTCTTAAATATAAACTTCCAACTTTGTTTTTGTTCTTCTTCAAAAGAATATTGCTATGGGTGCTTCTGGCCTTTGGCATTTCCAAATAAATATTCAAATCAACTTGTCAATTTCTAAAAAAATATCTGCTAAAATATTGATTTGGATCGCATTGAATCTATACATGAATTTGAGAATTCACATTATTGAATATTCCAACCCGTGACCATGATATATCTCTCTATATAAGTCTTCTATAGTTTTCCTAACAATGTTTTACAGTTATTTTTATTTATTTTTTTAAAGGGTAGGGAAGAGCGTGAATGTAGTCCCCCATGATAACTAATTATGCAGTTGAGTTTCCACATCTGGGGAAATTGCACATCTGGAGTGCAATGGATAAGCCTTCCTTGGGGATAACAACCTTCTTAATCATGGTATCTCTCCTACCTGTAGGTGTATATAGTTATTTTTACAAAAGTCTTGCATATTACATTTACTTTATATTTATTCATAGGTATTTGATGCTATATTAAATAATATTATGGTTTTTTATTATATGTTCATTTATTGCTTGTATGTAGAAATAAATTGATGTTTTTATATAGATTCAGTTTCTAATGATCTTAGTAAATTCATTTATTCATCTAATAATTTATCTGGAGTATTTTCAATTTTCCATCTATATGATCACATTGTCTATAAATAAGATGGCAATTATATTTTTTCCTTTTTAATTTTTAATCCTTTTTCTCAGTGTCTCACTGAGATTTTTCACAATGCTAAATAGAAGTGGCAATTGCAGTCAGCTTTGTCTAATTTTTGTATAAACTGTGTCATAATTAAATAAGATATTTGCTGTCAGTCTTTTGTAGCTACTCTTTTAAAAAATATATATATTTTTATTGATTTCAGAGAGTAAGGGAGAGGGAGAGAGAGAGATAGAAACATCAATGATGAGAGAGAATCATTGATTGGCTACCTCCTGCACACCCCCTATTGAGGATCCAGCCCATAATCCAGGCATGTGCCCTTGACCGGAATCAAACCAAGGACTCTTCAGTCCGCAAGCCAACCCTCTATCACCAAGCCAAACAGGCTAGGGCTGTAGCTGCTCTTTATTAAATTACAGATATTCTTTTCTATTACTAATTTGCTAAGAGCTTTCATCATGAATAGATAGTAAATTTGTCAAATGCTTTCTCTGCATCTGTGAAGATAATCACGTGGTTTTTTCATATACTTTGTTAATGTGTTGAAATACATTGATTAATTGCCTAATGTAAAAAACAAACTTTCATTCTTGAAATAAATCCAACTTGAGCATAATGTATTATTTTTTTTTATTGCTAGATTCATTTTGCTGATATTTTATCTAGGATTTTTACAGTTTTGTTGATGAGAGAGAATGACCTCTAACTTGCTTGCTTGTAAATCCTTATCAGGTTTAGTGTCATGTTTCTTCTAAATTCAAAGTACTACAAGTTGGGAAGTATTTCCTTTTATTGTGAACTGGAAAAAATTAATGAAGATTGCTGTTATTTTTTCCATAAATACTTGGTAAAATTTGTTAGTTCTGGGGATTTCTTTATAAGTATACTAATACTTAGGGTATATTTTCTTATTTGTTTATATTTTGACACAGATCTATTAGCAAATAAAGAAAACAGGATTTATAAACATATTAGGTATACAATGTTTAAGGTAAAAGTGAGTGGAGTTATTTCTAGAACTTTCTTAGGAATATGTATATATGTATGTATATATACATGCATCTGTTATATACTCAAACTCTGAAGAATCATTGATGATTTTTGATCAAGGATGTGATGTGTTCAAAGTGATATTTTATGTAGGTTAATTTGGTGATGATGAGTCTAAAGAATTGGACAGGGCAGAAATTAGAGGTAGGAGCACCAATGGGAAGCTGTTGCAATAATTCAGACATAACGTTCCAAGGACTTGACTTTAGATAACAAGTATAGAAATAATTAGGCAGACAGGAAGTTGGTAAAGGAAGAAGTAATAGGATCTGTGGGCTGATTGAAAGTCAAAGGTGAGGAAGAAGGACTCTTTGACAAGGAGTCTTGAGTCTAGGTGATAAGAAACCAAGAAGGTAAAAGCGACTCTCTAAGACATGATAGAAAACAAGCCTTTAATGGGAACATATATCTTTTTCATTTTCATAAAGTTGGTAATATTTATCAAATTCCACCCATTGCATTTCCTTGCTGTTTATTTTTATTTCAGGACTTTGGTATCAGGCATAGACTTTTAGTCTCAGACCCAGGTCATTGTAACATACAGCAGGGAAACTGTACATTTCAATCAAAAGTAGGTGGACAAGACTGTGTTAGAAGGCAATTACCCTTTTAACTGTCATCTTCTCTACTTGGATGGTATTTCATTCTGAACTTCACAAGCAGAAATCATTAGTAGCTTATCTCCCTCATATGTCTGTGCAAAGGAAGAAAAACTGATAAAAATTTAAAATTGTGGTGGGCTAATTATAGTAACTAAGTATGGAATTGGTAATTAAAATCCACATAACTGAATAAACATATCAGGATGTAATTGCAAATGGGGGTGATTACTTTGAAAATAAATCTATTCATCTGGAACATAGTATTATCAGAAGAAAGAATAATAAAGTGTAATTGATATAAGCGACATTCAATATCTAAATTTATTTATTTGAGGCATAAGTATTGACCAATGATAAACTCATGTCAATATTTTGTTTTGTTCAGTGTGCAGTACATTTTTATATTAGCTATTAAACAAGTCATTTATCACTGTGCTATATACCATATCTTTTGAGGGTGTGTTAACAATATGCAATGAGAAAAGGTAAAATATTTGGTTTATAAATGTTAATTTGCCACTGTATAATAATAAACATATTCTAGCTTTCTGGTCCATGGATTTAAAAGTGGTGAATCCTTTTATTATCTCTGTCCTAAGTAATGGCAACCAGTGACTTAATTTAGATTTTCAACCTTCAAGACACTTAAAGTGTCCATTCCACACAATAGGAAGTTTTCCTAAACCAGCTTAAGTGAGCATAATAATAACTCTTTGTTATTCTTCAGTGCTCACTACATGCCCAGTATCCACATAGTCATTTCATTTAGTCCTCATAGATATCTGAATTTTCAGGCAAGGAAGTTGAGACTTGGCAATCCTCCATCACCTGTCCATGGTCCTAGTGTTGGAATGTAGCAGAGGAAATGTGTGAACTGGAATCTTCTCAACTCCAGAGTCTGTGTTCTCACTGTTGTTTTGCATATGCCATCCCATCTCTCTCTATGGTCAGATTTGAAAAATTAACATTTATTTTTCTCAACTTTAGAATAAGGTTATAGGTTCCCTATGTTTTATTCAGTTATGTAAAGTAGAGGTGTTGGTATTGGATATTAGAAAATTATGGCCCAATCTATATGCCTTCTGTGAGTTCAGAAATGTCTGACATATCAGATGAATAGGCCATGACTCATGGGAGGATGTATAGGACATAAGGGGCTGAGAAGACTCTTGGGAAGGTTCTCTTACACTTGGAAAAGGAGGATGAAGATTTGCAAAGTTGGTCCCAAAACAATGACAATGGAGAGACTATTTTAATCTGTCAAGGGCTGTGTTACTTGGGAAGGTTCTCCTACACTTGGAAAAGGAGGATGAGGATTTGCAAAGTTGGTCCAAAAACAATGACAGTGGAGAGACTATTTTAATCTGTCAAGGGCTGTGTTACTCACATTGTTCCTCACTCAGCACTGCTCAAGGCTGACCATCTTCTTCTTTCCAGGAAGTTCTGAGGAAAGTTGTAACAAAGCGAAGAGTTGTATTATTTGAATATCTGAGAAACAGCAGGTATATATAGGGCAATGATGATGGTAATAGAAGGCATAGTGTAGCAGTAATCAGTTAAATGGGATTATCTTGTCATTTTAATCAGCATTAAATGTATGTGAATGTCTAGCATATAACTTGACACATAATAAAAATTTAAATGTTATCTATAAACATTTATTAAGTATACCCAACTTGCCAAACGTTTCACATGTATTACTTCACCTAATCCTCAAAAACATCCCTGGAAAATAGATGTTTTTGTTTGTTTTACTGCTGAGGATACCAAGGCTTAGAGTGGTAAAATAAATATCTTAAAATCTAGCAGCCACATATTTCAGAGGGAAGGAGGGGTGGGAAGAGATTAACCAATGAACTTACATGCATATATAAGACAATAGTGTGGGAAAGGCCTGGGAAGGGGACCGGAGTAGGGTAGATGGGCTCAATGGGGGAGGGGCATCTGCAATACTTTCAATGATAAGGATAAACTTTTTTTCTAATATTTTTATCGATTTTTTACAGAGAGGAGGGGAGAGGGATAGAGAGTGAGAAACATCGATGAGAGAGAAACATCAATCAGCTGCCTCCTGCACACCCCCCACAAGGGATGTGCCCACAACCAGGTACATGCCCTTGACTGGAATCGGACTTGGGACCCTTCAGTCCGCAGGCCGACGCTCTATCCACTGAGCCAAACCGGTTAGGGCAAAGATAAACTTTTTTTAAAATCTAGCAACCATCAGCTGGCAGATGATTCTATGACTCTTGCTACTTTGTGATCCTGGAGTGAAGTACAAGTGGGTGTGATGGGGGTATTTCCTCCTGCCTGGAGGATGGGATGGAGGAGAAACCACTTCTTGTGGCTGGCAGTTGAGGTTCCAGCTCCACCCTGGTACTTTATCCATTTTTAACCAGTGTTGGGACTAATAAGGTTGTTTTTTTAAAATCTAGCAACCATCAGCTGGCAGATGATTCTATGACTCTTGCTACTTTGTGATCCTGGAGTGAAGTACAAGTGGGTGTTATGGGGTATTTCCGCCTGCCTGGAGGGTGGGATGGAGGAGGAACCACTTCTTGTGGATGGCAGTTGAAGTTCCAGCTCCACCCTGGTACTTTATCCATTTTTAACCAGTGTTGGGACTGGCAAGGTTGCTGACATGTTACAACTTGCCATGGGGAGGAGAAGCTGCCAATGGTTACTGGAAGATGGCACTTGGAAGAACATGTGAAACAGCCTCTGGAACTCTCCTGAATTACGAGGGATTTGAAAAGGGCCAGGGCTCCCCAAATTCTGTAGCTGGGATTGACCTTGAGAGAATATTGTTATTGTGCACTGTTGCAAATTTGCATCTGTAGCCATGGAGCTAATCCAGCATCTTGTATACTAAAGGTGTTCAGGTAATAGCTTTTTAAATTAAATGACACTAGAAGGAGGACCAAGTTTACATGATATGGTCAGGAGATTTAGCCATCAGGTTCATTCAGAGAGGAAATAGAAGTCACTTTAACTATTTTAAGTAGAGAGGAATTTAATATAGGGAATAAGAGGTTTACAACATTGTTGGGAGGGACAAAGAAGTATTTTTAGACTGGCCTTCAGTTCTGATTCTCAGAACCATATAGAACTGACCTATCATAGAAGGTTCCAGGAGCTGCTACCTCTGAGGTCCATGTGGAATCAAGACCTTGATGTAGCTGCTTCTGTTACCTTGATTCAAGTGCCTCTCCTGCCCAAGAAGCTGAGAATGGACACCATATCTGTGATCCGAGGCTCAAGAAGTCAGATCACAAAGGGATGCTGATGCTGCTATCTCTGAAATTTGTTTCTCAACAGAAAGCTGGTAGAGAGACCTCACATTGCAGCCATGCTGTCCAGCAGAGACAGACAGAAGGGCAGAAAGGTGGCCTCTACCTCACTGCTGCTTGCAACCTCTCAGTGTGTGCCCCCCTCACACTGCAAGGAGTCCAGGAAATGTAGCTTGTGGTTTTCCAACATCTTCAAACAGAAGGAGGTGCAAATAGATGTTGAGTGAACCCACTCACAGTGTAGAGACCAAAGAGCAAGCCACCTGACTTCCCAGGCTCCATTTCTTCATCCAGCAATGAAGATAATTATAACAGCACCTATCATCAAAAGTTGTTGGGATAAAATGAGGTAAAAAAAGATGGGTAATATATACTATTCTGTCAAATTTAGTAGTGCTTATTCAGCTATGATCTGTGAGTCATTAATTCAACAAATATTGATGTTGCAGTCGTGGTTCTAAGCACATGGTATGGATCACTAAACAAAATAGACAAAAATCCTTGCCTTGAGGAGCTTAGCTTCCAGTGGGGAGAGAGGGCTAACAAAACTAAATAGTATTAACACTTAAGTTACACAGTATTTTAGAAGGATAAGGGTTTTGGGAAATGATGGGGAGAGCACATATAGGGAATGCCAGCAGTGGAAGAGGCAGATTCCAAGCTAAATAGGGTGGCAGATCTCACAGGGAAGGTAGGATTTGAGCAGAGGCTCAAAGAGGAGCAGGAATGATCCAAGTGAATGATGAGAACTTTGGGGAAAGAATTCTAGCAAAGGCCTTGATGAAGCAGTATGGCATGTCCAAAAACAAAAATAAAACCCCAAACCAGCAAGGAAGTCACTGTGGATGGAGAGGAGGGTAAAAGGGGGAGATTACTAGGATATGTGACCAGAAGGTGAATCACTCAAAGGGTTTGTAGGCCACTGGGGCAGGGGGCTTGAGCACCTATTCTGAGTGAGATAGGAAGACTGTAGAGAGTTCTGATCAGAGGGAACATAATCCTACTTACGTTTTAAAGGATCACTCTGGCTGCTGAGTTGGGAATATAGATCCTTAGCCGATTATATATAATAACAGTCATCAATGCATAATTTGTTCTCAGATACTTATTAAGAATCTATGTGCCAGATACGGTGTTGCGTGCTGGAGTACCATGGTCAGCAAGATCAATGCCAGCGCCACCAGTGAGGTTTACATTATAGTGAAGCAGGCTCCTGAGGGTGTAGGACAGAAGGCCTGGAGCCATGAGGATGTAGGCTTTGGGAATATAAGGGGAGCTATGAGGATGTAGGCTTTGAGGGTGTAGGGGAGTTATGAGGATATAGGCTTGAGGATGTAGGGGAGCTATGAGGGTGTAGGCTTGAGGATGTAGAGGGATCATGGGGGAAGGGTGGAGACTTCATTGTAAGGCACTACAGTGATAAGTTAAATATAGTCCCCAAAACATCAAAATTTTCTGGGAAAAAAATCCTATGTATATATCAATATGTTGATGAACACTTAAACTGTTAAGTAACAAATTTTGCATAGTGTCAAATTTGAATGATAGCTCCACTTAACAAATCACTGATATTCAATGGAACGAGCTGGAAAAGTGGTAGACGTCTCACAAGATTGTTGTTTGGCAATTATGACATAGGATTAGCTGAAGAA
Source organism: Myotis brandtii (assembly GCF_000412655.1). Lineage (NCBI taxonomy): Eukaryota > Metazoa > Chordata > Mammalia > Chiroptera > Vespertilionidae > Myotis > Myotis brandtii. The sequence goes on from NW_005370182.1 coordinate 1,341,083, forward strand.
TAGAAACGAAATATCACGTTTGTTATCCCACTGGGTGGAACGAAAGCACTCCTATAGCATTACACATCTGCTATTATCATCACTCACATTTACTCCGCAATTACATAATTGTGTGATTTCTACTCGTTCAGTAATCTTATCTTACAAGACTTTATCATGCACATTTACCCTGCTTAAGCCACTGAGATAATTATGTCTCAATATACAGACTTGACTAACAGCAGACTCATCATCATTCTCCCCACCACCCTGTTGCCATTTTGGAGTTGCTTCACAGATATGTCCTTTTATCCCCTCTTCTATAAAACCTCTCTTTTTAGTCACAAGAATAAAGGGCTTCATTAAATATTTTGTGCTTTAGATCTTAGTACCAAATCACCCTCTTCCCACAGACAATTTAGAATATCCAGCTATAAATAGCTCTTCGGGTGTTAGGAAAATATTGGATGATTATAATACATCACATATCAAATGACTAGGGCTGTGGGTTTTGGAAGTTTAATTTTCTTTTGCCCCATTTCCCTAGTGCAAACTCCTCTGATAGGGTTAGCCGAGGTCAGGCACAATCTTTACTATTGAGGGAAGTGTAAGAACTAATTGTTTAGAGAGTTGATTACCTCTGGGCTTAAATAAATCAGAGGACACTTAGAGTATTGTAGCATTGCTTTAGTAATGTACAGGTTTTGTTGACACACAAATTCTTATTTATATTAGGGCCAGACTAGGGTGAGGCAAGTTCAATGCCCAGGGTGCAAAATTTAAGGAGACACTCAACTCTCTGAGTGGTGCAAGTATGGTGCCATTTCTGAAGGCTTTTGGCCAACCCTGAACTTGCAGTGCCTCCTTAAATATTCACCCTGGTGCCTTACTTACTTGAGCCTAGTCTTAGCATTTGACTGTCAACTAATTAGGTTGTGTCAAGGATATGAAACCGCATACTTTTGTTTATGCTCCTCTGTCTAGAAGGAAGTTCTCTGTTGAATGCTCAGATATGCCCAGTAAATATCTACATATCTATTTTCCTTTCAAGATTCTGCTCATGGATTTGCCTCTGAATGCTCACTCCCCCATTAACATCTCCACAGCACTTGGCTTGGACATCTGCTTGTTTGATACCCAACTGTTCAAATTTCAAAAAAAATTACATTTATTGGGCAGACCAGTTAATAACATTGTGTAAACTTCAGGTATACAACTTTATAATAGGACATCTGTGCACACTATTGTGTGCTCACTCCCTGTAGTCTAATTTTCTTCCATCATGTCTTAGATCCTCTTTATCCCATTCCTCTCTGATAACCATCATTTTCTTGTCTGTGTCTATGAATTTGACTTTTGTTTGTTTTATTTTTTTTTGTTTTTTGTTTTATATGCCAAATATGAGGGAAAGCATGTGGTCTTGTTCTTTTCCATCTGACTTATTTCACTTAGCTTGAGGAAAGGGATGTTGCCATATATTTGTTTGAGTCCCTACTACCTAGCCCAGGGCCCTATACATAGTAGGTCTTCAATAAATGTTTAGTGAATAAATGGAAAAGTACTACATTCAAAAATTACTGTATGTGTAGAAGCAGTCATTCTGAATTTAAAAAAGCAGATCTCTTTCCAAATGCAAATGAATCCTAATTGTGTTCCACATAGGGATGATTTGCCATTACTGTTGGTTGACTGTTTAGTGAAATAAAGTAAAAAAAAATGATTTCTAGGAAAGAGATACCTAAAATGTCAGGCACATTATTATTGAAGACTTAGCCAGCTGCCAGCTAATTACCTTAGCCACAGGTTCTAAAGTAAACACAGATGCAGCAGAACTAATTACTACCAGCAAGCAAAACCACTTCCACTGCAGACCGGAAGGCAGCCTTGGGTGGCTCTTTGTAAGAGAAGCAGGACAGGCTGGAGAGATCCAGAGATGGGGTGGAACAGTGAGGGTCTCAGGAATCTTGGTAAGAGTCTGGGAAAGTCTGGGCACAATCTAAGAGAGAGGAATTATTTGATGGAAAACTGGGAAGTCACAGTAGCTTCCCAACCATATTTGAAGGGTTGCCATGTGAAAGGGGGTTTAGAGGTATCCTGGGTTATTGCAGAGACCACTACCAGCAGTTATAAAACAAAAGCAAAATTAAACAACAAAAAAGCAAAACATGTACTGAACATCAATTGTATAGTTCTGAATAGCCCCTACCCAACCAAGGCACTATAACCCTGATTACACAAATGAGCAGACCAAGGGTGAAGGGAGTTATATCACTTGTCCAAGGTCATGCAGGGAGTAAATGGAGATTCAAATTATTTGTGACAGAGCCTGTGCTCTGTCCTCTCTTACTCTGGACGTCATTAAGCATCTGATGGGAATGCCCATGAGAAATGGAACTCAAGTCCATGCTTGCTTTGTGGAGTCCCTTACACTTTTGTACATGTTACAACAACAAGCCCCTGAAACAGGTATAAAAAGGAACTAAATCCAGCTACCAAGAGGGAGGCTGGTCTGGTAATGGCAAACAACCCAAGATTCTGTGATCTTCAATCATTTACAGTTAACTCCTTTTTAAAAAATTTTTTAAATATGTTTTTTATTGATATTAGAGAGAGGAAGGGAGAGAGGAATAGAAACATCATTGATGAAAGAGAATTATTGATTGGCTGTCTCCTACATGCCCCTTACTGGGGATTGAGCCAGCAATCTGGGCATGTGCCCTGACTGGGAATCGAACCATGATCTCCTGGTTCATGGTCTGATTCTCAACCACTGAGCCACACAAGCTGGGCTGACTCCTCTTTTTATAACACTCATCACACACACACACACACACACACACACACACACACACACACACACTAGGAGAATACAGCAAGAGTTATTTTAGTAAGGGAGGCTATAGCATAATAGTATTGAGTGTAGGTGGCTTGAGGAGGAGTAATTGCATGCAGGTATCAGCAGCGGGTATATAAAAATGAAAGCGGAAGGGAGGGGGTAAGAGGGAGAGATCAACCAAAGGACTTGTATGCGTGCATATAAGCCTAACCAGTGGACACAGACAATAGGGGGGTGAGGGCATGTGCTGTGGGGTGGGAGCGGCCAGGGGAGTGGGGGAGTGTTGGGGGGGGGGTAATGGGGGAATGAGGACACATATGTAATACCTTAATCAATAAAGAAATTAAAAAAATGAAAGTGGCACAGGCAATATAAATTTGTACAAAATAACAAACAATAACAACAACAAAAGAAACTAAAAAATTATGTGAAAAATGATGTTAAAAATGTTGTAAAAATGATTCCCTGCAAAATGGAATGTAAAATAATTCTAGATGGTAGAGCATACATTTCACTTAACTTTTAAGACCATGAGGATTTTATGATCAAAGGAATTTATCTAATATTTATGAAATTTAAATTAATGAGCATCTTCAGTCAAATATATACATGTATAAATAAAAATAAATACTATATATTTATATATTCTCTCTATTTCAGAGCTGTTTTCTATTGCATTTAATTTTTGCAAATAAATTTCAATAGAAACTTCTCTTGTGATGTCTTGGAAAGAGTTTACTAGTAGGTATGTAAGAAATGTAGATTTCAAAACTGCTAAAAAATGCCAAGAGGGAGGTTGGCTATTAACATGAATTTTTGAGGTCAAACAATCCAAATGAAGCCCACAGGTTTACTGTCCAGAAATGTAGTGACTGGTTATCCCAGTGGTGGTTGGGCTCTGGAGGACTGATGCATAACTACCGAATATGTGAGACTAGTAGGGCAGCCCCTTTGCTGTATCAGAGGAAAACAGAGAGGAATATTTATATAAATAATTAATGCATTCCTACCTCATTAAAAGAGTCAACCTGAGGATCAAAATTACATTCGGAAGATTGTTTAATATGACTAAAGAAACAGATTGAGAGACTGTCAGTCATCATACTTTGGAACTTTATTGTGTGATCAGTCTTTACTAGTAAGTGTTGCCTCTCTAGATTATTTTACTTGCTACAGTCACAGTGTCTAGCATACGGACAGACATGTAGTAGGCATTCAATAAACATGTTTCAAGTGAACACATGACTGATCTCATTGAACAATGACGGCTTGTGCAATCACCCATCCTGGGGACTGGAATTCTCTTAAGCACTGGTCACACTTTCCACCCTGAGCAGTTTAGGAGACAGATGACATGTGTACTCTCTGGTTCCTTTTTTAATACAATCATCATAACTTCATATCTAGCAAATTATTATTATACAACTATTATTCTACAATTGAGTAAATTATAGGTGCTGTCACATCATTTACTTTCCAGAACTCTGGGATCCCTGAGGGTAGGAGCTGTGTGTTCATTTCTGCATATCCTGTCCTCTGGTGCTTAGCAACAGTGCCAGCTGCATGATGAATATTTGTTGAGTGAGTAAATGGTTACCTTACTGAGAATACAACCTAATCCAGGGATAAGAAATCATTGTGCTGCTCCTGTTGCCTCTTATGCCCTGGCAGACATCTCTACTGGATCAGGAAACTCTTTCTCACTGAGGTTAGATGGGATCATGTCTTCCTTGCCCACCAAAGCTCCAGGCAGCATTAAATTACTGGAGTTGATAGGTTGAAACCTGTTTCCTATCCTATCTTATTAATTAAGGCCTGGGGGTGAAGGGTGGGGTCACCCATTTAGGGATGCCTTGCCCATCAAAGCTACAGGCAGCATTAAATTACTGGAGTTGATAGTTGAAACCTGTTTCCTATCCTATATTATTAATTAAGTTGGCCTGGGGGTGAAGGGTGGGGTCACCCATTTAGGGATGAGACACTGGTTATGATTTAACAACTAATATTTATCTGCTGTTTACTATTTGTGTGCTACATGTTGGGGATCTGAAAATGTGCAATATAAGAATATTCTTCCCGCCTTAAAAAAAAACACCTCATTCTACCCAACCCCAAATGATAATATAGTATGGTATATGCTACAATAGAATCACATATGTTTGTAATACTTTTAGCAATAAAAAAATGGAAAAAAAATAGAATCACATATGTAAGATATGGGAAGATAGGGCAATATATTATCTCAGGGAAAATGTGTGTGTGTTTGTGTGTGTGTGTGTGTGTGTGTGTG
>NW_005370182.1:1346574-1352883 GCF_000412655.1 Myotis brandtii
GTGGGGGAGTGTTGGGGGGGGGGTAATGGGGGAATGAGGACACATATGTAATACCTTAATCAATAAAGAAATTAAAAAAATGAAAGTGGCACAGGCAATATAAATTTGTACAAAATAACAAACAATAACAACAACAAAAGAAACTAAAAAATTATGTGAAAAATGATGTTAAAAATGTTGTAAAAATGATTCTCTGCAAAATGGAATGTAAAATAATTCTAGATGGTAGAGCATACATTTCACTTAACTTTTAAGACCATGAGGATTTTATGATCAAAGGAATTTATCTAATATTTATGAAATTTAAATTAATGAGCATCTTCAGTCAAATATATACATGTATAAATAAAAATAAATACTATATATTTATATATTCTCTCTATTTCAGAGCTGTTTTCTATTGCATTTAATTTTTCCAAATAAATTTCAATAGAAACTTCTCTTGTGATGTCTTGGAAAGAGTTTACTAGTAGGTATGTAAGAAATGTAGATTTCAAAACTGCTAAAAAATGCCAAGAGGGAGGTTGGCTATTAACATGAATTTTTGAGGTCAAACAATCCAAATGAAGCCCACAGGTTTACTGTCCAGAAATGTAGTGACTGGTTATCCCAGTGGTGGTTGGGCTCTGGAGGACTGATGCATAACTACCGAATATGTGAGACTAGTAGGGCAGCCCCTTTGCTGTATCAGAGGAAAACAGAGAGGAATATTTATATAAATAATTAATGCATTCCTACCTCATTAAAAGAGTCAACCTGAGGATCAAAATTACATTCGGAAGATTGTTTAATATGACTAAAGAAACAGATTGAGAGACTGTCAGTCATCATACTTTGGAACTTTATTGTGTGATCAGTCTTTACTAGTAAGTGTTGCCTCTCTAGATTATTTTACTTGCTACAGTCACAGTGTCTAGCATATGGACAGACATGTAGTAGGCATTCAATAAACATGTGTCAAGTGAACACATGACTGATCTCATTGAACAATGACGGCATTGTGCAATCACCCATCCTGGGGACTGGAATTCTCTTAAGCACTGGTCACACTTTCCACCCTGAGCAGTTTAGGAGACAGATGACATGTGTACTCTCTGGTTCCTTTTTTAATACAATCATCATAACTTCATATCTAGCAAATTATTATTATACAACTATTATTCTACAATTGAGTAAATTATAGGTGCTGTCACATCATTTACTTTCCAGAACTCTGGGATCCCTCAGGGTAGGAGCTGTGTGTTCATTTTTGCATATTCTGTCCTCTGGTGCTTAGCAACAGTGCCAGCTGCGTGATGAATATTTGTTGAGTGAGTAAATGGTTACCTTACTGAGAATACAACCTAATCCAGGGATAAGAAATCATTGTGCTGCTCCTGTTGCCTCTTATGCCCTGGCAGACATCTCTACTGGATCAGGAAACTCTTTCTCACTGAGGTTAGATGGGATCATGTCTGCCTTGCCCATCAAAGCTACAGGCAGCATTAAATTACTGGAGTTGATAGGTTGAAACCTGTTTCCTATCCTATCTTATTAATTAAGGCCTGGGGGTGAAGGGTGGGGTCACCCATTTAGGGATGAGACACTGGTTATGATGTAACAACTAATATTTATCTACTGTTTACTATTTGTGTGCTACATGTTGGGGATCTGAAAATGTGCAATAAAAGAATATTCTTCCCGCCTTAAAAAAAAACACCTCATTCTACCCAACCCCAAATGATAATATAGTATGGTATATGCTACAATAGAATCACATATGTTTGTAATACTTTTAGCAATAAAAAAATGGAAAAAAAATAGAATCACATATGTAAGATATGGGAAGATAGGGCAATATATTATCTCAGGGAAAATGTGTGTGTGTTTGTGTGTGTGTGTGTGTGTGTGTGTGTGGCAGGAACATAACAGAAGTTCAAGGAAATATGTGGAGAGACAGTGACAATTGAGCTGGCTTTTTGAACAATGAGGCAAACCATGCAGGAAAGAGTATTTCAGATAGGAAAAAGCAGGAATAAAGACACATTGACTATGAATGCACATCCCTCCATTAATATACACATTAGCATTGTGGTATGTTTGCAGGGTGACCTTGTTTGGAACAAATAAATGGGTCTATTCGTGTTGGAATTTTAGCCTCTGAGGAAGATATTGGGGTAGACTTCCTTCCTGATTTATCTGAGATCAAATCACATAAAGTTGTCTATGCATGAGATGGCCCTGCTTATAATCCATGCTGGAAGTGGCTTTATGGCATTTGTATCTTATGAGTGAGAAAGATTTTTGTACAAGCTATGGCAAAGCCAATTAAGAGGCTCCAATCCAATAAAATAAACAGTTCAAACAACCTGCTGTTTGACATCATGCAAACTTGTTACTCAGTAGTCATGGAAAGTTCCACTTTTCCACTTGTGGTTTTTGGGATTTGAGGATCAAGACTTATATATTGGGTTCTGGTCCCCTTCCACACACACACCCTGATTCTGTTCACACTCCTCACCTTCCCAAAGCTCTTGGGTCAAGGAAAAGAAAGGGTAAAGGTGAAGAGAAGGAAGGGAAAGGTGGCATTTAGGTTTAGGGCAGTTTAATTTGATACCTACAGAAGTTCTGAAGGTCATGTTCAAACTTAATAGATTCGTAAGTGAACTCCGTTTCTTCCAAAATGAACCTGTTCCTCATCCACTCATTCCCTGTCTCTTCCCATTCATTCTGTCTTCCACACTGGAAATCTCAGGGATTTCCTCACTTGGTTTCACTGTACCTCTGACGAGGCCACATCTATTTAGATAATCCATTCTGTTAATTCTACTTCAAAAATGTACCCCAAATCTAACCTTTCTTTCCCACCTCCCATTACTGCCTTGTGAAGCCTTCATCTAGGTATTACTTTGAATTTTGTTTGCCATTACCACCGCCTTCTAGCTGGTGTCCCAGCCCCGGGAAAACCTAAAGCACCACTGCCAGCATTATGATCCAATGAAATTGTGATCTAGTGAAGTCAATAGTAAAGTCATTGAGTTATGACCCAGTAAAGATTGGCAAGTTATCCCCATAGAGGTTCAAGGTCAAACTTCCTCATAACATATATGGATCCTAAGCTCCTGAGGAAGGGCCTGTGACTGGCTTGTTCATTAAATGCAGTGCGCATGGTAGGTCCTCCATGTATATTTTTGAATAAATGGATGAGTACAAAGTCTTTCACAATCTTGTCTGATATACTCACTCCCCACCATGTATACTAATCTCCAGCCATACGCAGTTTCTTATCCTTCTCTGAACATGCTATGTCCTTGCGTGGTGCCATGTGTTCCCTTTGACTGGATTTCCCTTCATTTCTTCTCCATCTAGGAAAATGGTACTCATTCTTTAAGATATAGCACAAATCCACCCTGGCTAGGTGGCTCAGTTGGTTGGAGCATTGTCCAAAAGGTTGTGGGTTTGATCCCTGGTCTGGGTGTGTATGGGAGACAACCAATCGACATTTCTCACATTGATGTATTTCCTCTTTCTCTCTCTCTTTCTTTTTTTCTTTCTTCCTCCTCTAAAATTAGTGGAAACATATCCTCAGGTGAAGATTTAAAAGAAAACCACAAAGACACAGCACAAATCCCTAAGTAAAGTAATGTGATAAGCCTGCTGTACTCCTACTGCCTTATGGTTTTCTGTCATTCACACAAATCTCATCTATTTTAATACAATGTTTACATGTTTGCTCTTTACACCATTTTTACTCTTTGAGCCTCTTCTTTCTATTTAATACTGTTTATGAATATTTTATGAAGGTAAAGAGTTTAAGAAAGCTGTTTACCTAATAAGTTCTCGAGGAGACAAATGACCCAGCAAAGGCAGGTTTAGAGAAAATAATGAAATCAAATCCAATCCTCACATGTCTATATAGATCTAGCGCTGAGAAAATCTGAACAAACTATCCAGAAAGAGTACTCTGTATTAGTTACCAAATGGAAATGGGTAGAGGATGCAGCCTTTTCCCTGGCCCTACCCTGCATATCTTTGCCAAACTCTTCACTCTTGTATTTTCGATGAGAAATTATTACTATTAATAATCCTAAACCTGGGCTATCAGCAATTTTCACCCACCTTACTCTCACTTTTTCTCTTTTTCAAATATTTGAAACAGAGCAGTCAGCTGTCAATGATGAAAAATAAATACTGAATACCAGATTAGGAAGTGCAATGAACAAATACATATATAGAAGATAAAACCATCCACCAGTAGATGCCAACTCTATTATAGACAATAGAAAAATGTCAGAAAAAAATATATTGCAGTGGGCATTTGGAGAACATTGAAATTCTAAAAGATGCATAAATATACAGTCAGGTATGGGACAGTGATGAACTCAGCTGGCTGGGTGGATATTAGCACACCTTAAGTGCTAACTTTACTGAAAGAGGGCAGTAACACTGCCTATATATTTCTATTCTGTCAACATGATAGTCAAAGGAAAAAAATAAAAGAGGAGACTCAATGATTTTGTGTTCCGGGAGCGAAGGTTAATTCAGGAGTGTATTTAGAAGGCATGAGAATGCTACGGCCGTGCCTCTTCTTGCTAGTTCCTTTTTATACAACTCCCTGCATGCTGGCTGCTGCTCTTCTATTTTTCTATGCAGCTGTTCTTAGTAGCATATAAGGCTCTTCTCAAAAGCAGAAAGTAAGATGCTAGGCAGCAAGGAGCATGGAGAGAAGAAAATAAATACAATACTACATAGTTTTACCGAGCCAAGCACTAGGGTAAGCATAAAAAAGCACGTAAAAGAAAAAAATAACCCCCACGATTAAAGGAGCCCACAATCTTGTTTGAGAGACAAGAGTGACACAGTTGAATAATTGGAAGTTGATATGAATAATACTGTATTTTGCTTTTAAGGAGCTACATTATAAGAGCAGTTGAAGTGAAGAGAAGGGAGGAGTTGGTGCTGGCTGGAGGGATAGAATAAAACATTAGGAAAGAAGGCGAAGAGAGAGAGTAGTTGAAAAGAACAAAATGTAGAATTTCACAGAGAATAAAAGGTCAATTAAATGAATCACTGTAGAATGATTAGATGAATAAAGAAAGAAAAATATTAAAAATGAGTTGAGATAAAAAGAAGAATAATTTTTAATCTTGCAGAAATAATGATAGGTAATATTTAATTATTTTTTATAGTGGAGAGTTTATTTTGAATAATTAATTGTGCTTTTAACTTAAGTTTAAGCTTTGTAAATAAAAAATGAAAGGGCTAGCCACCATTTATATTTTCTCATAAAACTATAACATCACTGAAGAAAAAGGAATAACATTAACATGGGTTTAAAATAACTTTCAAGATTCTTTCCTTTGCTATTGTAGCAAAGGAATTTGTTCACCAAAATATTTTTTAAATGGTTCTGCTATTTTTTAAATGTATTTTTATTGACATCAGAGAGGAAGGGACAGGGAGAGAGAATAGAAACATCAATGATGAGAGAGAATCATTGATTGGCTGCCTCCTGCATGCCGCCTATGGGGATTAAGCCTACAACTGGGACAAGTGCCCTGACAGGGAATCGAACGGTGACCTTCTGGAATATAGATTGACACTCAACCACTGAGCCAGTCTGGCTGGGCTGTTCACCAAAATATTGAAAAATAATTTTAACCCTTGTACCCATGGTGATATTTATGTGAAAAAAAATACTATTTTACAAATAATAAAATTGTCACTGCCCTATAGACACACATATATGTTTTGGCTTAAAAATATATGATCTATAAATCATGACTATAACATACTGTAATGAATGATAATTTATTGAAAATAATCTTATGATAATGGCAATTTTAGACTTCACATGTATGAGTTATCTATTGCTGCATAACAAATTATCTCCAAACTTAACAGCTGAAAACAACACATATTTATTATCCCACAGTTTCTGTGGATCAGGAATGTGGGAGAGGCTTAGCTAGATGATTCTGATTCAGGGTCTTTCCTATTATAGTCAATTTCAGTGAAAGCCTTGGTAGGAGCTGTCGTCATCTGAAGTCTTGACTGGGGCCGGAGGATTTACTTTCAAGATGGCTCATTTTCACAGGAGACCTTGTGAAAATGAGCCATTTGGCAGGAGACCTTGGCTCCTTGCTGGGTGTTGGGAGGTGGCTCAGCTCCTGGGCACATGGACCTCTCCATAGGGCTGCTTAAGTGCTCTCATGATATTGTAGCTGGCTTCTTTAAGAGAGAGCAGTTCTGAAAGAGGAAGACAGAACCCACTCTATCTTTTATGACTTAATCTCAGAAGTTGTACACCATCACTCCTGCCAAATACTA
>NW_005370182.1:1352985-1365532 GCF_000412655.1 Myotis brandtii
TATAAGGCTAATATGCTAAGTGTCCAATCATTCGACTGGTCGCTATGATATGCACTGACCACAAAGGGGCAGACACTCAACACAGGAGCTGCTGTGACACGCACTGGCCATATTCAGAGAAATGGCACTGCGGACTTGCTGCTGACAAAGCAACACTCGGCTTCCCCCAAGTGGAACACAGGCCCTGCTACCACTCCAGAGCGACAGCCCACCAAATTGCAGCTGACTCCCTGCATTATCTACAATAATCTGCTTCGTGTTGATATTTACTGCTGTGTTGCTGACAATTACCTAAAAGAGAAGTTGGGGTGCTTCACTGGGCAGGAAAAAGTTTAGCTAAATCAGAAAGCAGGTCTAATTAAGCAAGTTTATCTATATACTAAAGGCCCGGTGCATCAATTCGTGCACTGGTGGGGTCCCTCAGCTTGGCACAGAGATCTGGCCAAAACTGGCCCTCTGACATCCCCCGAGGGGTCCCAGATTGTGAGAGGGCACAGGCCAGGCCGAGGGACCCCACCAGTGCATGATTGGGACTGTGGTAGGTTTCCAGGGTGTGTCTGTCCCGTCCTGCCCAGTCCTGATTGGCTGGACCCCAGCAGCAAGCTAACCTATCAGTCTGAGCATCTGCCCCTGGTGGTCAGTGTGCATGATAGTGACTGGTAGAACAGTCAAATGAATGGTTGGACACTTAGCATATTAGGCTTTTATTATATAGGATAATGACCAGAACAACCAGAGACCAGAACACCATGGCCCCTCACCCAGGCTGGACCCGCCCCCCAGGGAGTGGTTAGGGGAGCCCCTAGACAATGCAATAGGGTGCAAGTTTGATGGGGGAAAGTCAATGAAATAGGGGGGAAGGTCTCAAGGGTCTGCGGGGTTGGGGTGGTCAGCCAGAGTAGGTTTGGAGTGTTTTGGGGAAGGAAGAGGAAGATCCGATTGGAAACGGCTCAGCACAGTACCTTTCTCATTGCGAACCAGGACGGCAGCAGCCGTGGACTGAATGGGCGGTTGTTTCATGAGTGCGCTTGGGACCGACATGGTCATGGCAGCTGCAGGACTCCCAAAACTTCACTGATTCCAAATAGTACACAGCTATCAACCTCAAAGAACAGAAAAATCTTCTCTAACTAGAGGCCCTGGATGTTGCAACATGACTGAAGGAAACACCACTTAAGGAGGAGCTAGAAAAACCTGAAGTATGCGACCAGAGGATTGTGGGATTGTGGAGGATGCCTGGGTGCCTACCGCTAGAATGTGAGCCTGTTATTGCGCATGTACATAGCTCTATAGTCCTCAGTCTCACAGTATTTGGACTTGACTTCTGGTGAGAAAAAATTATTTCAATTGAGATTTGCTGTTCCCTTGCGGTGAGGAAGATCAGAATTAAAGGTTTCATTTGTTACCTTGGTTTGAAGCCGAGGAAAATGGGATAGTGAAGAATAAGAAACTTTGGAGATAGTGAAGGGCAGTTTGTCCAGACTGTTAAGAGCTCAGAATTAGAGTTTAATTTGTCTAGAAATCCTGCTAATAGTACCTGATGCCTGAAATCTGAGCACTCTACTTTTAGGTTTTCCAGTTCAAGTTTTTGGAGACTGCCTATTAAAACATTCCTGGTTGGAAACTGTTTCTATAGAAGCCCATAAGTATTAAGTATTTGCTGTGTTTACCATGCTTAGTTCTCTGTAAGGAATATGGAATAATATTAAACACCTCATGTTCTCAGGAAGCTTGAATTTTAAAATAAAAACTAAGAAGAAATATAAATATTAAAAATAAAAAAGAAGAAGCTTGAGTTTTATTCAGAAAGTCTTCAAGGGCTTATCCTATATAATAAAAGCCCAGTGACCAAAACGGTGGAACGCCTGGGCTGAAGGACACTGCCCTCCCATGCACGAATTTCATGCACCAGGCCTCTAGTATAGGATATAAAGCTCTCGCTGGAGCCAATCGCACGCATGTGTTTCGATCTGTCATTGTTGATCATGAATTTGGTTGACACTTCTATTATAGAGAAAGGGTGAATAGTGATATTAAAATATTTCTTCTAATTAATTTTCTTTCAATGTGCATGAATTCATGCACCGGGCCACTAGTTTTTTATAAGTGAGTCCCTAAGTCTAGACCACACTCAAGGGGAAGGGGAATTAAACTTCACCTCTTGAAGAGAGAAATGCCATGGAATTTGTGGGTATATTTTAAATCACCACCCACATGATCTTAAACATACATTTATTTGTATAAATTTACCTAATTAATGAATTACAAGCTTGCTTTGTTTCCAACAGCATTAAATATTCATGGAGTACTAGACCAAATATGCTATTACATTTATGCAACTCAGGAAAGATCTTCCTCGGACCTTCACATTATTTAGACAACAAATTACAGTGCCCTAGATTTTCACAATATGTTGGCCTAAGCGATTTAAATTTCTAAACTAACATTGAACTTACTTAGACTTTAAGATTAATTATATTATTTACATCTGTGAGTTTTTGCTTTTGTATTTTAGAGAATAGGAAAGAAAAATTTAAATATTCAGTTCAAAACATTGCACAGAGTCAATAAATGTCAGTGAGGATTTTGTTGAATGCAAATTGATCTCTCTACTGAACTTGTAACCTTTTAATAGATAAAAACGTATCTTCTTATTTTATGATTTAATAATACTTACAGTATTTTATGAATATCTGAATTGCTTTTCTTTTAACTTTTTAATATAATAATCAGTCCCTAACAGATATGTGAATTAATAGAATATAAATCTCAGCTTAGGTAATGTGATGGTTACATTTTTAAATGTCAACTTGATTAGGCCATGGGGTGCTTGGATATTTGGATAAAAATTATTCTGGGAAGTTCTGTGAGGGTGATTTTGGATGAAATTAATGTTTAAACCAGTGGACTGAGCAGAGCAGAGCTTTCCCTAATGTGGATGGGCCTCATACAATCAGCAAAAGGCCTGACTAAACCACGAAGGCTGCTCGTCCTGGGAGAAAGAGAGAAGGTCTCCCGTGTGACTGCCTTCAAAATGGTTCACTAGATTTTTCTGTCTTTAGAGTCAAACTGAAACCCAGGCTGTTCCTGGGTCTTGAGGCTGTCAACCTCCAGACTAGAACAGTACCGTTGCTCTCTAGCTTGCTGACTTTCCCTTCAGGTCTTGGGTCTTGTCAGCCTCTATAATCACATGCGTCCATTGCTTATAAGAAATTTCTTTATATATACAGGGTGTCCCCCCAAAATGTATGCATACTTCACAGTTCAATGGATTTTCCTTTCTTTTTAGATTTAACTCATTAGAATGAATAATTATTCAAAGTGTGTATATATTTGGAGGAGACAGCCTATATTTTGGTTCTCCTATAGGATCTGTTTCTCTGGAGAATCCTGATTAATCCAGATGATATTTTTAAAAAAGTTTGGTCTCAGCTGAAGCCATGATGAGTCTCAAGACATGTGGGGTCTACTTGGTGCACACAATAGCTTCTTCAGAGGATATATTAAGGTATGAAAACAAGCTTGAAGAATCTCTAGCATGATCAAAAAAATTATAAAGTGCACTTCTTTATTCAGGGACAGACTTTAGGTTTATCACACTTCTACCGGATTTAAATGTCACAAAGAGAAGAGCTACCGGAAGCCAAATGGAATTAAGATCACATCTCACCTTAGGAGAGGCATGGCACATGAAATTTAGGGTCATGGAGACCTGGCTTTGAATCTCAGTTTGGTTCACTGCAGGGCAATTGGCTGGACGCTTAATCTCTCTCCAAGCCTCAGATCTCTCAATTGTAAAAAAAAAAAAAAAAGAAAAGAAAAAAGTGTGTGTGTTGTGGGGGAGAACAATAAGACCTTCCTTACAGGTGAGTTGGAAGGGCGTACAACATAGTAATTACTCAATAAGTGGTAGCTATTATGATAACAAATCAACATTTCAAAGGAGAATAAATCAGCCCCAGATAGTCTTGGGAATGAAATAAAATACTATGGCCCTATCAGGTTTGGCTCAGTGGATAGAGCGTCAGACTGTGGCATGAAGGCTCCTGGGTTCAATTCCGGTCAAGGGCACATGCCTAGGTTGTGGGCTCAATCCCCAGTAGGGAGGGCGTGCAGGAGGCAGCCAATCAATGATTCTCTCTCATCATTGATGCTTCTATCTCTCTCTCCCTCTCCCTTCCTCACTGGAATCAATAAAAATATATTTTTAAAAAATATTATGTCTATTTTTAGTTTTATTTTAGTTACGTATTTCCTTTTTAATTTCATAGGAGTGTCTCATGCAGACGATAGCTGTGCAAGCTGTGAGTTTTTATTTACCATTGCCAGGAACACCCTAGTCTTTTGATTTGGGCTGGGGATGTCTGTTCTAAGTGAAATGACTGCCTGTGGCAGGAGAAGGGACATTAATGCTGCATTCCTTCCTTTTCTCTCAAGGGAAGCCCAAGGATTTCCTGAGGAGAGGCAGTTGCAGGGCATTGGAAGACTTCTCAGGTAAGATGTGATGTATGGGTACATCCAGCAGCCCAGGTCCTAAGCCGTTGGGTATGCTTTGCGAAGTTGAGGTTTGCTGTCACTCTGCAAACTCTTTCCTTGGAGGCAACAGGCACTGTTCTCTATTACTTTATGTGCCCTATTGCTGTTCTAGTGCAGTATCACATCTGTGATGCAATGCCCCCATGCACGGGTGTTCTTGATCCCAAATCATTTCATCTAAGAACACTTAATTCAGAACTAAACTGCAGCCACAGCTTTATTTTGTAGCTTTGAGGCATTGTAAATCTCTGTTTTCTTTAAGCCCTAATCTGCTAATGTTTGTTGAAATATTATGTACACAGGTTTGCTAATATTTGGAAGAGTTCGTTTTCTCAACAATCCATCTCTGCAGGCTCCATTGCACACGGGCACAAGAGTAGGTGGAGATGCTGCTTGTCTAACATATATAACGTGAAAGTCTATTGAAAAGAAGCCCCGTTGTTTCTCGCACCAAACTGACTGCGGCTGCCATAGAAAACCTGCCGAGCTATATATTTCACTCATCTTAATAAGCACATTATAAAATGGCACTGAATGTCTTCCTCTCAGAGACAAAGAAGGCTTGGGGTATTAAAAACATCAAAAGCAGACAAAGTTAAGTAGTTGCAACAGGTACAGATCTAAGGCAAAGAACTACATCTAGCTGCGGAATCTCAGATCAAATACGCCTGCTTTTCCCTTTCGCCCTTTGGGGTCGTTCCTCTGATAAATAATTCACAGACTGCGGTGCAAAGTAGTTTGCATACTGACAAGATTAAAAAGAGTGCTTTGTCTGGGTTAAATTTACAATCTGAAGCCTTCCTTTAAAACCTCAAATAGGTAATTAATTTAAGAAGGTTTGGCAAGCAGAGTATCCGACCCTGTCAGAAAAATTTCATTTCCTCAGGGTGAAAAGATGTTGCATTTGTCTTTCCCAAATGCCTGTTTTGGTTTCCATTTTAAGACCATGTTATCCCTTCCTAATGTGCATTGGATAGCCCTTTTCTTTCTTAGCAAAAATTAATCCAGTATTCTCTCCTGGTGGACTTTTTGGGAGATTTTCTAACATAGTCTGCAAATTACCTTTGAGTGGGGGCTGGAGGAGAGGTCAGACCTTTTGACACAAACAGAAGAGGAACATTTTCCTGCAGAGAGCACTCCCCGCTGCCTGAACATTCAGACAGGCCTTAGGAGTATTAGCAGGAAATGCATGAACTCGACAGCATGGAAATTCGCTTGTGGCAGAGCAAAACATCCTATCCCACGTTTGCACAGTAGTGTGCATTCTCATGAATGAATGCTTATGACAGTCAGTGGGTTTTTACAGCAGCTCTTCAAGCCAAGTTTACTGGTGTAAAAATTTATTAGCAACTGTGTCCCTTTAGCTGATCCCGGGAGGCATAGCAGATGACAGGAAACAATGCATTACTGTTCAGAAAACTTATCCAAAATCTGTGTGTCACAGATGCACACAGTGGCACTTAATTGAAACACTAGAATCTTGTTGCATTCTCCCTTCGAGGTTGGGTTGGCCAGGGTAGCAAAGCTAAAGAGATGTCATTTCATTGACGGTAATCAGGAAGAAATCATTTAATCTCTAATATACTTCAAGAAACAAAGGTCAGCTGAGATGTGTCATAATGCTAAGTGAAAAGAAAAATAACCCCAAATATATAAAACTCTGAATAAGAATGTCATGACTTTAATGAAAATCTAAATGAGAAATGTGTTCAATAGCAGTACTTTTGGATGCTTAGCTGCCTTCCCTAGTTACTGCTCTTGAACCTGGTGGATGAAGTGCTTGTGTTGCGATATTTCAGTTTCCTGAGATTTTCCTTCTACATTTTATGTCATCTTGGTGGGGTCAGGATGTGCTACATCAGTTTGACAGCTGTGTTCTCCGAGGCTCTAGAAAAGCAGCCACTGGACAAATTGTTTTGCAAATCACTCACTGCCATAACATCTCAGAAAAAGGGGTATCTTAAGGGCAGATATTGTGTTCTATCTGAAGTCCACACCATTACCATGTCAATGCTCAACATTAGTCTCTAAGCTTTTGATTTGGGCATTTTAATTGCCTTCAAAGTTTTTGGGAAGTTGTATAAATTAAAACAAATAAAATATGGTCTAGTATGAGTTAGTATAAAAGCAAATAATCTCACAGCTAAAAATACAACTTCAGTTTAAGAACACTCATATTTTCCATTACTATAAGGATTATTTTTGAAAATGTCCTACCATCATTCTAGTTTTTTCAAAGAAATGGGTTGAGAAGGTCCTCAGAAACCAGTTTTGGAGGAATGTTTAATTTGGAGGTGATAGTGTAGGAGTAGGAAGAAATTTAGCTTATATCACACTATCAGGAGGTTGGTCTAAGTGTTTGTTTTATTTTCAAGCAACAGCAGGCTGACCTTGCTGTAGTCAGTAGCATCCAGAATAGTCTTGGTTAGAATCCTTGGGTTTCAACAAGACCTGCATTCCCCATGTATCAGAAGAACCTCAGTTCAAGGAAATAGAAAACATCCTCATTATATATATTACTAGAGGCCTGATGCATGAAATTAGTGCAAGAGTAGGCCTTCCTTCCCCTGGCTGCCAGCACGGGCTTCCCTCTGGCATCTGGGACCAGGCTTGCTTCCCTCCGGCCGCCTGCAGGCACACAGGACCCGGGCTTCCCTTGCAGCCCCAGCTTCGTCCAGAAGGTTGTCCGGAAGGATATCCTGTCTAATTAGCATATTACACTTTTATTATTATAGATGATTTCCCAATCCTTCTCACTTCCAGGACTTCTCAATCTGTACCTTTCCATCATTCTGAGGTGGGATACAAACTCAGACATCATCCCACTGAAGAGCATAAGGGTTGATTCCAACCACATTTCTACCCCAGTTACCTCTTGAGACTAGTCATTGAATAATTTTGTAGGAAGTTACTGATGGGAGGCACATGAAATTTAGCAGAAGCTGGAGGAGAATTAAATGTATAGGGAATGTCTAGGTTCTGAGACTATTTACCAATAACCTATTGAATTACCTATAGAATATTTGAAAAAAGAAAAACATACTCATAATAGAAAAAAATAAAATCTTCTGTTGCAGACATGCTCAGTTCATGGGAGTCTGATTAGATGAATAATGGAAGCTACCAGCAAACACTTGAGACAGGAAATTGATGCCCTACTGTGAGGCTTCATATTGCCAGGCTTAATTTATTGGTGAAGAATGGGAATTCACGATTTTGGAATGATCGCTGCACATAAGGAGAACCTGCAGGTGGGAAAACTAGTTAGAGCCCATTCTAATAATACTGACAAAAAGCCATGCAGGCCTCAGCGAGTGTGGTGATTGTGGGAAGGGAAGGGACGAGATATTTGATAGAGCTTGTTGGTTTTATGAGATTTGGCAACTGATTAATGGAGGAAGTAAAAGAAAAGAGGAGTGAAAGATGACTGATTTCTGGCTCTGCTTGGCACCCTGTGAAGTACTCTAATCAGCACCCAAGAGAGTTAATGGGCTCTGCTCATTCATTCTTTAGGTCCCCCCCTCATGGCTTTACTTTGTCTCAACCCTTGTCTCAGTTGTTCAGTGACAAAATTATAACTCATTTCCTGGCTCCATTCCTGCTTTGTCCTTCCACTAAAAAGTATGACTCGATATATTTTTTTTCTTCCTTCCTTCCTCACATCCTCAATTTCATCTGGCATATTTCTTCCTGATAGGGCAGTTATGTATATAGCAAACACAGCAAGAATGCATTCTTGTGGCACAGTCCAAAGGACTCATCCCACCTTCCATGAACACCTGCCACTGTTCATAAATGCAGCTCATGGCTACCAACTTGTGCTCAGACAGGAGCTGACTGCCCTGAACTCTTACCTCCCAGCAGGGAGGGAACAGGAGAAACAGAATGTGTGTGCCTATAAGGGTAGTTAATTTTGTCATCTTTTAACATACTGGGTTGTGCAGCGGAGAGGTCGTTCAAATACATCTGGATTCAAAATCCAGCTTTCCCACGTACTCACCGTGAGAATTTTGATGAGTGGTGTAGATCCCAGGTGTCACAGGGATCTCACAAACGAAACGGAAACAATGCCTGCTTTAAAAGGCTGTTATGAGAATAGTGTAAGTGCCAAGCAGAGTGCCTGGCTCCTTCTGAACACGCAGTGAAGGCTAATTCCTTCTCCTTTGTTTTCCTCAGATTTTGCCTAGGAGACCAGGATGTAAATTTCTGAAAGTGATCCCAGGCGTTTTGAACCTCGACCATCCCTGGCACGAGCACTGCCCCATGCAGGGACTCCAAATTCAACCCGCATGCCTGTCAAACAGGATGGAAAACTGAGTTGGTAATTCTCAAAAGCTGAAGACCATTACATGGCATGTGCTGTGCCTTGTTTGCTCTATTGCATTGTGTGTTTCTACATTTCAAGGAATCATACTACCTTAGGGCTGGAACAGCCCTTAGAGATCTTTTGTGCTAGCGCAGAAATGACACTGTGCGTGGGGTCAGGAGGTAAGGGTTCAGGCCTGGATTTGCAGCAAACTAGCCACACGTACACGAGCACTGCCCTGCCTCATCCCCCTGGCGGGTACGCCTTTGGCAGGTGAATCGGGCTCTCCATGAGCACACATGAGAGTCAATGGGTGGTGATTGTTTTGACCACCCATCAGTTTTTGTTTAGTGATTTTAGATTTGCTTCTTTTTGGTTTGTTTTTAATAACAAGATCGGGGGTGTCTGTGTAAGAGGTGAGGGGGAGGGAGGTGTCTGGAGAAGCCAAGGGGTTTGCACAAGAAAGATAGTGAGCAAGGGAGGCTGTGTGACATAACCAGGAGGTGTCTGGAGAAGCCAAGGGGTCTGGAGAAAGATAGTGAGCAAGGGAGGCTGTGTGACATAACCACCTCCCTTCATCTCAGGAAAATGTCAGCGAAACTACTTCACACTGCAGGAATCTGGGGAGTTGGCTTGTGTATTTTCAGGTACAATTGGCCCCCAGAATAGTCTCTAGAAAATTCAGGGGTATTCCCATGAAATTCAATTAAATGTGGGTAACTTGATTGATAAATTAAATAACATTTATGAAAGCACCTTAGAAATGCATGTGGTAATCAGCTGTAAGTTGTTACTGCATGCTTCAACACTTTGACTTTGCAGATGAAAAATCTGAAGTCAGAAAGTTTATGTGATTTGCATGTGGGTATCTTACATCTATTTCATAAAGATTTTTTTGTGATGGCCAAAGGAGATGTAAGGCACATGACTGAGGGCTTGACACATAGTAAGTACTCAACAAATGTTACCAATCACTATTATTGTTGTTATGCTGCTGCTGTTGATGCTGCTGGCAATGGTTGAAGGCCTACTCCCGTGAACTAAGCATGTCTGTGGGAGACTGTTCACTGATTCCCAGCCCAGTGTGCTTTCTACTGCAACTTCTTCCTTTCTCAATGCCATGTAATTTTGGATGGCAT
The DNA here is from genome assembly GCF_000412655.1 of Myotis brandtii. Taxonomy (NCBI): domain Eukaryota; kingdom Metazoa; phylum Chordata; class Mammalia; order Chiroptera; family Vespertilionidae; genus Myotis; species Myotis brandtii. Next base: position 1,362,967 of record NW_005370182.1, read on the forward strand.
AGATTATGATAAAATAGGTCTGAAGTAAGATTATGCAATTTTTAAAAAGCAGAACAAAAAATTAACACTCTTTTTTAATATATATATTTAAATATATTTTTATTGATTTCAGAGAGGAAGGGAAAGGGAGAGAGAGATAGAAACATCAATGATGAGAGAAAAATCATTGACTGGCTGCCCCTGCACACCCCACACTGGGGATTGAGCCTGCAACCCGGGGAATCAAACCCTGACCTGCTGGTTCATAGGTCTACGCTCAACCACTGGGCCATGCCGGCCAGGCAAAATTAACACTCTGATTTAACTAAAGTTAAATCAAGAAAAGTGAGAATGGTCAACTAGAGTTTACAAATGAGATATTAATTTGAATATCTATCGAGTTTTATTATTCTGAGTGCCCAAACTATTCCAAGCCCTATGGAGGCATTTAGTTAGAATTTGGTGAGGTGCTGTTCATTCATGTTTGCTCATTCTTCATTCAGAAAAAAACTATTCCAGGCCCTATGGAGGCATTTAGTTAGAATTTGGTGAGGTGCTGTTCATTCATGTTTGCTCATTCTTCATTCAGAAAATCATTACTGAACACATTTTATGTGCCAGGCACTGTTCTAGCTAACATGAATGGAACACTTACTTTTTCTAGAACTATTTCGTAAGAGAACATGGAAGGAAAACCTCCTAGAAGAGGAGACACAGAGCTGTTTACAAACCATACATATGAAAGGCCACACAAACAATGACAAAATATCCTATTAACAAGGGGAAATGGGAGATCCTACAAGGAAGCAGAATCAAGGAGTGTTCAGAACTGTCTAGAGTTAATCCCCAAAGTCTTCCTGGAGGAGGAGGAATCTAGTCAGTGATGCTCTATAGGTAAGTGGTGATGGGCATGAAGCAGGGAGGGATGGGTTTCCAAAACAGACGTATTGAAAGGCTAGCAGGTATATGGCTGCTAGTTTTCTTTTTTCCCCGCACCACAGGGAGTTTTTCTTAGAAATGTATCCTTAGTATACAGATAATGTATTGTAGAATTATATACCAGAAACCTGTATAATTTTATTAACCAACGTCACTCCATTAAATTCTATAAAAAAAAAAAAGAAACGTGGCCTCAGGAACATAACATCCAGTTTTGCACATCTCCCCACCTTTTCTCCCAATCGCTTATGCTTCTATGAGGATTTGCCAAGAATCTACTAAAGAGAAGCTCCCTGCCTTCAGCATTGACTAATTCTAACACTACTCATCAGCCCCTCAGGATCTCACAGGAAAAGTCCTGGTTAGGATAGAAAGTTCCCATGGAACTGGGCCCTGATCACTATCCTCTTACGTTCCCTACCTTGTGAGTCACCCAAATTATAAACGCTGGACTGCTTGGCTGCACAGGCTGAGAATACCCACATACAATCTGTAGATCATATGAAATGATAGTAATCCTCCAGCATATAATTGTTATTAATATAAGGGTGTTAGAGTTTGCAAGATCTTTTCACATCTTTTAATCGAATATACTAATATGATGATACATTGTGTAGGTATTAATATTTACTTCATTATATAGATGAGAAATTTGAAATTCAAATGTTAAGTGACTTACCTTAAATAACATATAAAAAAACCTATGCAAGTACTACCCATATAAAAATATACCAGGAGGTTCCTTCAGGTGCACTCTCAATAAATACCTCTTCCTCTAAAAGGTGATCACTACTTTCTGACTTTTGCCACCATTGCACAGTGGTTCCTGTTCTTAAACTCCACATGAACATAATCATGCAGCACATGCTTTTTGTGTGTGCATTCAAATTGGTGTACATGGCAATCATTCTTTCTTTTCATTGTTTGCAGAATCCCATTATTTGAACATTTCACAATTGATTTATCATTCAACTGCTGACAGATATTTACATCTAGGTTGTTTCCACATTGTCCTATTATGAGCTGAGTTGTTATAGACATTCACGTTCGTGTATTTCAGTGGATAGGCACCCATTTCTCTGGGCATATACCTAGAAATAGAATTGTGGGAGTTCCAGTTCATGTCTTTGCGAACACCTGGTGTTGTCAGTGATTTTAATTTTACCCATTCTGATGAGTGTGTGGTGGCAAGCCAGTAACTAATAAAAGACAGAATTGGATCAAAAATGAGGAAGATAGTAGTAGGTTTGGGAAAGGGAACTAAGCAGTGTGACTGATGAAAGACGGGAAAGAGCTTGAGAGAGACACTGAGTTTGATTGTAAAAGGCAGCCTGACACAGGGTAGCACAAAGCCTTGTCCTCTTATTCTTACTAATTTTAGCCACAGAAAGTTTTTCTCTCTGCTAGGCCTGGCTGGAGTACAGGTTGGTGGTGGATGTGCAGAGCTAGGTATTTTCTGTCTAGTTTAGCTGCAACCCCTGATTCTGGCATGCATTTAGTTCCTATATTTTAGTCTCTATTGTGTAAACTTGGCAATCCCCTGGGCCAATCCAGCCCTGACAATCTATGTTTTCTCTCTCTCTCTCTCTCTCTCTCTCTCTCTCTCTATATATATATATATATATATCTACACTAATAAAAGAGAAAC
>NW_005370182.1:1366866-1379995 GCF_000412655.1 Myotis brandtii
TCTTGAAATCGTTGGACTTCAAAATAGGGACCTCCTAAATTCCATCCCATCTTTCTTAGTTATAACTGCTTAATTCCCTCTCTCCAACCTACTATTCTCTTCCTTATTTTTGATCCAATCCCATCTTTTATTAATTACATAACTTGTCACCCCTCCTAAAACTTGTTCTTTCCTTCCAATTATTTTCTCAACTCGATCAGGCACCTAGTCCACAATGGTACTGAGTTGGACCTCCTAAATTCCATCCCATCTTTCTTAGTTATAACTGCTTAATTCCCTCTCTCCAACCTACTATTCTCTTCCTTATTTTTGATCCAATCCCATCTTTTATTAATTACATAACTTGTCACCCCTCCTAAAACTTGTTCTTTCCTTCCAATTATTTTCTCAACTCGATCAGGCACCTAGTCCACAATGGTACTGAGTTCGTTCCCATTGGTCACTACTGACCATTTTGGTAACTCTAAAGGCCTTTTTAAAGTTCCTCCACTATGACATCTGTGACATTCACACCATTCCTTAAACTCCCTCCCCCTTGGGAGTCATGAGAGGATTGCTTCCCTCCCTCCTTCCCTTCCTCCCTCCCTTTTTTCCTGCTTGTACCTGATTGTTATCAACTCAGCATCATCCTGGTCCCTTTCCAAACTCTCTTCTGCCTCTCACAGTACAAGCAGCTAAATTAAACCTTGCAAAATTTCCTTTCCAGCAGGGTTCTGGATTAGATTCTGCTAAAAAGAAGCATTTCCTAAGACTTGAGAGAAAGAAGGAAGGAAAGGCCGTTTTTCTCTGGTGGCAGCTGCAGTCGGACACACGTGGGCAGTTGGCAGCTGTGAGATTTAAGCAGTTTCTCAGAGAGCACGTGCGAATCAGCGGCTTGGGTGCTGTAGTCAGGGGCGATTATCAACAGGAGCTTCCCTGGATTCCTACCGTCCAAATGTCCTGCAGGAGGCCAGCTGTGGTTCTCTTCCACCTTGGTATCCTTGCTCTTCAAATGGCTGTGTAATTCCCTAATCATTAGTATTACACTGTCACTTGAAATAAAATTTTCTGAATTCGCCATGCTTGGCTGTCTTATAATAAATCTCAGTGCTTTAACATAAGTTTATTTTTTGATCGTGTTGTAGTCTAGTGGAGGTGATGGTAGTGAGGGTAGGAGTTGGCGGTGGTGGGGAGAGGGGAGCCTTTGTTTCAAAAAGCCACTGGAGACTTTGCCATCTGCAGCATGGCTCAGGAAGCTTGGGCATTGATACCCAGCCCAGAGATAAAGAAAGTGAAAAAAGGTGTATTCATGTATCAGGCCTAGATTAGCACTTTCCCCCTATTCCACCGGCCATTCACAAGAGCCAATCTAATTTCAAGAAAAGTTGGAAATTTTGAAGTAATCATTTACCTCAGCTCGATTTATTGGTCCAAGACTTACATGTTAGGGTTTCTTGGAATTCTGAAACCAGATATCTTTTTTTCTCACTCTTCCCATTCACTTCAAAGAGATCTTACCCCAGTTTCTGGTTTCCCCTCCATCCGGAATGTCTTCTCCCTTTGTGTCCTTCTGGTGAAGTCCTTCAAGGCACAAATAGTATCTCCTTTTTGACATTTCCTCTGAGTATCCATTGGCAGCTTCCCAGCTCTTTCTTACATGTAATAACTATAAGACTCAAATTCAATAACAGTACATCCAGTTATTTGTTAGACACAGTTGTGTCAGTGTAAGTTCTTAGAGGGCAAGGAAAACAGGTCATGTATTTTGTGTCTCCTGCACCAACTTCTCAAAATGTAGGAGGTACTCATTAAATACTGCTGAAATAATCGATAGATTTGGCTGTCTAAATATTTACAAATTTGAGTAACTGAACTATATTTTTCTGAAACATAATACAAATATTATTAATATAAATTAAAATAAATTCTCTATGGTCCACAGTCAGTATTTAATACATGTATGCAGAATGAATTGATTAAAAACAATTAATACTTTAATAAGAAATTTGTACACACATGCTAAAATCATTACCCCATCTTTTTTTCCTACAACTTGCAAGATTCTTGTAGGTGTTTTTGTGCAGCTGGCTTTCATTACAATAGGTCCTTGACAAGGTACACACTCAGTACAGATCTTTGTGGCTCATAGATTTCCTGCCATATTCATCTGCTCTCATGTGGGTTCCACCTTTTTACATTCTGTTCTCTTCTCCTCTCCTCCAATGTCCCTCCTGCCATCTCCCCTTCTCTAATTTATCACCATCTTTACTGAGTTTGCAGAGTTGTGACAGCAAGAAGAGAAAAGAAACAGGAGAAATCCATGGAGGGACAGACATTTCCCCTCCATAAATTTCGACTCTTGAATACTCTTCTCTACCCTAGGCTGTGATTTTTAATAGCATTCGGTTTATTTAGGTAAGACATCAGAGAGAAATATAATTGTGACATAAACAATGTCTATAATTTGTCTAGGGGTCATTCTCTTTTCTCTGAATTAGTACCAGATCAATACCCTAGTAAGTTGTCAGGGGAATTTCATTAAAGTGATGTCTTTGTAAACAAATAAACTAACATTTAATCTAGTTTCACTAGGTATTCTGCTTGGCAATGAGAAAGGGGTATACAAAGAGATAAAGGTATGTCCTTTCTCCTCAAAGAGCTTACAAAATACATATATCAGTTTGAGATATTAATAACTTATGCCTATGGTAAAATTCACAGAACTTTCTTTACAAAATTGTAAAATTCTGGTTTAGGGTTCATTTCAGATCAAATACTTTCTTGTTCATCTTTATTGCTTCTCTGGCTTCAATTACATCTTATCCTTAGACTTTCTTTTTTAATTCCTATGCTTCTCTTTGCACATCTGTTCACTCATTCTACAGATATTTAATGGGCACCTACTATGTGTGGGTCATTATAGCCTTTAGGAACACAGCAGAGGACAAAATCCTACTCTCAAAGAGCTTGTATTCAAGTGGGAGAGAGTCAGTAGGTAAACAAGCATAACATGGTCAATAAGTGCTATAGGTAAAAACAATTGGCTAAAATGATTAAAGGGCTAGGGGATGCTATTTTAGTGAGAATGGAGAGGTAAGTTATCTATGAGGAAGTGATATTTGAGTAAAGACATGACTGAAGTAGGAATTAGTGAGCTAGAGAACTAGTAAACAGCATTTTAAGTAAAATAAACAGCAGGTACAAAGGGCCTGGGGCAGGAATGAGCTTGATGCATTAATGGAACAGATAGAAGGCCTCTGTGACTGGACCATTAACAGCATAACTTTTTAATTCATCTAGTATTTTATTTGTACCTCACAACAATAGTTATTTCCCTTTTTCAGGTGAGGAAACTGAGGTTTAAAGCTTAACTAATGATTTGTCCAAACTGGTGGAGCTTTTTTTTGAACTGTAGTCTTTAGACTCCAAATCAAGCACTCTTCCCATACATTAGATTATGATATTATGAACACTCGTTTGGCTCTGGGATGCCCTTAGGAAACTGGAAATTCTATAAAATAACTCTCAGAAAAAAGAGTAGCTACCACGAGTTGTCACACTCAAATCATGAAGTGATTTGGAGACAGGTTAAGGCTTTTCCTTCCTATATTAGAGTTTCCTTGGGCAGTGGGATAACCTCTAGGACATCATCCTGTCAAAGAAGAAGCTTTCAACCAGCTAGGACAGATTGCCAAAGTAGATTTAGGGAGGAGGCCTCTGAAATTCACATTGGTACCTTGTGTACATCTGACCTGGAAAGGAAGCTGAGTGAAGACATCTTGATCAGGGTCCCGATGGACTTTGATGCTCACAGGATGCTCAAGAACTTTAGAGTAGGATGAGTCCTTAGAAATCACTGGATTTAAAGTCTCTCCCCACTTCTTCGCTATTTAAATAAAGCCAAAATGTAGGTGATAAGATAACATGTGTAGATGGAGACAGTCCTGTCTTGATCAGCATTTATTGAGCACCTACTATCAAACAGTGTGATGGATGCTAGAGATGAACATAATCTGTCTACTTAGAAAAGCTGGAATCTAGAGGAAAACGAAACATCTATAATAATAAAAACATAATATGCTAATTAGACCAGATGTCCTTCTGGATGACTTTCCTGATGAAGCCAGGGCTGTTAGGGAAGCCCAGGATCCAGGTGCCAGAGGGAAGCTGGTGCCAGCAGCCAGGGGAAGGAAGGCCTACTCTTGCATGAATTTTGTGCATTGGGCCTCTAGTACAAACATAATTATCAAACAATAAAACTGTCATGGAGGAGTCTAGAGAACACTTTAGAATAACAAGGAAGAAACTTGGCCTCCATTCTGTGCTGTCTAGTTGAGAAAGAAAACCTTTCTGGTGAAGAAAGTGAAAACAAATTCATGGAGTAGGGGTTATTATTGTGAAAATTATGTCATTATTATGATAAAGCCACAGAGTGCCGGTGGTCTTAATCCAGCATCTAGAAGGGTTCAGCAATCTGGAGAGGGGCTGTGCATAAATTAAATAAGAGTCCAGAGATGAAACATAATTTTGGAAGGCATTATAGGGAGTCAGAGAAGACTTAGCTAAAGGAACTAAGTTCTCCTTGTCTCAGGACCCCTTGCTTTTTATTAACACAATTTGTCCTAAGGTGAGGTAGATATACACATCAAAGGGTAGGGTTTCGTATACACAATCCATTGTCAGAATGGGGAATTGCCTACGGCTGTTCAGGTGTTTGGCCAGTAGGAGGCAATAATGTGTAGATTAAGATGCCCTTAGCTGTCTGGCAGCAAGCAATCATTTTATGCATCCTTTTCAGGTTTAGGAAAATGCCCTCAGCCATCTCCAGATGATTCAGCCCTGCTGACTTGCTGGAATTGGCTTCCGGCAACAGAGATGAGTTTTATCACCTCAGATGGTTGAAAGTTTCCACTTTGGTAATAGTTAGGAATAAAATAGACATTCTAGTATATCTGTGCAGAGTGGTTGAGAAGCTGAGGGTGTGACAGATGATTCTGAGACGTCTATTCTAGCTTTATGATTTTTACCATTATCTGTGGTAAACTGTTACCTCAGAGACAAAGTACAGATTGTATTTCCTGAAGTTAGACAGTTGAGATTCTATTAAGCATGAGCATGACTTAATGCTTATTAAATAATATTGCTCTCCAGATTTGCATGATTCTTCCAAATAACTTCCCCTAGTCTGGGACTCATATGCCAAACACCTCAGAGAATGGAAATCCCTGAACTTTTTGCTTGAGGTCTAAATGCTGTCACTCTGAAAACTCCTCAAATCCTTGCCTTCCTGCTGTATATCCTTTCAACTCCAGCCTCATTTTTCTCATTTTTTACCTTCTCCTTATTCTCCAACTTGACCTTCTGGGTGGTTATCTGAGTGACTCCCTGGCCTCACTGCACCGAGATGAGGGCTCTGTGTCACCCTGCCTCGGAATATGGTCCAAACTTCCAACCAGAAGCTGCCCCTGCCCCCCCCTCCCCCCCCAGGTATGACAGGCAGCCCAGCCAGGTTCTGTTCACCCCTATAAGGTCAGACAGTTTTCAATCTTGCCTGCGAAACCTGAAGAACAAGGGGGAGTGAGTAAAGATAACTTTTATTATAAGACTATCCAGAGACTCTGGAAATAGAATGAAAACAACAATTGCCATAAATCTCACAATAGCTGGGTGGGCTTTCTCCACGGTGTCCTAACAACTGACCACTATTTTGAAGTGAAAAATTGTCTCCAAGCTAAGAGATGGATCAGATGAATACATATACAGTTGATCTTTATTATTTGTGGGTTTCTTAAATACAACAAGGCTATGCTTTGTGTCACGGAGAAATCATGTGTGTTAGATAAGCTTTATTCAGGCATAAGTTATGGATCTATGGATTGTGAGTCCATTGTTAGTGTAGTGAATTAACAATATATATTAAACAAGGCATCTTTAATGAAAGACACACATAGAACAAGTTTTGCGTTGCTTGGTTGACAAAAATGTGTCCAGAGGCTTGCTTGCAAGAACCTAATTCTATATTTTCCCTAATAGCAATGGGTCAGTATTCACTAATTTGGTGTTTGTGGTGAATTTATAGAACATAACTACAAGGAATAATGAGAATTAATTGTCTATTTTTTTAGCCCCTAAAAGGAGTCACTTATGAATCTATTCACTATCACATTAAGCACATTTTGGATATGAAAAATATGACATTTGTGCAATCTTCTCTAATGAATAAAGTAAATGTAATTCTTTGTGAGATAAAATCATTTTTACAACAAATTGGAGCCTATTTACTGATCAAAATGTATTTTCCCTAACTCTTTGCAAAGAGTGCTACATTTCAAGGCAGGGAAACAAAGGAGGGCCACCCCCTCATCAGCCCCTGCATTTGTGGAGAACAAGGCTAGTCCACTCACCGCGGAGCTTTGTGAAACTTTCATAATTCACAGAAGGGGCCATCTGAAAGCATTTCCCAGAATTGTCACAAAATTCTGTCAGCTCCTGCAGCGATGAAAAAGTACAGTCTTGTGAATATGATTAAGGTGCACTGGAATCTAAGAAAACCATCAATAGCCACTCCAGCTCTCTTCACGCTTTTGGCATGGAGTCTCTAGAAGAAAGTCAGTTCTGACAGATGATTTCATGGCATTTTACGCAGTGTGGGCTGCATTTTAGAAGCAGTGTATCAAAACCTTGACCTTTGCTTTTTTTTTTCTTTATTGTTGATTTAGAGGATTAGAAGCATTCCAAACCTTTTTCTAAATGTCTTCCTACACATACAACAAAAAGAATTCAGAGAGGATTGGACACACATTGTAGGAGCATAAATCAGCTAACAGGAGGATATTTGCAAATTGCTCCCCCCTTTATAATTTCACCTCATTAGGAGAAAAGGGACAGGTGAGGAGACTAGCAGTGACAGATCAGGAATTCCATTTTCTTTCTAGAGCAGTGAGTATCTTGTGCTATGAAACCTTCTGAGTAAACTATGAAGGTTTTTATTAGAAATTAGTTTTTTTCTCTGGTGGATTTTTGTTGTTTACAGAAAATGCATAAACCAAAATTAGAAACTGCTTAGGTTTTAAATTTTATTGACTTAGGTTTAGTGTAAAAGTAATGAAAGGATTCCACAATAAATCTTTATTTTCTTGTTGGATTAAGATGAACACGTGAAGTTGATTAGTGAAATATATTCATTTAGTCACTGACATGCAATGTATTTGATAGACCACAGATAAAGAGATGTGGTCTAGAAGTTCCAAGGACTTATGAGTAATATTTGTGGCTGCATTTGCATAACCCTAATGTGAATAAAGCCTGCTTTCTAAATCAGTCATTCTGTGTTTCAATTCCAAGGTCTTCTACTAATGCAGAGGGTAAACGTAACGATTTCAGGTTATGCAATAATAATAATGATAATGAGTAGCTGCAGTCATTTTATATGCTATGTTACTTCTTCTTTATAAGAACCCTGTGGAGGCATCAGTAAACAAATATTTATTCAATGCTCTTAGAACTTAGCAATTTCTAACATCTTTTATTATGGTAAAACATTACATAAAACTACCATTTTAGCCATGTGAAGGGTACATTTCAGTGGCTTTAAGCATTTTCACAATGCTGTGGAACCACCATCACTATCCAGTTCCAGAATGTTTTCATCATCCCACATGGAAACTCAGTACCCATGAAACACTAACTCCCGTTTACCTCTCCTCCAGCCTCTAGTAACCTCTATTATACTTTCTGTCTCCATGAATTTGCCTGTTCTAGATAAATTATGTAAGTGGAACCATACAATATTTGTTCTTTTGTGACTGGCTTATTTTACTTAGCATGATATTTTCAAGATTTACCCATGTTGTAGCGTATGTCAGAATTTCATTCCTTTTCAAGGCTGAATAAATAATTTTTCAGGACCAACTAATGTTACAGATACTATTCAAGACCTGACTTTTTCTAGCCCGTCCCACCTCCTACCCCAGGCCTTCACCACCCTACTGTCTGTGTCCAAGAGTTATGCAGTGTCAGAATTTCAGCCTTGAAAAGGAATGAATAAATAATTTTCAGGACCAACTAATGTTCCAGATACTATTCAAGACCTGACTTTTTCTAGCCTGTCCCACCTCCTGCCCCAGGCCTTCACCACCCTACTGTCTGTGTCCAAGAGTTATGCATATATGCATACAAGTTCTTTGGTTGATTTCTTCCCACTCACCCTCAGGGCTTTTTAACCCACCCTGCCCTTTGTTACCAAAAACTTCCCCCACCTACTCTTTGCCTGGCTAGTACTTTCTCTTCCACTGGGTGTCAAAACTTAAATATCTTCGTCTCAGATAGACCTTTTTTCATCTTCCACACTTAAAGTAGGTCTCTCCTTTTATCCTGTTTCTTGTAACAGCCTATCATCATCATTCATAGCCTTCATCCCAATTTGTAATTGCCTACTTATTTGTTTAGTTACTTGTTTACCATCCTTAGACTCTAAGTTGCCTGAGAATGGGACCACATCAGCACAGTGCCTGAGAGATAGCGTGTGGTCAACTTGGTTGGATAATGGAGAGGAGAGGGCCAGGCAAGATTTATTGAGCATGATGTGTATTTGTTGTTCACCTACACCCTTTAAGTCTCATGCTTGCTTGGAGTCTTTGCTACTTCAACGAATGCTACTTGATGCCTTAGCTCTGAGTCACAGCCATTCCTTCTTTGATTGCTGAAACTGTTAGTGGCCTGCTTCGGCCTGGTTAGTGACTGAACCACAAGGCTTGGCATCAGTGCTTCTCTTCTACCCCTGCGCTATTCCAGAGCCTCCTGACAGGGCTGCCCAAGGAGCTGAGGAAATTGAAAGATGCTTTAATTAAATAATTGGAGTGTTCCCAGATCAAGGGAAGAAATAGTCATTTGACAGTCTATATTACATCACAGACCATTTTTAGTGATTGAATTTAGTTCGAAGTACCACCTTTTTAAGAGGGAAAAGTTGGAGCTGTTCAGAAGAGGGCATCCAGTAGAATCCATAATTTGAAAAGACTATCATAGGAACAGCAATAAATGTACTGGGGAGAAACCTATGGACGGAGAAGCTGCCATCTTGGAAAAGAATGAAGCTTGCTCTAATTTGTCCCAGGGAGGATGACAAATTTCAGACAAAACTTACATGAAAGCAGATTTTGGGTGAACACAGGGAAGAATTTCCCAACAAGTAGAGCTGTTGAAAAATAAAATGGACCTATTACTCTATTCTATACACTAAATGTGAGGGAATGAGCCCCTCTCATTACTGGAAGTGTTTAGGCAGAGTTAATGAGGAAGTTGGGAGAAAGAAAGAAATGAACATTTTTTGTGAACTAGCCACTTTGCCTATAGAATTATTAGTTTATGGAGGAGACCTTGTTTCTTGGCAGTAGACTCTTCCAACCCCCTACCAACTTTTCGGGGGAGAGGATATCTTGAAAAGACTTTTGGGTGAGGGTGATTTGAAATGCTACTAAAGAGTTTCAGTTGCACCTACTCTGTTATACTTTATTTATCCTTCCAATGAACATCTACTAAAGTTGCACAATGTGTAGGACACTGTAATAGATTTTATGGGAAATAGAAAAATGAATAAACCAAGGCCATATTGTTCTAAAAAATCTAATAACATAACACATTTTTCAATTGGTTGGACCACCCAATCCATCCTCTTGTTTCTCTGGGACTGTCTCTCTCTTTCTTTCCATACTGGGTCTTAAGCTTATACAGTTTTCTTCCCCTGAAATATCTTAAGGCTTTAAATTATATAAATTGTTATATATAATGTTTTTCTCATGAAAATGTTTGGGCTCCTAATCAGTGTTTCTGCTTTTAGGCAGTACTATATTTCTAGAAGAATTGGCTTATACATTTATAAAGACCCATTGTTGGGAGAAATTTATATTTTTACAATAAGCAGTCCTGATGTTTATAGTCATGTTTTAGAGCAAAGCCCACATTCCATCTCCCACAAGATATCATCATCACCCCCTGGGTCATAATTTAAACTTTAGATGTTTTGTGCAGTCTTGTTTTCCTTAGTTTGAAACTAGCAGAGCGTGTAAGCCAGTCATACAGATGTGCAACATGGGTGTGGCAGAACTTCTTTTACTCTTGAAATAAATTGATTATTGACAACATGTTTTTACTGAAACCCCTCATACCAGTGCAGGAGTGGTTACCATCCCTTCCAGAGGACCTCCTGCTTCACCCGAAGTCCTATGGTGGAAGTTCACAGCTTCTTTCTGAAGGGTCAGTTAGAGCTCTAAAGAGTATGGAAGGAACAGTATTATCTTACCTTTGGTCCATCCAAGAAAACCTACAGTTCAAGGCTTTTGAAAGAAGAGTGTGTGGGTGAATGCCTACTCTCCTTAGTTGCCTCCTTCTTTACAAATAGTACCTTTTTTTTTCAATCCTCATTTGAGGATAGTTTTTTATTGATTTTTAGAGAGAGGGAAGAAAAAAGAGGAAAAGAGAGAGAGAAAGAGGGAGAGAAATAGTTCTTTTTTGTTGTTGTTTTTGTGTTGTTGTTTTTTCAATCCTCCTTTGAGGCTAATTTTTTATTGATTTTTAGAGAGAGGGAAGAAAGAAGAGGAAAAGAGAGAGAGAAAGAGGGAGAGAAATAGTGTTGTAAGAGAGACACATCGATTGGTTGCCTCCCAAATGTGTCCAGACCGGGGATGGGGATGGAACCTGTAACCTAGGTATGTGTCCTTGACCGGGAATCGAACTCGAGACCCTTCAGTCTGAAGGCTGGTGCTCCAACCACTGAGTCACGTCAGCCAGGGCACAAACAGCATCTTTTTATGTGGTCTACAGTCAGATGCTCCAACCCCCTTGCTTGAGAAACTCTGCTGCACCTGATAGCAGGACAAAGTTCACTTCCTTGTGCCACCCTCCAGCCATGGTGTTGGCCTCTGCTAACTCTGCTGATTCCGGAAAAGGGGGCAGGGGCTCTCATCCCTTGAGTGAGAATCAAGGGATATCCCACCTTGTGGGGGCCTTCTGTGTATACAATTTTGAGGATTTTTTTTTAAAGAAGAAGACAAAATTATAAATTAAGAAGTAGGTAGATAGACAAGAAAAGAATTCACCACTAATTATTGGAGACTTGGAGAAATGACATTTCTTTCTATCGTTTTAGGCAATTATTCACAAATGCTTTCATTGAAATACTTCCTGACTGAAACCTGGCTTTTCCTAACCACCTTGAATACTTCATCTCTCAGCAACTCCTGGTGCTCTTGGGGACCTGAAGCTGAAGTTTTCTTAGCTTCAGAGTGAAGTATTCCAGTTCCATACTGGTCTTCTCATCAGCCAGAGCCAAGAGGCTGATTCACTTTGGTTTACTTACAAGGTGATGCCAATCCCTGAAGTGAGCATTAGCTTCTATTAGAGACAACGTAATTGTCTCTCACATAAAGCAAGACAGTTCTTCCTCTTAATGTAACTCTAATCTTACCACTTCTTAGTTATAAAAGCCAGTATTATCATGTTCCTTCCTGGTTCTGGCTTAAATTACTAGAGGTTGTATTAGCCTTAAGTGACTCTTCCATTGCCACACAGAAAGGGAAACATCAACTCTTAGTTCTGAATTTTCCCCCTAAAAGAAGAATGTTCCAGTTTTTACTGCAGCACATGTGCCCCTGACTCAGAGGACAAACACGTGGAGGGAAGAAACCATGTTTACAAAGGTCCTCTGCATGGCCTGTGCACCTTACAGACATGTTGGTAACATGCACCAGCACACATGTTCCTGGGTTGCTATTCAACATGATCTGCACCAAGAATCCCAGAAATGGCTACAGGATAAGAGAGTGGATAGGCATTGCTGTATATCGGATGCAGAGGGCACTCATGCCAAGTGAAGCCTGTGCACACCTAGTGGTGGGAAAGGCACACATTAGTATATTTTAAAACTAGAATGGCTGCTGAACTGTGTTAAACCTGGAGCTGGTCCTTTTTAAATGAGGCAAGGGCATAGCATCCAGGATTCATTCCATGCCAAACTTCCCTGGGGCATAAGTGATGCTGAGAAAGGCTATGAGGGTAACAAGAACATCAAATGGATAGAATAATCTTTTATTTCTCTGTCTCTCAGTGGAGGCTCTGTTTTGAGTCTGCTCAAGTCAAATAATTACTTGGTGTTGCTCTGAATTGTATCTGAACATGTCTTTTCATGTTAGCTTTGCCCTATCTTTAAGCTTTCACCAGCTTCTGTGGATTATTGAGGGAGGAGGGGAGAAAACAGGGTGCTACTCAGTCTCCTGAAGCAATAGGAAAAGAATGAGGAGGAGCTGGGGCGAATGGGATTCTGAGGAAGGCCCAGGGCAGCCAATCGAAAAGAGCTGCTGGGTTTTCTAGTCTCTAGCAAGTACCTGGCAACATAGCATCTCTGTACCACACCTCCACCCCACCCACTCTCCCACCATGAGTATCAGATAATCAGTGCATCTGCTCATCTTCTGTAGAGAAGTATTTTGCTTAATATATGTTAATGTAATACGTTGGTCATTTAAAGAAAATGCAAACTATTGAAAGTAAACCAATAAAGCTTTCCTTAGAATGAAACACAAAAATAAGAACAATAAAGGCAATTTGAACTTGAGCTCCTGATAGAACATTCATCACTGCGGACAAGGTTATGTATGAGAAGTGAATTTGCGCCTAGTATTGCTATTCATTGTCTTGCATACTTGTCACAACAGCTCTCTGAGGCAGGCATTGTTATGCCAGATTTACACATATGTGCCCCTGACTCAGAGAATAAACATGAGGGGGAAAGTGCACTGGGTGGAATAGTATCCTCCTAGATCAGGGGTGGGCAACCTTTTTGTGAGTGCGTGCCAAAACCAGCAAAATCTCTGACTCAAAATTCTTCTGAGTGCCAACCCTAATTTTTTTGAGAACATGTTACGCCTACTTGATATCTCTTAAGGTGTACATATGTGAAGAACCTTGAAGAAATAATAAAATTCATTCGAGCGACAAAAACACAGTATATGATGATGAAAAATAATTTTTTTAATGTACACATGTACACTGGTAGTCCGACAGAAAACTTTATGGCTCCGTTTGATATTATCAGTGGGACTTTTGCTGCTGCATCACTGATGACAGAGATTTTACATCAGGTTTATATTTCGTG
>NW_005370182.1:1380245-1381711 GCF_000412655.1 Myotis brandtii
TCTTCCTTCCTTTCTTTCTTTCTTTCTTTCTTTCTTTCTTTCTTTCTTTCTTTCTTTCTTTCTTTCTTTCTTTCTTTCTTTCTTTCTTCATCTATCTATCTAAGATGCACCTACACTGAATTTATCTGAAAAAGGGAAAAGTTGATATTAAGAAAAAAATTGTAAATGGAAGATTATAAGAGAGGGTTTTGCGTGCCAGCAAAAGATACTGGTGTGCCATGTTTGGCAAGCGTGCCAGGGGTTGCACCCCTGTCCTAGATTCATACCTGCCTGTTACCTCAATATGTGACCTTATTTGGAAATAGGTCTTTGTATGTATAATCAAGTGAAAATGGGGTCATACTGAATTAGAAAAAACTCTAGTCCAATTGGATATAGACACAGAGAGGAGAACGCTATGTGAAGATGGAGGCAGAGACTGGAGTGCTGCATCTACAAGCCAAAGAGCATCAAGCCGAGAGCTGGCAACACCAGACGTTGGAAGGGACATTGAAGGGTCCTCCCTAGAGCCTTCAGAGAGGGCATGGCCCTACAGACACCTTGATTTCAGACTTCTGCCTCCAGAACTCTGAGAGAATAAATTCCCATTGTCATAAGCCACCCAGTTTGTGGTCACTTGTTTCGGCAGCCAGGAAAGTAGTACACAGGTGAAGAGACTCCATTTCCAAAAGGCTTGCTGGAGCCCTTATACAGGAGCCATAGTGAGCCAGGTACAGGCTTTTTGCCTGGGCAAGGGAAGCTGCACATTGAACCACACAGGGTCAGTTTGGGGAAGGGACTGGATTCATGACTGACGTGCTTGGTATTGTCCATTTGGACAAATATGTAGGATTCCAGAGAAAGAGTAAGAGTGAAAAGTGGGAGGATATTCATGAATTTCAGCAGTAAAATGGATATACCTATTTTTTAAATTCTCACTTTATTGTAAAACAGATTTAGAGTTCCTTTCAAAGATGCAAACAATAGAGCAAAATAAAGTAAATTAAAAAATAAGAGAGATGAGCTTGGCCAGCATGGCTCAGTGGTTGAGCATCGACCTATGAACTAGGTTCATATGCCTGGGTTGCAGGGTCGATCCACAATGTGGGGTGTGCAGGAACAGCTGATCATTGATTCACTCTCATCATTGATGTTTCTATCTCTCTCTCCATCTATGAAATATATATACACTAGAGGCCTGGTGCACAAAAATTTGTGCACTTGGGGGGGTCCCCTCAGCCCTGCCTGTGCCCTCTCTCAGTCTGGGACCCCTTGGGGGATGACCATCTGCTGGCTTAGGCCTGCTCCCCGGGGGATTGGGCCTAAGATGGCAATCAGACATCCCTCTGGCAGCCCGGCAGCCCTCGGGGGATGTCCACCTGCCAGCGGGGAGCAGACCTAAGCTGCAGTCAGACATCCTTAGCGCTGCTGAGGAGGCGGGAGAGGCTCCCACCACCACCGCTGTACTGGCAGCCATCAGCCTGGCT
>NW_005370182.1:1382506-1406174 GCF_000412655.1 Myotis brandtii
AATAAGAGATGGAACAGATAAGAAAAATGATGGTGGGAAGCAGCAACAATAAACTTCCATGACACCCCACTCCTTCTGTACTTTTTCATCCTGTCCAGTGAGAAGATGGGACCCTCTTGGTACAAGCAAGAAATTTCAGGATGAGATAATGCCAAGTTTAATTTTTTTTCCTAATTTGTGTAAATTCAAAGAAAATTTCAGGCTCTTGCTTCAAGTAGAAATGAACTCTAACTAGCCTTCTGATTTTCGTATCCTTTTCAGTGAGTCAGCATTGCTACTGCAGTTGATGAACCAAACAGCAGAGAAAGAAATCTCACCTTTTCTGTGCCCCGTGCATCCTTTTAAGCATGCTTCTGAAATGCTTTTAAACCATCATCTTTGGAGCATTTGTTTGAAAAAAAGGAGAGAATGTGGAATGGTTTAGCATACTGTTGTCTGTGGTTTATCAAACCACACACAGATGTACTATCGGAGCAGAGACAGTGCCGTCTAACCAGCCTGAGAGTTATTGTTTGATTTGGTGCTGAGTTTTTTCTGTGTTTATTGGCCATCTCTGGCCACATATGAAGTGTTTATCCTGTTCTGTCTAAGGGAGTAACAGAGAGTAGGGAGTAGGCATAAATACTGGACATACCTATGTAGGAGCCTCAAGTCTAGAATAATTTGGTATTGCTCTGCATTGGGCATCACCCCAAAAATCATCGTTTGGGGACTAACCGTATGTAAACTTCCTTGAGTTGTGCTGTGCTGTAGCAATAGGAACCTCTAATCATATTTCAAATATCATATATTCAAGTGTGTGTGTGTGAGTGTGAGTGAGTGTGTGTGTGTGTGTGTGTGTTACAGGGAATCCTATTCACGTGGCTCTCTACATTCTGTAAAGAAAATGAACTTGTAAATTTGGAGAATATTTTAGAAACTAAGGTCCAGGAAAATGTTCTGCTCCTCACTAAGTGCTCAGTGCTTGAATAACCTACTTTGACAGCGAAGAACAATATAGTGGCTGTATTCCTGATTTATTTATTTTTTAAAGGAAGTCTTTTAGATTTAAAAACAGCTTCCCCTCCAACAACAAAATGTGCCCATTAAGACTTAGTTTGTTTATTGCTGATGTTAATTAAACTTTTCACAGTTAAGGTGATTACTCTTAATGAAAGATTAACTGTAGTCTCCCAGTGAAGATAGCACAAGAAGTGAGACACGCTGGGTGGTGGGACCTGACCCAGCATGTCGCGCTGGGGTGTGACAGTCCTGCAGATGGCACTGCAGCACTTCCACAAACGCTCTGGTGGGCGTTCCAAGGCTGGGGATGAGGGAAGCGAAGGATGAAAGCTGCAGTGAGATCAGGCTTTGCCCTCCAGCCAGCAATTTAACTAAGTCGCTGGTTCGCTACTCGATTTCATAGTCGCCCTCTAAATGAATCTTTTCTGAACTCAGCAAAAGTACAAACTGTTTCTCCATACACCCAAATTGTCTTGTTGGTGAAGTAGGTTTTTATTTTTCATGCCTCCTATTTTTTTGGATTTCAGAGTTATTTTGAGGAGGTCTGACTTAAACATTCCTCTTCTTAATTGTAAAAGCAGTTAGCTTAGCTGTTGAATACTCTTTAAGAGAGAGTGAAAATCTCCAAAATGAGATGATCATAAACTAAATTTATCATAGAAGTCAACACAGCACAATCCAAAATAAAGATCTTTCTGCATAAACACCATGACCAGATTCTACAATTCTTTTTCTCTTGTTCTGATTACTTCCCTTTATTCTTTCTTTTAAAAAGTCTTTATTGTTGAAAGTATTACATATGTCCCCTTTGTTCCCCAATGACTTTTTCTAGCCCCAGGCCTTCACCACCCTATTGTCTGTGTCCAAGGGTTATGCACATATGCATTCAAGTTCTTTGGTTGATCTCTTCCCACCCACACACTCTCCCCCACCTTCCTTCTGAGGTTCTACAGTCTTAAATCTTTTATTAAAAACTGTTCTCCACTATGCTTAGAGGACCTGGATGATTGAGAAATGAAATACAATCTAGCAATCATAGATTTAGGTAATTTATAATGAAATGACAGTGCGATGTCAATTATTTTTCTAATTGTTTTGACCTTTAAAGCTAGATAAAGGTTAAATTCTACTGTAGAGTAATGGTAGGTCTGAAAGAATTTGTGGCTTTGTGTTAGTCATTTCAAGCTAAAATTTTCCCTCCCACCTCCCCAAACATTCCTCCTCCCTTCAGCAAGCAGCTGTGCATATTTCACATTTCACACATTTATGATATATTTGCTCTGTTAACAGAGCTATGTTTCAGTGAATTGGAATATCTGTTGTAACTGTGAGAAGGGCTTTCCTCCTATAACTTTTTACTACATATGCACAAAATGTATGTATATCAAGAAATGTCAAGTTTAGGAATGAATCATGCATAGGAATTTGTTGTTGGCATAATTAAAAATATTATAGGCAGGATCCTGTACATCATACACAATCAATACATTCTGTTGTATAAATGAAAGCTTAAATGGAAGTGAAAATGAAGTAAATGTGGTAAATAAACTAGGGGAAGAAGAGACATCAACTAGCCATTTAAAAGCCCAGAAAAAATATCAGGGAGATTTCAGAGAAATGGAAATTCAGAGGAGGCCAGAGTAGATAGAAAGAATGGTGCTGGGCTTATGTTCTTACAGGTATAGGAATAAGGCTAAAGAAGAGATCAAAGAACCTAGAAAGGATGAAGGAAAGGCATGTCAATATGCATCAGAGGAGATTAACAAAAAGCTGATGGTACAACCTTGACCGGTAAAAGAAAGATTAGGGAATCTGGAAATTAGGGAAGAATATCAACAGAAGGCAATTACACAGCTGACAAATGGATCCTAGAGGAGGGAAGGGTTGAGGGATATAATAGAGGGAACAGTGTGTAACTCATCAATTAGATATCTTAGCAGGTCTTTTATGGCAAAGTCAATGCTTTCTTTTTAAGACTTCAGATGAGGGTGCATTTGTGTGGAGTAACAGCTCATAAAAGGGAATAGTGCATTTTTATTCCATGATAAAGGAAACAAAACCACAATAACAACAACCAACTGTCAATTGCTCTGAAGTACTAAAATAAATATTACCTTTTGTGAGTCAAAGGCCTGATTATATTAAAACTAGTCTAGAATTATTGATCAAGAGAAAGCTAATTAGAAATTGTCAGGGCCTCCCTCAAACTATGATGCAAGGTTGAATTAGTTGTCTTTGTTGGGCATTGATGACAAAATATGATCCTTGTAGAAAACAAGAGACCCTCAATAGTAGGTACCAGACAGCTGGATGCAGCCAATTTAATGCTGCCATTTAAGTGGGGGAGGAGGGGCATTTTGATGCCAAGACAGTTTAATATAATTTTTCCTTTTTTTAGACATTTTTTAATATAAAAAACTTTAAACTACTAAGCAATGGGGTTAATTAACATTCTCACATCAATTGACCACCTCACTCAATATTTAGCTGAAGCTCAGGGACAAGGTAAGGCTTCAGAATGAAATCAGGCTAAGGAATTGGGTGAAAGCCACTATGGAGTGAAGATAGGGTAAGGAAGGCGTGAAGAAAGAAATTGGTTGAGGCTCAGGGTGGAATAAGTTTAAGAAGTGTTCACTACATTCACACATCTAGGTATGTCGAAATGGATGACTCAAAAAAGACCGTGTCCAAATGCCCTGCTTTGATTCTGGGAGATGTTAGATTGACTACAGTGAGGGAAGTTATGTTGTACCAGGTCATTTTATACCTAGGTTCAAACTACTTTCATGATTAATTACTTAAGGTGGCATTTCTTTAACATTCTGTGTGCTATGAATTTTTCCTTCTCCTGCTCTCCTTCCTTGCTTCTTTCCTTTCTTTTTCCCTTCACTCCCTCTCTATTTCCTCCCTCTCTTACATCTTGTTTCATCCTTCCTTTCCCTCTCTCTCTTCTTTTATTCTTTCCTCTTTCTTTTCTTCACTCCTTCCCTTGTTCTTTCTCTTTTTCCTTTCTTCCCTTTATCCTTCCTTTCCTTTTCTTCCTTCTTTCATTTTCTTCTCCCTCCCTCCTCTTATTTCTTCTCTCCTTTCTTCTTTCTTTGCTTACTTCCTTCTTTCCTCCAGCATTCCCTATCCTCTTCCTTCCTTCCTTTCTTCTTTGTATTCAAACTTTATTATTATATACTATGTGGTAGGCCCTTTGTTAAGCATCTAAGAGAATTTTACATCTTTTGAGAAATGCCGAAAGAAATTTGCAGAAAACTGTAGATGAGTCAAACATTTTTTCCAAACCACTATACTCTGCTTCTTTCACACATTTAAAAAAGTAATTTAAAAGGTGATCCTTGTTTAATATCTCTGCAAAAGCTTTTCTCCCCATTTATATTAATGAAAAAAGTGCTATTTGTATTTATATACAAGGACTAAAGTTATTTTCTTGTGATTGTTCATCTGTGTATTCCCAAGATTTCAATGGAAGTAGAAAGACTAAAATAGTAAGGACATTACAGATCAAGAAACCATCCTGAGGAGCTTCTGTGCTGAACCTGGTGCCTTAATGTAGGATAATAGGCTTTTAGAAGTAAAGACTTGTTAAAAAGTTAATTAAAAAATTAATTGCCCTGCAGTTCCAGAAGCCTATCCACTATGCAATCTGAAAATCATAGACCTCAAACATTACAAACATTACAATTAATCCTCAGACATTTCATGGTTATTATACTATTTATAGAGGATACCTGATTAGCTCTAACTCTTTAATTTGGTAGTTCTTCTATCATTTTTGCCAAAATAATTTTTGTCTGGCTTATTTCAGTGAAAGCTGGAGTGGGGTACAACATTTTAATTCTGTCATGCCACTAATCCAACCAGACTGTCTTTGTATTACGTCTACATAGCAATGATAATAACCATCATTCATATCATGGGGTGTGAAGCCCTTTTACATATGTTAATTCACTTAATACCTAACGCAGTCTGTAAGGTGAGTATTATCATAACATTTTAAAAGATTATTTAACTAACCCAAGCTCACATAGAAAAACAGAGTTGCTGGACCTTGACCACAGATTTACTCTAAGCCAGTAAGGTATTTTCGAATTGAATTCCTGTCCCTTGCCAGCTTGATTTTTGCCAACTCCAGAATGAATGTTACTGTGTCATGTAAGTCTATTAAATACATATGATCACATCCATGAGTTTGGGTTTATGTGAGTGTCCTCCTTACTCCTGTCCTGGTTCTGGGCCCATCTAGAAGCCACAATAGACCAGGAGTCCTAGACTTCCTGCTGACTCCATTGGCTGGGACTTGGCAGTCATGTTTCTGCCTCTAAGCTCCAGCCATCATCACATTATTAGTTGCTTTAAGACTTGAAGACTATTTTAAGCTTTGCCATGTCATTATTTTTATTTTATATATATGATGATCATCATCATCCATATATCACTAAGATGATCACCAAGAATACTGATTGTATTGGGGAGACAAGGGTCAAAATTTGAGGATTAGATTTTGAAATGTTCTGACTTTTTCTCTGAGGGGATAATACAGTATTTCTAAGTAACCACTTTTAGTGGTTACACAAAACCATATTAAGAAAGTTACTCAATTAAGCTACCTGCCATTAAGAGAATTCCATAAATCCTGAGATGAGACCTGGGCCTACGAACTATTTTAACTACCTTCATTGCACACTAATTAACCATTTGCCAAGCAAAAGCTCCCTATTGTAAGACATAATCATAAAATAACTTTTAAGAAAAACTTAATGAAAACTTTAGTTTAGAGGCTTTGGTACACATGGGTATCCCTATCTATTAGGATCAGTTTGTTTCTGAATATACTAAGGGATGAATATTAAATTTAATTTCTCCCTAAGTGACATTTTTTCCATCTTTAGATACATCATATAGTAAATTTTGCTCTGTGGTTCGAATTATTTGCTCATCTATTAAACATTTATCATGCACTTACTAGATGCAGGGTTCTGGGCTATGTTGTGGAGATATAAAAGACAACCCAGATCATATTTTCCTTCTAGGAGTTTATACTCTAATTAGAAAAAAAGGGATTATTGGCGTCTGAACACATATGTGCTCTCATTAATTAATATATGAACCAGAACAGACTCTGATTGGATACTTCATTATAACTTTTATGCTGGGGACCAATCTCCATTGATCTCTCTGCATGACTTGTCAGCAGAGGCACTGGCAGTCTTTGGTTCTGGTGTTTGTTTAGAGAACAGCTTGAGAAAGTAAGAATAATATTTCTCTAGGGACCAGACAGCTGATTTGTTTACTTTCCTGTATAACAAAGATAATGTGTCCTTCTGGGCCAAAAGTTGGCATAGGTTTGCTTGCAGCGCATTAGAAAAGATGTGGGATCCCTAAGCTTGATTTCCCAGCTCTGGTGCCAA
This sequence comes from Myotis brandtii, assembly GCF_000412655.1. Lineage (NCBI taxonomy): Eukaryota > Metazoa > Chordata > Mammalia > Chiroptera > Vespertilionidae > Myotis > Myotis brandtii. The sequence continues at coordinate 1,388,926 of NW_005370182.1, forward strand.
CCCACTGCATGCTCGGCATCCTCTTCAGCTATGTCATGTCGAGGAGGAGGGAGAGGAGCACGGACACACCCACAGAACTTGTGCCTTGTGCTGTGGTGTGAGTTATACAGTCCTTGTCTCTGACCCAGGAGGCTCGTGTCTTCTGCTAGCGTCTATGGAACTGTGGCTGGGTAACTTGTCACCTCACGAGTAGGGAAAAAAGAATCTCTGACCTTTCACAGCTCTTGACGCTTTAATCCCTGCATTTGGAATGCATCCGAATACCATACTTTTTCAAAAGAAAACCTCCTGGAGAAGTATATCTTCCAATCTTTCCTTCATACTTCATCTTTGTCAATATAAAGTGAGAGTCTGGGTTGCCGAACTTATCCAAATGGGCTGTAAAGCAAACATTTGGAGAGGGAAATTGAATCACATTATAATAATAAATAACTGTAATGTTCTCATTTGCTAATGTTCCCCTTCATTTGTAATTTAGTCTACATTACTATGAAAAATATCTGCTTTATTCTACTCAGAGGTGAATGATGACAAATTAAATACCTAAAATGTGAGTTTATTAAAGCAAACAGCAAAGTATTACTTTAACCCTGTTATTAATGCATAGTTCAGGAAAATAAAATTGACTTTTTAAAAAGCAAGAGTAATAGTCTAGTACCGGATTCTAGAAATCAGTGCTCAGTAACTTCTGAGCTTTTGTTCTTAATTTATAACCCATGAAGAATATATATATATTTCATTTTGTTTTGTTTTGCCAGCACCAGAGAATGTACTGGTACATTCAGATATCTTGGTGTAGAACATAGGGAAAATATGGATAAGCTTGCATTTTTAATAAAAATCACAGTCTCTGAGTAATTTAGGTAAAAGATGAGGCTGAACCCAGTGCTTAGAAGTGGTAAACAGATAAGACCAGTCATAATATTCATTTGATTTAGCAATCAAAGCAATAAACTACATGAGTCTTAGTAAACCAAGCAACTCCAACTGAGCAACAAGGGGGGATAAAGAAGTAATGGTGAAAGCAGTGGGCACCCACATTGATTGCTAATGGTTGCATATCCCATGCAGACAAATAGAGATGGCCAGGATCCCAATCTCTGCATTTCCAATCAGCATTGCTGATACTGTGGTTTTCTGAAGAAGCTCTACAATCAGTTTAGCTGGGGATTTGGCCCAACCACTTCTCTAGTTTCCTCTCATGGGGATCTTGTTTCCAAATGCAGTGAACCAGAATAGACAAAATGGGAGCCTCAACAATTCCCTTTGTGATTCTATCTCCAGACCCAGGAGCGGGCCAAAGGACTCTGTGGGCCCTTTCCCCAGGGCCACATCCTCATCTTCGTTGGAGTTTTATTTTCTTTTTGGGTGCTCAAAAGATGAATCCAAAGGAAAAAAGTTCTCATTTCAGCCTACAGCAGAACAGCCTTAAATTGCCTATTCAAAACTTCCTTTCCTTCTTTCCCCCTTGAGCTTTAGAACTTTATGTCCTCTCTCTGGAAAATAAAGTCTCTCTCCCCACCAAAGGAATCTATTCTTCTTGAAGTCTTAAAGAAATTAATCACTAAAGGTATGTGCAAATCAATGTCCTCTTCAAGTTTCTTTTTCTTATTCTTCTCAGTAACAGCCTAAGGGACTTCTGGTTACACTCTAACTCACCTTTGGCAGATTCTGCCTGGGGTACCCATCAGAGCTTCTGCAGTTTCTTCTGCATCTCCCAAACCGAATTAATTTTACCCTCACTGTTTCATATGCTTTACTTTTGAAAAGTTCCACAGGGACACCATAGGGATGCATGAATGCGAGTTCCATTCCAGCAACATTTGAAAAACTCAAGTACATTTCCTTAAAACATGTGACCATGCAACAGTTTATAATATAAACATTAACTATTAATTTCCATAAATCATAGAATGTCCCAAATAAAGTTAGTTTTTCCAAGATCCATTACATGTTACATTTTAGATTCTGGTTCTCAACCCTAGCCACACATTAAAATTTCACAGAGGGATGTTAAAAGTGTTGCCTCCCAGCCCTCATCCCAAACCTACTAAATACCTGGGAATGGGACCCAGATATTGATAATTCTTTGAAAGGGTTGAAAAATCAATGATGGAGCCTGGCTGGTATGGCCCAGTGATTGAGCATCAACCTATAAACCAGGAGGTTAAGGTTCCATTCCTGGTCAGGGCACTTGCCCAGGTTTTGGGCTCAATCCCCAGTAAGGGCCGTGCAGGAGTCAGCCCATCAATGATTTTCTCTCATCATTGATGTTTCTATCTCCCTCTCCATTCCTCACTTTGAAATCCATTTTAAAAAAATCAATGACGGAAACACAATCTAAATTTATTTCCAGCTGTAAATCACAACACAGATTACATTAGTTGGAGGAAGGGCATGATAAGGGAATCAGAGAAGAGTCATGATTTTGATCTGAACTCTTCTAGGGTCCCCCAAAATCCATACCACTTAGCCAGAATGCACCGCCTGCCACCTTAGAAATGAGAACTTATTTGGGATAACTTTTTTTTTTAAGTTTCAGTGTATATTAAACTTTCCATACTACAGAAGGGAAAACAAACTTCAAGAGCCCTGTGTGCTGAGGGAATTACACACAGGGAAGGCCAGGTCTGCCTAAGTAGCCAGGCCCCTGCATTTCTCCCCTTATCATATTCTCTTTCAGAGAAGGAGAAAATAAAAAAAAAGAGTAAAACCAAATGAGGTAAGATTCAATCATAAGTGAAATGCGTTGATGAGGGATATTTGTTAGGGGAACAAAATATTAAAATTCTTCCCTACTTAAACGTTTGGGCTCAAAGTTAAAAAGATTTCCATGCTTAATGAAAATTGTCTTGTTTTAGACATCACTATGACAATATCATTAATTCTTTTACGGAGGTTCGGAAACAGGACCTTGTTCTCTTTCTTACCCACGAAGAATACATGAATGGGGTTCGTTTCCTTGATGTTCTGGGAGAAGAAATATACGAGGCCCTTCTCAGAATGTCTCAGGTCCACTGTGCCGTGGACATGTCCATCACAAAGTTTATACACGGATTCCAAGTGCCTGACTGTGATTTTGTCAATGTAACTTTCACAAGTTGGAAACTTATGCTTGCAGAAAAGATGAGATAAAGCAATCATTTCTCACCCTTTTCCTTCAGGAGAAATGGCTCAGCAGCTGCAAAAATCATGCCTGTGTAACTGTACTCCTAGAATACTCTCGATTGGTTTGGTAGATTCATCTGACGACGAACCATAATTGAGGGACACATTGATTAATTGATCTGTTACTAGCTTGTAAGGCTCTCTATGGCAATGAAGAATATGTGCTATGCAGATCAGCTTTTAATTATTTTTATTTAGAGGCCCGTCAGATGAAGTGAGTGACTCGGCAGTATCATCATTGATCTGTGGCACAGAAAGGAATAGTTCACATTGTACACTGGTTTAAAATATTCATTCTAGAAGTTTAGAATGGCTCTTTTCCCTGTAAGGCTTTGACCTGTGTACAATGCAAATTATTATAACAACCTGCATTTGTGTCTAGCTTTGCAATTTACACATGATTTTCTCATGCATTATATCATTTTACCCTGACAATAAGTCTGAGAGGTAGACCAGACAGGTGTTATTTTATCCCTTTTACAAGCCAAGAGACTAAGGCAAAGAGAGACCCTCCCCCGCCCCCCCAGTAATTTGCCTTGTTTCAGTCTGCAGAGCATGGAGAGCAAGAGAGTTTGATATTATTTAGTGAATTCTGGTTGGCCAAACATATTTTATGCATTAATCACCACTCCAGGCAACATCATACTTATCAACACTGTCTCTTAGTAGGAAATGTGCTGACAGAGAAGCTGCATTATAATGTGACATATTATTACATGGATTTGAGGTGCTAAAAGGTCTTATCTCTCCCAGTTTGATTACTAAGTATAGGAAAAGCTCAAGATAAAATCCATTAACCAGAGTTATGAAAGATTTTTCCACTGTATTTATAAAACCCATGAAAAAAGACATTGCTATCAACACAGAGCCAGCACAAAATTAGTGTGAAATTTTAACATTCAGGGAAATGTGGCTGAATATAGAGTATTAATGTTGAACGTGTGTACCATGTGATCAAATAAGAATTACTGAGTACTCTCTGTGAGCCCAGAGGTATGCTACCTGCTTCCAGGTTGGAAACAAGTTCCCCCCACACAGCCTTTACAATCAAATTAGGGTTTTTTAATCACTGAATAACTTATGCCAGTGGTCGGCAAACTGCGGCTCACGAGTCACATGCGGCTCTTTGGCCCCTTGAGTGTGGCTCTTCCACAAAATACCAACTTCTGCGCATGGGCCACGAAGTTTCAATCGCACTGTACGTGCACGCCCACACGTGGTATTTTGTGGAAGAGCCACACTCAAGGGGCCAAAGAGCCGCATGTGGCTCGCGAGCCGAAGTTTGCCGACCGCTGACTTATGCGATTCCATTCCTTAATGAGAAGTGAAGAGTTGGGAGCATATGGAATAATAACTGCTCTGGTAATATTAAAGATAATAACAAGTAGAAATATAGACAGTTCTTTCCTGCCCTGTTTGCCTGGGCGTATTTGTCAGAGCATCATAACCTGAACAAAAGTGGTGTCCGTAGCAATCTGCACTAGGGAAGTAATATTTTCATCCTTTTAAATGTAGGTCTACAAGCCAAAGTGACAACTGACAACAGTTCAAAGAAAGGTCAGAAAACAAATATGCAGCTGGATTTGTTTAGAGTTTACCTTATCTTTCTTTGACAAATGAAGCTATTGGCCTCAATCACATAACCTGTGGCTCTTCACATCTTAACAAATGGCAGCCAGAGTGGAAGATGAGTATGATGTGTACTAGTATGTGTTTTTTTTCTTTCCCTCCATGCCCTTCCCACTGAAATGTTACATAGTTTTCAAAGAGAAGCATAATTTTGAAGGGAAGGTGAGTTTCCTTCTCACTAGAAAACATGTAGTTTTGTTTTTTTTACAGAATTGCAAAAAGATGAATAATAGGGTTGTTCAGAAATAAAAATAACTGCCTTTGAAAAGAGAAAAAAAGAAGTCCATCGTAGGAAAGGGAGTTTTGACATGACAGTGCTGTCCAGGCTGCCCATGGAATTAAGGGAGCTAGAAGTATAATTATAGTTTTGATTCTCCTGGGAATAATTATGGGATTAGAGGTTCCAGGGAGGACAAAGAGACAGTGTCAATAGAGTAATAAAACTCTTTCTTTAATGCCAAGACATTGACAAATAGCTCCCACAAAAGACAAGATTTTGTTCTAAATCTTAGCATCCCTGGCCCCAGTGCCTCCTCTCTACTCACCTTCAGGTATGGCGGAGGTTCCTGCTTTCTTTCCCTTTCAGACCCCTCCTTCTAAAGTGTGACCACCCTCAAGAGAACACATACTGGTAATCTTACCTATCCCATAATCTGATCCCCACCTTGCTTTCTGCCACCTTCACGTAATCTTTCTTCCCTTCCCTCCTCACTTTCAAATTCATAAGAGAAACTGCAGAACTGTTACACTCTGGAGCATTGGAGATCTTGCTCCCCAGCACACACAGTCTGTCTGGTTCAAATAAACTCATAGAAATTCTCTACAGGTTTGGATGTTTCTTACGTTTGCAAAGTGCTTTAGCAGTGGGGTTGAGGAGTCCTGATTAGAGGCATGGAGAATATGAAAAGCTGTCAGGACAATAGAGCATGATTCTTAGCTTACCCATCTGGTAGGAATCCCTATGTAGTGCTGATGGGAGCTATTGGCACAGACCTGAAATTCTGTGTTTAAAACCCAGTGGAAAGGTTAGGTCTGTAATGTCCAAACAGCTTGTATTAAACTAATTCTCCTGATGGCAGCCCTTACAGACCGTGTCTCTGTAAGTATATCCAAAAGCTAGCAGGAACTGGAGGGGATTCAATACTTGAAAAAATAAAACTATACTGGGTGAAGTCCACATATACAAGCCTCTTCTCCTGAAGGCACTTCTTCCTGTCCTCATGAGGCTTATGGAAAAATCACAGTCTTATTGACCTGAGAAATTAGAAAGCAAAGTTTGGAATGCTGGGTGCCTGGAAATTAAGACAAAATATCCCTGAAAGGAAAGAGCCAAACAATCTAGACTTACCCTATTAGATTTCAGAACATTTTATAAAATCACAATACTCAAGATAAGGTAGAATCAGCATAAGGAAGAAATAAAGATCTGGAATAAAATAGAGTCCAGAAGTAGACCCACATATATATGGTCAATAAATTTCAACTAAGGAGTAAATTAATTTAATTGGAGAAGATATTTTTCAATAAGTGTGTGGAACAACTGGAAAATAACATCAGCAAATGGAAAAAATGAATCTTGATCTCTGCTTCATATTATGCACAAAAATAAATTTGAGATGAATTATAATCTAAATGTAAATTCTAAAACTCTGAAATTTCTAGAAGAAAATACATGAGAATATATTTGTTACTTAGAAATAGGCAAAGATAGATTATTTATTAGAGACACATGGATCTTTATTTTACTCAGTGATTTATAATTCATTAAGCCAATATTGAGTTTCATGCTCAATGATCAGATTTGGCCAGAGGGAGCCCCTTAAATTGGATCCTATGTCCTTTTGATGTGTCCTCATTATTCTTTGAGCACATCTTCATTTCCTGATGCAGAAAGATGTTCCAGACTAATTTTATTCTTTCCTTCCCCAACCTTTAGAATCAGCTATTTCTCTAAGGAACTCTGGTTTCTTTTAGTTGAGAATGCTATAAATCTAGGCCTTTACTTTGACCAGATGAACAGATGTCATATTTAATTGCATGATTGTTGGGACAATGGATTTCAAAATACATTTAAGGATAGCCTCTGTAGGTTGTCCACCATACTCTCAAGTTCATAGAGAATATGACCCTCTCCCTTGAAAAAACTACATTTCATTAGAGAGATAAAACCAACATATCTAAGAGAGAACTAGAATAGAAATATATTTGCTTGCTCAATGTACAGCCTCGAGTTGCCATGGGATTCCATAAGAGAGGCACTGATTAACTTTTAGAATGGAGAGCAGGTGTGATCAGAGAATAGAAATTGCTTGCTCAATGTACAGCCTCGAGTTGCCATGGGATTCCATAAGAGAGGCACTGATTAACTTTTAGAATGGAGAGCAGGTATGATCAGAGCCTGGAGGGAACACAGTACCCCCCAGGACAGTGAGTAGATTAGATTAGTGGGTGAATGATGAAGAAGGCTGGACAGGGTGATGAGAATAATTTCATTTTATCAGAAAAATGTGAGAATTACCTGTTAGACAACCAGCTTGTCTTACCCCATCAGCCTGCCTTCTACCTAGAGTGGTTGGCTGCCCATCCATTTTTAGCAAAATGGGTTGCTTCACTAGAACACTGAGACACACTAATAAGAAAATAGTGAAACTCCCTATTTTGATTCCTTCCAAAGACAGCTTTGTGGCTCTCAGGTTAAGAACTGAGTGCCCAGAATTGGGCATTCATTTTCCTGAGGTCAATAATAGATCCCAAAATTCTCATTTTACAGTCTTTAAACATATACTACAATCAAGTTGGACATAATTTGAAAATCACTTCTCTTTCAGATCTAGGTCTGATAATGTCCCTTCCTTTCTGTCATAGCCTTAGAGAATTTTCCCTTGCATCGTCAAGGAGATAGGCCACAGATGTCACAAAATCTTTTAGAGGCTTAGAATATATTTGCTTGCTCAATGTACAGCCTTGAGTTGCCATGGGATTCTATAAGAGAGGCACTGATTAACTTTTAGAATGGAGAGCAGGTGTGATCAGAGCCTGGAGGGAATACAGTACCCCCCAGGGACAGTGAGTAAATTAGATTAGTGGGTGAATGATGAATAAGGCTGGACAGGGTGATGAGAATAATTTTGTTGTATCAAAAAATGTGAGAATTACCTGTTAGACAGTCAGCTTTTCTTACTCCATCAGCCTGCCTTCTACCTAGAGTGGTTGGCTGCCAATCCATTTTTAGCAAAATGGGTTGTTTCACTAGAACACTCAGACACACTAATAAGAAAATAGTGAAACTCCCTATTTTGATTCCTTCCAAAGACAGCTTTGTGGTTCTCAGGTTAAGAACTGAGTGCCCAGAATTGGGCATTCATTTTCCTGATGTCAATAATAGATCCCCAAATTCTCATTTTACAGTCTTTAAACATATACTACAATCAAGTTAGACATAATTTGAAAATCACTTCTCTTTCAAATCTAGGTCTGATAATTTCCCTTCATTTCTGTCATAGCCTTAGAGAATTTTCCCTTGCATTGCCAAGGAGATAGGCCACAGATGTCACAAAATCTTTTAGAGGCTTAGAGTTAAAACCAAGGGACTCAGGCTCAAAGAAGCACTACAATTGGAGAGAGGACAGGGGAAATGTGGAAGGTCCTCTTATAGCTCCAGTTTCAGGAGATGTCAAAGGACTTCCTAGATTCCAGTGATTGTGTACTATTGATATGCAAATCAATAATTAATCTGTAAGTGGACCACAGGAGAATGAGCACTTACTTAATTTTGCCTGAACATTATGGTAAATGTTTTACAAGTAGTTTTTCCTTTAATCCTCATAGCAAGCCTATAATGCAGGTGTTGTGATGAATTTACAAATGCAGAAACCAAGGCACATGAGATTGTCTTAGGTCAGGTTCCCCTGGAAACAGATTCTGTGATTTGTGCACAGAAGATTTATGAGCGCCTGTAGAAGAGCGACGGAAGCACAGCCGGGCAAAGAGAAAAGCTGGATTGTGATGATGTGACAGAGACCTCAGCAAATCCTCTGTGGAGCTCTGGCACTGAGATGGCCTTTGAGAGTTGCATCTTATCAAGGTGAAGGGGCTGGGTTTTTAAAATGTCTCATGGCCCAGTCATTGAATACCAGCTCATCCCAAGGAGAGGCAGCTCCATTTGGCTGAGATCTGTCATCAGCACATTCTCAGAAGGTAGCAGAACGAGTTCCTCAGTCTTAAAGGGGGAATCTAGGTGACACATGACACCACCCACACAGTCTACCCCCAGGATTCACTTGTTTCACATAGTAAGGTCCCCTCCTAGGGGAACAACTCCTCCAAAATTCTGATTGAACCTGTTTTATTAAGAAACTTAGAAGGGAAAGGTTAGTGAGTCCAGCCCAGCTCCTTGACACCATAGCTGTCTGAAAGTCACTACTGGTACTCATCTCCTTCCTGTACTACCCATTTTAGATTCCCTTCACCCATGGTTGACACTTCCGCTAGACTATGTGGCTTACTTGGCAGGGTTACCCAGGCTCTCATCCCTGAGGGTTCTGAGCCCCTGGTCATCATGCCTCTCATGCCATGGCTGCTATACTTCTCCATTTCCCATCAAAATTGGGTGGGATAGTACCAAGAGAAGCCCACGGGTTACCTGGTGCCAACCATGCTCTTTCCCGCCCCATTGTATAAAAGCAGTCCTGCTTCCTCCTTATTAATCTTGCCAATCTCATGATACTTTTCTTTACCTACTTGTCTCTTAGCACAAAGGACTCAAAGAAACTGAGAGGTAGTTTTACTTTAAGTTAAGTAAGATTCTAACCAGGTTCCCTGGTAGAAGCATTTCCTTTCTGGGAACCAAGACCTCTGGATGCCAGAACCTAAAGGTGCAGGATTAGGAAGCACACATTGCCCAGGTAGTCACTGGGAATGATGATAAGAAGGGCCTCTGCTGCTTCTTCCCCTTGCTTCCTGGACTTATTGGAACACCACACACCACACAATGGTTGTTGCTTAAGGATGTATATTGCCTCCTGGATGATGCTCATCATTCTCATGGGATCATCTCCAAGATGCTCCATTGCTCTATCAGGCTGGCAGTTGCTGAAGTGATGTTATTCAGTATACCATGTCAGTGGAATAAACACTATGTTAGCCCTCAATAATGGTGTTTGACAAAGTCCTGCGGGCAGAAAAGACAAACTCATACTCTGTAATAGCGCACTATGTCTGGGAGCATAAAAGGGGATTTTACCTATGTGGTGAGAGCAGCAGAAGTTGTGATAGGAGGAAAGGTAATAGAGGTGGCAGCAGGCTGAATCCCAGAAGCAATACTTTTGAGGAGAAATCTCGGGTAGATGCAGCAGAAGCAGGAACTACCTGGGGACAGCATCACTCAGGCCATTAGGTGGGAGATGGCAAGACCACTGCATCCAGTTGAAGGTGAAGGACTCCACAGAGAACATGTGGTCTGGAGTAGGAATTTGAGTTTCCCTGCCAGAGAAAGAGAAGAGACCCAGTCATTCCCTTCCAGTCAGAGACAAGGCTATTTTTGTTAGCATTGTTATTGTTTTTATTAGTCATATCCCTTGATTATTCTCATCTGTGTGGTTTTTTTTTCCAGAAACATGGGTTATACAAGGTCATATTATATTTCAAGTTTAGCCTCGATGGTATTGTTGAGAGAGCTGATGCTTAGCGTGACTTTGGACCTGGGGTGTGAATTCACAGAAACTCTTCCCCTTTTATTTGTACTTCAGTTTCCAGAGTTTGAAAAATCACATGGAAATCAATCAGATGCCATTTGGTGATGCTGAAAGGTCTGATTCTAACGCAAATATTTTCAGAAGGAACATGGGAAATGTCAAAAATTGTCAGTTCAGCGAGTATCTTTTGGTGATAATGCTCTCCACAGTAAATTTCCACTGGTTCTCTCTCTTATTGTCAGTTGAACAAAACACTTGCATGCTTTGCTGGTTTCTAACTAATGAGTTGGCTTTGCTCTTTTAAGACAGTAATTTATAATAGAGAGCATCTATTGAGTCAATAAACTTTTACTCAGAACTGTCTTAATGACAAACAGCACAACATCACATGAAATAAGGTTAAAGGTTCTTAAACTGAATCATATCTCTGGTTTTGAATCTTTCCACAGGCATACAAGAATAATAAAAGGAATCACACTATATTTTCTGTGCCTGAGGAAGTACAAAGATATTTGTCTGACACTTTCTTCTTTTTAGAATTTTAAAGTAAAATGGCCAAAACATAAGTTTTTAAAAAATGGCATTTAAATGTGCAATTTTCAATACTGGAAATGGAAAGGTCCACCTGCAACTATTTTTTAAAATTTAGTCATTAAATTAATTCCTGAACACTTTTATGATTTCTTTGGTGGTTATTTAAATATTTTTATAACAAACACACTGGCATCTTGATTTATTTAGAACATGAATAATTTGTTACCTTCTCAGATATTTGATGTTTGTCAAGCAAAGTATCCTGCCTTCTCCAGTCTGCCTTTATTCCATGGGGACATGTGGGATTTTAATATCTTGTTGGATTTAATGGTATTTCACTGTCACAAGGCACCTACTGGTTTCATATTTTGCACATCCCTTAGCTTAAGCATCAACATCAAAGCTCAGTGTTGTCATCGTCATCCTATTGGCACTCCATTCAGTCTCTTTCAGACAGATGCTCTTCTAACAATGTATACATGTCAAAACCAGCTCAATGCCTCATTTTCCTTGACATGTGGGAAAGTTGGCCAAGTCATAGTATCACATCAGTTACATTGAATAGAGGTCTCATGACTGCTTCCTCTTCTCTGGTCTTCCCTTAGTTCACAAAATGTCTTCTAATCTCAAAATGACCTGTTGACTAGCAGTCTACTTTCTTGTCTCTCTCTCATCCTTTACTCCTGTACTCACTACTACAAGAACTAGCTTTCCCAAACATTTCCAACCAGAAATCTTTAATGTCCTTGAGAAAAATGTAACATTGCTGTGTTTTCAAACTATTTTGATATTGTTTGCATGATACTTTTCTGAAAGAAGACTAATTGGAACACCAGAAAAGAACAGAGGATGTTGCCTGAGCATTCCTTAGCTCAGCATATTCTAGTTCTTTCTATTCTTCTAATGAGACGGAATCCTAGAAATTCGAGGGCATGTTCAACAGTTCATAAGCTTTCAAAAGAAAATTTAAGCCAATCTTTGATAAGGTACTTAGAAAATATCCACATAGTAGGCCCCATACACAACAACAACAAAAACAATAAAAAAAATTGTTTACGGCCTAGAGGTTAACTTCCCTGGCCTAAGATCAGAGAAATCTCTAGTAGTGATGAAGGTGAAATCTGTGAAGTTTGTATAGGAAAATATGATGGCAAAGAACATGCCTGTCCTTAGAGCCAGAATAGAAATGCCTTCCCAAGATGATGAGGGACAGGAGGACTGAGTAAGTCAGGGTCACTTCAGAGCTGAAGTATAGGTTTGATCGTAGGTCTTAGGATAAAGCCTAAAAGAAGTTGAGGGGAGTCCTGCAAGGGACTGAGATCTCCAAAAATGTGACCTTATTTGGAAATAGGGTCTTTGTAGATGTAATTAACTAAGATGATGTCATATTAGATAAGGTAAGCCCTAAGTCCAATGACTGGTGTTTTAAAGAAGGCCATGTGAACACCCAGAAACATAGACACACAGGGAAGAAGGTCATGTGACAACAAAGACAGAGATTGGAGTGGTGAATCAACAAGCCAAGCAATCCAAAGATTGCCAGAAATCCCCCAAAGCTAAGAGGAGGCATGGAAGGATTCTTTCACAGAGCTTTCAAAGAGAGCATGGCCCTGATGACACTTTGTTTTGTGACTTGTGTTTTCTTGAATTATAAAAAAATATATTTCTGTTTAAAAAAAAACTATTTTGAAATGGTGATAAAAAGCAAATAACATGAAATCTGCCCTCTCAATATTTTTTAAAAAATATATTTTATTGATATTTTTACAGAGAGGAAGGGAGAGGGATAGAGAGTTAGAAACATCAATGAGAGAGAAACATTGATCAGCTGCCTCTTGCACACCCCCTACTGGGGATGTGCCCGCAACCAAAGTACATGCCCTTGACCGGAATCGAACCTGGGACCCTTGAGTCCGCAGGCTGATTCTCTATCCACTGAGCCAAACCGGTTAGGGCTCAGCATTTTTTTTTTTTAAAGTTTAGAGTACAATATTATAGCTACCAGCACAAAGTTTCCCAGCAGGTCTCTAGAAGTTTTTCATCTTGCATGAACACCAACTTCTCATTTTTGCCTTTTCTCAGTTCCTGGCACCTAACATTCTACCTTATGTTTCAATGAGTCTGGATACTTTAGATACCTCATATTAGTGGAAGGATCCAGTGACTGACTTATTTCATTTAGATTTATGTCTCGGATATGGCACCTGCCTGCTGGCTCTGTGTGGGAAGGGCTCAGAAAAGGAACAAGGTCTCTGCCGGCACTTCTGTGGGGGAAGCTTGACCTTCCAGCTCTCGCCCTGGAGAGATGCCACACAGTTCAGTTCTTCCCCATATGCCTGCAGACAGCAACCAGCAGTGGCAGGGGGTGGGAGTGGGGGAAGCCGGCCTCGATCAATTGCCTCGCTGGCAGGATGGTGAAGCAGGTGAGGGGGTGGTGCCAGGCCAAGGTGGAATGCCAGGCGGGGCTGTGGGGCTGCAGGGCTGCGAAGCTGGGGGCGTGAGCTGGGGCTGCGAGGCTGGGGTGCAAGCTGGGGTTTGATCCCTGCTGGCCACCCTGAGGGACCCCACCCGTGCACAAATTTGTGCACCAGGCCTCTAGTTGATTATATCCCCCATGCTGTACTTTACATCCTCATGACTATTCTGTAACTACCAATTTGTACTTTTTAATGCCTTCACCTTTTTCACTCATTCCCCCAATCTCTCCCATATCTGACAACTGTCCAAATGTTCTCTGTATGTATGAGTCTGTTTCTGTTCTGCTTGTTCATTTATTTTGTAATTTTAGATTCAATTGTTGATAGATATGTATTTATTGCCATTTTGTTATTCAGTTTTTGACCTGTTTTTTCTTTTTCTTCTTCTTAAAGAAGATCCTTAAACATTTCATGTTATACTGGCCTGGCAGTGATAAACTCTTTTAGCTTTTTCTTGTCTGGGAAGCTCTTTATATGTTCTTCAATTCTAAATGAGAGCCTTGCTGGGTAAAGTAATCTTGGTTTTAGGTCATTGCTTTTCATTACTTTGAATATTTCCTGCCACTCTCTTCTGGCCTGCAAAGTTTCTGTAGAGAAATCAGCTGACTGTCATATGGGAGCTCCCTTTTAGGTGACTAAGTGCTTTTCTCTTGCTGCTTTTAAGATTCTCTCTTTGTCTTAACCTTTTGCATTTTCATTATGATGTGTCTTGGTGTGGGCCTTTTTATGTTCATCCTGTTTGGGATCTCTGTGCTTCCTGGACTTGTATGTCTATTTCCTTCACCAGGTTGGGGAAGTTTTCTGTCATTATTTTTTTCAAATAGGTTTTCAATTCCTTGCTCTCTTTTTTCTCCTGTGGCACCCCCATGATGTGAATGTTGGTATGCTTGAAGTTGTTCCAGAGGTTCCTTACACTATCCTCATTTCTTTTTGGATTCTTTATGTTGTATTGATTAGGTGTTTGTTTTTGTTTGTTTGTTTCCTTATATTCTAAATCACTGTTTTGATTTTTGGCCTCATATACTCTTCTGTTTATTCCCTGTAAATTATTCTTCATTTCAGTTAGTGTATTCTTCATTTGTGACTGGTTCTTTTTTATGGTTTCCATGTCCTTTTTTATGCTGTCAGAGTTCCCTCTCAGTTCATCTACTCTTCTCCTAAGTTCATTGAGCATCCTTATTGCCAGTATTTTGAACTCTGCATCTAGTAGATGCTTGTCTCCATTTTGTTCAGATTTTTTTTTCTGGGTGTTTTGTTCTTTTCTTTCATTTCCTTTTATCCTCATTTTGGCAGCCTCCCTGTGTTTGTTTCTATGTATTAGCTGCTATGTCTCCCAGGCTTGGTAGTGTGATCTAATATAGTGGGTGTTCTGTAGGGTCCAGTGGCATAGCCTCCCCAAGCACTCAAGGTGTGTCACTCAAGGTGTGCCCCTATGTGGGCTGTGTATACCCTCCTATTGTAGTTGAGCCTTGATTGCTGTTGGCATATCAATTAGAGGAATTTACCCCCAGGCTGATCAGTAGCAAGGACTGGCTGTGACCACAGACCTCCGACCATCATGAAGGATTAGCTATGTAGGGGCTCATTCCACAGAGCAAGACTTACTTCAATGGGGTGATGCCTGCTGAGTTTGCCCCTTGAATATGTAACTTGTGGAGGTGGTTTGGTGGTACTTTGATGTGATCTGTTGCTATCCACCAGGTTTTCTGGCTCTGGAGCCTCCCAGGAGGTGCAAACCATGGTAGAGGGCAATGTTCTGCCCAGGGCCACTCGGCATGAGTTACAAAGCAATCTTCAGAGGACTGTAGCTAGTCCTGGGTCTGGGGCCACTTAGTGAGAGGTATAGGACATACTGAGGCCAGATGCTGCTTGTTTGAGAAATTTAGGAAAATCTAAAGAAGAATGAACCAAAAAAGGCCATTTATATGGAAAACAACACTGGAAACATCTTGGGTAGTCTGCAAGTTGGTGGGGCTGGGTCTCATGGAGTCACCAGGGTGAGGTAAACAATATAAAGCAGGTTGATGGAGTCTCTGATATGGTGCCTGCCTATTGGCTGTGTGTGGGAAGGGTTCAGAAAAGGAACAATGGGCCCTGCCAGCACTTCTGTCTAGGGGGAAGCTTGACCCTCCAGCTCTCACCCTAATGACAGACAGTTCAGTTCTTTCTCATATGCCATTGGTGCCTTTTGAGCAATTGCCCCAATGCTGGAACTCAGAGGGGATGAGTCCAAGTAAGTCTGTGTGTGGGTCCTTTTAAAGAAACTGCCTGGGACTCCAGGAGGCCTCTGTCTTATTCAGCCAAAATCCCCACTGGTTTTACAGTCAGAATTTATGGTAACTTCTCTTCCTGGCCCTGGAACACTGGGCTGTGGCACTCACAACTCAGGGGGGACCTTTGCAATAAAGATATCCCTCCTGATTTTAATATGCCTATGTGGGATCAGCTTATTCTGTATATCTGCCCCTTCTACCAGTCTTGATGTGGCTTCTTCTTTATATTCTTAGTTGTAGGCCTTTCATTCAGCTAGATTTCAGGTGGTTATGAATGTGGTTGCTCTGTAATTTAGTTGTAATTTTGATGTGGTTGTGGAAGGATGCAAATACCATGTTTACCTATGCCCCCATCTTGACCAGAAGTACTCTCTTGTCTTTTTTTTTCTTTATTGATTAAAGTATTAAATATGTTTCCTAACCCCCTATTTCCCCCCATACCCCCACTCATGCCCTCATCCCCCTGGTATCTGTGTCTATTGGTTAGGCTTATATGCATGCATATAAGTCCTATGGTTGATGTCTCCCCTTTACCCCTGCCCTATCCTACCTTTCCTCTGAGGTTTGATGGTCTGATCGATGCTTCTCTGACTCTGGATTTGTTTTTGTTCATCAGTTTATGTTGTTCATTATATTCCACAAATGAGTGAGATCATGTGATATTTATCTTTCTCTGACTGGCTTATTTCGCTTAGCATAATACTCTCCAGTTACAGCCATGCTGTTGCAAATGGTAAGAATTCCCTCTTTTCTACCTCAGCATAGTATTCCATTGTGTAATTGTACCAAAGTTTTTTAATCCACTCATCTACTGATGGGCACTTAGGCTGTTTCCAAATCTTAGCTATTGTAAATTATGCTGCTATGAACATAAGGGTGAATATATCATTTTGAGCTCTGGTGAAGGCACCTGATAGGTGGTATGCCTCACTCTTTTTCTACTTGGTTCCCTATTTAACAAACCAAAGGGCCTTGATGGAAATCCAGGGCCTAGAGTTTGAGGAGGGACACAATGATAATTAAGTTCAGGAAAATACCACATCTTCTGTCTTTGAAAATTGCTCCCTGTGGAAGGTTGAAGAATTTGACCCAAAGGTTTCTGACAGAGGCAAAGGGAAGACACAGACCATGGGCTAACAACACATTTTATTCTCTTTAACCCTAATTATCTATGCAAATCTACCCAGCACTTTAAAGAATAAAATTTTGAAACATTTTTTCATGCTCTTAATTAGATGGAGTAGAATATTCCTTCCTTTCTTTCTTCCTTCCTTCCTTTGTTCCCTCCTTCACTCCTTCCTCCCCCTCCTTCCCTCCTTTTCTTCTTCCTTCTTTCCTTCCTTCTTCTCACAAATATTCATTGAATTACTAATTATCATAAACTAGACACTGGGAGGTCGCAGGGAGCAAGACCCATTCTCTGCCTTCAAAATTTTTTATTTAATTATGATGATGGTGACTCTTAACCTCAAGGT
>NW_005370182.1:1406513-1428533 GCF_000412655.1 Myotis brandtii
TGAGAACAGTAGCTTTGTAATACAGCTTGATATTTGGTATTGAGATCCCTCCTACTTTGTTCTTCTTTCTCAGGATTGCTGTAGCTATTCGGGGTCTTTTTTTATTCCAGATGAATTTTTGGAGAGTTTGTTCTAGGTCTGTGAAATATTCTGTTGGTATTTTAATGGAGAGTGCATTGAATCTATAGATTGCTTTGGGCAGTATGGACATTTTAATGATGTTGATTCTACCAATCCATGAACATGGTATGTTCTTCTATCCGTTTATGTCTTCCTCTATCTCTTTTTTTCAGTGTCCTGTAGTTTTCTGAGTTCAGGTTTTTTACCTCCTTAGTTAAGTTTATTCCTAGGTATCTTCCCTTTTTTTGGTGTGATGGTAAATGGATTGTTTTTAAATCTCTCTTTCTGTAAGTTCAATATTGGTGTATAAAAATGCCATAGATTTCTTGGTGTTAATTTTGTATCCTGCTACATTGTCGAATTTGTTTATTACGTCTAATAATTTTTTGATGGAGTCTTTAGGGTTTTCTATGTACATATCATGTCATCTGTGAATAAGGACAGTTTTACTTCTTATTTTCTAATTTGGATACCTTTTTATTTCTTCTTTTTATCTAATTGCTATGGCTAGCACTTCTAGTACTATGTTGAACAGGAGTGGTGAAAGTGGGCATCCTTGTCTGGTTCCTGTTCTTAGGTGAAATGGTTTTAGTTTTTGCCCATTGAGTATGATGTTGACTATAGGTTTATCATATAAGGCTTTTATTATGTTGAAGCATGATCCCTCTATTCCCATTTTATCTGAGGGTTTTTTTTTTTAATCAAGAAAGGGTGTTGGATTTTGTCAAATGCTTTTTCTGCATCAATTGATATGACTATGTGATTTTTATCTCTCAATTTGTTTATGTGATGTATAGCGTTTATTGAATTTTGGATATTGTACCATCCTTGCATCCCGGGGAAAAATCCTACTTGGTCGTGGTGTATGATCTTTCTAATGTATTGCTGGATCCAATTTGCTAGAATTTTGATGAGGATTTTGGCATCTATGTTCATGAGGGATATTGGCCTGTAATTCTCTTTCATTGTGTTGTCTTGATCTGTTTTTGGTATTAGGGTGATGCTGGCCTCATAGAATGAGCTTGGAAGTGTTCCTTCCTGTTGAATTTTTTGGAATAGTCTGAGGAGGATAGGTTTTAGTTCTTTCTTCCTAATTGAGTTTTGGAAAATTGTATTTTTCTAGGAATAGGCCCATTTTGTCCAGCTTGTCCAGCTTGTTGGAATATAATTGTTCATAGTATTTTTTTTTTTAACAATCCTTTGTATTTCTGTGGGGTCTGTTGTTATTTTGCCTCTTTAATTTCTGATTTTGTTTATTTGGGTCCTCTCTCTTTGCTTCTTGGTGAGCCTTACTAGAGGTTCATCAATCTTGCTCATCCCTTCAAAGAACCAGCTCTTGGTTTCATTGATCTTTTGTATTGTTTTTTTTGGTCTCTATGACATTTATTTCTGCTCTGATCTTTATTATCTCTTTCCTTCTGCTCACTCTGGGCTTTTCTTGTTTCTCTCTTTCTAATTCTTTAAGTTGTAGAGTTAGAAGATTTATTACCATTTTTTCTTGTTTTTTGAGGTAGGCCTGTAGAGCTATAAACTTCCCTCTCAGGACTGCTTTCACTGTGTCCCATAGATTTTGGACTGTTGTATTTTCATTGTCATTAGTTTTCAGGATGTTTTTAATTTTTTTTTTATCTCTTTGGTAACCCAATCATTGTTTAATATCATGCTATTCAGCTTCCAATTGTTTGAGTTTTTTGGATTGTTTTTATTGTAGTTTATTTCTAATATTATGCCATTGTGGTCTTAGAAGATGCTTGATATGATTTCAATCATCTTGAATTTGGAGAGACTTTGCTTGTGACCCAATATGTGGTCTATCTTTGAAAATGTCCCATGTGCACTTGAGAAGAATGTATATTCTGTGGCTTTGGGGTGAAATGTTCTGAAGATGTCAATTAAGTCCATCTGATCTAGTGAGTCATTTAGGATTGCTGTTTCTTTGCTGATATTTTGTCTAGAGGATTTATTCAGTGATGTCAGTTGTGTATTAAAGACCCCTACTATGATTGTATTGTTGTCGATCTCTCCTTTGATATCTTCTAGGAGTTTCTTTATGTATTTGGGTGCTCCTGCATTGGGTTCATATATATTTACCAGGGTCATATACTCTTGTTGTTTTGCTCCCTTTAGTATTATGAAGTGGTCCTCTTTATCTCTTGTTAAGGCCTTCACTTTGAGGTCTATATTGTCAGATATAGGTATTGCTACCGCAGCTATTTTTTCATTTCCATTTGCCTGAACATTTTTCTGTCCCTTCACTTTCTGTCTGTGTAAGTCCCTTGTTCTGAGGTAGATCTCTTGTAGACAGCAAATGTATGGGTCATGTTTTCTTTTATCCATTCAGCCACTCAATGTCTTTTGATTGGGGAATTTAGTTCGTTTACATGTAAAGTTATTATTGATAGGTACTTGTTTGTAGCCATTTTTATTTTTTGTGCCTGTGTTCCTTCTTCCCTTTTTATTTCTTCTTTTTAGACCAGTCCCTTTAACATTTCTTGCATTGCTGGCTTGGTGGTGATAAACTCCCTTAACCTTTTTTTTTTGCCTGTGAAGCTCTTTATTTCCCCTTCAATTTTGAATGATATCCTTGCTAGATAGAGTATTCTTGGATTCATTTCCTTGCTTTACATCACTTTGTAAATTTCCTTCCATTCCTTTCTGGCCTGATGTGTTTCTGTTGAGAAATCATTTGACAATCTAATGGGAGATCCCTTATACATAACTTTCTGTCTCTCTTTTGCAGTCTTAAGATTCTCTGTGTCCTGAACATTTGCCATTGTAATTGTGACATGTCTACATGTGGATCTTTTTGGGTTCATCTTGTTTGGGACTCTCTGAGCTTGTGTGATTTTTTTCTTCCCCACATCAGGGAAGTTTTCTGACATTATTTCTTCAAATAGGTTTTCTAACCCTTGTTCTTATTTCTGTCGTTTTGGCACCCCTATTATTCATATGTTGCTTTGTTTCATGTTGTCCCAAAGCTCCCTTAGGCTCTTGTCCTGTCTTTTAATTTTTTTCTCCAATTGCAGTACAGTTTTTGGGTGTGTTTGCTTCCTTGTCTTCTAATTCACTAATTCGGTCCTTCGCTTCTCCTAGTCTACTGTTGAAACTTTCCATGCTCTTTTTTATTGCAGCTATATCACTCTTTATTTCTCCTGATTCTTACATAAGTTGTTGAGTTTTTTCTTCCATCCGGTTTATGAACTGTATGACCCTTATTCTGAATTCTTGTCTGACATATTGCATGCCTTTGTTTCACTTGGCTGCTTTTCTGGTGATTTCTCCTTTTTTTTCCTTTGGGTTTTTTTTTTTGTCTCCCCAATTTTGATGTTGAGTCATGCAGGGGCTGCTCCTTGGGCAGCAGTGGCTCCTTGGGCAGCTGCTGCTCCTCAGGCTGTCATGACAGTGGCTACTCCTCAGGTGGTGGTGGCTCCTCTGGTGGGCACAGCTCGTAGCAGTGGTGGCTCCTCTGGCTGGCAGGGGCAGGTTGCTCATGCAGCTGCTGTTCCTCGGACAAGGCAGGCTGCTTATGAGGCTACTGTTCCTCGGATGAGGGCAGGCTGTGTGCGGCTGCTGCTTCTTAGACAGGGGTGGCCTGCTCGTGCAGCTGCTGCTCCTCGGGTGGGGGTGGGCAGCATGGGGCTGCCGCTCCTCAGATGTGGGCCAGCTGCTTGCGGGGCTGCTGCTCCTTGGATTGGGGCAGGCTGCTTGTGGGGCTGCTCCTCCTCAAACAGGGGCAGGTTGCTTGCAGGTCTGCTTTTTCTTGTACGGGGGTGGGCTGCTTGCACAGCTGCTGCTCCTCAGATGGGGGCAGGCTGCTCACATGGCTGCTGTTTGCATGGTTGCTGTGCCCTGGGCTAAAGTGTTGGGTTGGCCAGAGGGGAGCATGCTTCAGAACTCTCAGGAGCCCACACCCAGGGTGGCTGGAGTCTTGATGTCCGTGGGACCCCAGCCTAGGCAGCAGGTCCCTGGTGGGGGTGGCTGTAGAGTCCTGAGTGTTATCTGAGGGCACCCTGGGTGGAAATGAGGCTGGGCTCCCAGTCACAGCAGCTCTCCCCTTCAAAAAGGCATGGCCTCTGAAGAAGAGCCGGCTGCTCCAGAACTGTTTGCAATGGGAACAATGGCTGCCTGGTTAGGCGGGCCTGGTTAGCCTGCCGCTGAAGGTCCTGCAGGATCTAACTGTGCCTCACTCACACACACACACACACACACACACACACACACACACACACCCCACGTGACCACACACTCCTCTTTTGCTCCCTCCCTCACTCCCTCACACTCTCTCCCTCACTGCTGCCTTCTTCCTGCCTCTACAGTTGGGTCTGGAGTGTTAATGACCCGTGCATGGATGGAGTTTCCTCTCTGCAAGGCGTGTACTGCCAAGCCTGCAGCCATGCCAGCGGAGCCGGAGCCCCAGCTGGCAGAGCCGGAGCTGCTCCTGCGGAGCTTCTGTTTGATGTGGAGGCAGAAGGGAACGGGGCATGGGTCTTCTTGGCATTGTTTGGCATGGCAGCAGCAAAGGGCGATGAGCTGCTTGCACACTGGGCAGCCTCCATTGGTCTTGCCCTGGCAGCCCTTGCTGTGCTGCACAACCCGCTTCATCTTCAAACAGGATAAAATTCACTTCGACAAGACACGAACAAAGGGAACAAAACACAAATGTACTCATGACACTGATAACCCCAATATAAGTGACCACCAAAGAAAACAGAATTAGGGGAGAGAAAAGAGAGCACAAATGATATTGAAGAGAGAAAAAATGGTGTGAGAGAAAAGGAAAAGAAGAAAAAGGAAAAAAAAAATATATGTGGGGAGAAAATGCCAGAGAACAAACAGATAAACCAAAACATGAAAAAGAAAAAAAAATATATGTGGGGAGAAAATACCAGAGAACAAACAGATAAACCAAAACATACAAACACCAAATACCTAGTAAAGAGCATGGGGGCAGAATCTTTTTTTTTTTTTTGAGAGTTTTAGAAATTTTATTTTTAATACACACTAATATATCCATTTCAGCAAGCAAGAATAGGGAGGGCGGGATATTTATGTCTCTGTGTGGGTCAGATGTAGGTGCAGGAGGTTGTAGGAAGTTGAGTCTAGAGCTGCTTTTCTCAGCCGCTTAGTTGTCTCTTGTGACACCTGAAATGGAATAACAGGAAAACAGAAGAAAACAGGAGCCTCAAGCAGGGACAACAAAAATGTACTGAACGCAGGGGAGAAATTAAGGGCAGGAGAAAGGTACAGAACATGCCTAACAGGGTTTGGCTGGCCTGGAACCCAATCTGCTGCTGGATCCACTGCTGCTGCATGGCTGCGGGTAGCGTCAGCATCCCTGAGGCTGCTGGAACTGGGCGTGTACTGCCAGGCCTGCAGCCATGCCAGCGCTGCCTTTCTAGTGTTGCTGCAGCTGCTGCTGTTGCTCCGCAGCATCCCTCTTTACTGTGGTTCATACTCGCCACGCTGGCGTTGGGCCCCGTGTTCATGATGCTCAAGGCCTGGCCCTGGGGGTTCAGGCCTCCCATTGCTTGCTGCTGCGGAGGGACAGCAGGTCGTGGCTTGCATGGCGTTCAGGTTCTGCAGGCTGGGCTGGAGGCTGCACTGGAGCTGAAAGTTAGTGGGCTTCCCCGTAGACACTGTGGTGGCGGGCTAAGTTCTGGCCGAGCTGAAGAAGCTGGCTAGTGACATGCTTAGAGGCGAGGGCTGGGACCGAGTCGGAGGCTGCGGTGTCTGGGGTGTGTTAGGCTGCTGGGGTGTATGGGTGTCCAGGGTGGTGCTGAAGGAGGGGGAGGGCAGACTGCTGAGGCACTTTACGGGTGTTCATGGCGAATGAGCTACCCTTGCTGCAGGTGGTTCCCGATCAGCTGCTGGCGAAGCTGGAGCCAGAGCCGCTGCTGGCGGAGCCGGAGCCGCTCCTGGCGGAGCAGAGCTGCTCCCGCGGAGCTTCTGTTTGATGTGGAGGCAGAAGGGAACGGGACATGGGTTTTCTGGGCATTGTTTGGCATGGTAGCAGCAAAGGGCGATGAGCTGCTTGCACACTGGGCAGCCTCCATTGTTCTTGCGCTGGCAGCCCGTGCTGTGCTGCACAACCCGCTTCATCTTCTGGCAGGCCGTCTGCGAGCAGTTGGCGCTGCGGCACTGGCAGGCGTGCACCAGAGACTGGATGCAGCGCTGGATGCTCTGGCACCGAGACTCCCCGGGGCTCCTGGGCAGCAGCTCCCCCTGGTTGCCGCCCTCATCACCCCCCTTGGCCTCTTCATCCAGGCCCAGCCCCACCTTCACCATCTTGTGGGTGTGGCCCTTCGTGTTGTAGCAGTTGATACAAAGGTTGTAGTCGTCGCACCCAGTGCAGTGCCAGTGTGCCTCCATCCCCTGCTTGCACTCACTGCAGGTGTGGACACAGGGGTCCTGGCCCTGGCTGTGCAACTCCACCGACATCGCTAAGGTAACTCACTTTCTGCCTCGTGCTGTTCCTCTTTCGCTCCTTCAGCGACCCTCACAAATTCCTTGGAGGTACTGTAGGTTCAGTTCCAGACCACCAAGCTAGAGCAAACGTCACCACAGCATGAGTTGTAACCTTTTTGCTGGTGTAGGGTCTTGCCTTCAATTTGTGAAAAACCCAACGTTGTGTTGCTTTGAAGAAAGTGATCCTCCCCGGACCACTGAAGTCTTCCGAGACTGCAAAGCAGCCAAGAGACGAGACCACGCAAGACGAGAGGGCGCAAGAAAAGAACAGCTCACGGGAAGAGGAGAGTATGACGCGAGATGAGGGTCCGGGAGAGGAAAGGAGATCCCGCGAGAGAAGAGGAGTGCCCAGGAAGAGAAGTGATCACGCGAGAAGAGGTGAGCGAGGAGATCACGCGAGAAAAGATAATGAGGAAGAGCACAAGAGAAAAGAGCATGCGAGAAGAAATATCTGGTGAGAAGAGTTAAAAAGATCTCGCGAGAAGTGTCCAGCGAAAAGAGATCACGCGAGAAGAGAAGCGGGCAGGAGAAAAGAAGAGCTCCGGGGCAGAGGAGAGTGTCAAGGGTGATGAGGGTCTAGGAGAGGAAATCACGCGAGATAAGAGGAGCGAGCGCCGGAGAAGAGAAGCCGCGCCGAATATTATATACAGAAAGTAAGGTTAAGGAATTGGATGAATATGGGGAGGACCTCAGTTCAGTATAGAGGAAGTAGAAAGAGGATGAGTGGATAAGAAGAAAGAGAAAAAGAAGAAAAAAAATTAGTAAAAATATTTAAAAATTATTTTAAAAAGTAGGATAAAATAAAAAAAATGAGAATGATGAAAAAATAATGTGAATAGAAATAGAAAATAAAAAAAACAAAGAAAAAAAAGGAAAATAAATAAAAAAGAGATAACAAAATAATAATAAAATAAAATGAAATAAAAATAAAAATGAAAAAGTGAAGTGTCATTCCTTTAGCTGGTTTCAGATCCCACTCTTCTGTACTGTCTGTGGCTTGTAAGTTTCCTGTTGCTGGGACTGAAGGCCTCTCTTTAGGCCAGTCCCTGTGGACTCTCAGGGACTATTCAGATTTTTTTTTTGTATACTTTGTGCCACTCACAGTATAGTCTGGGTGTGGCTGTATTCGTTGCCTGGAGACTGCAGGAAGGGGCTATCTCTTAAGGAGAAAATGTAAATAAAAAGGACTGTCTTTAGGCCAATCCCTGTGGGCTCTCAGGGACTATTCAGGTTTTGCTTTTTGGGGCTTATTTGTATCCTTTGTACCACTTGGGGTGTAGTCTGGGTGTGGCTGTATTGGTTGCCTGGAGACTGCAGCAAGTGCAAAGGTCCCAAAACAGAAAGGAGCTGGTTTATCTGGGTGATGGTAACCTATCATTGTGCCTGGAGTGGTGTGATTCACTGTATCTCCATGTGACAGGCAGGATGTTCACATGGAGATTCAGGCTGTAGCAGAGATCTCTCTCTGTGGTCAAGATCTGGGCCCACAGTCCTGGTAAGAAGTTTGAGCTGTGGTGTGGTGGCCATGGAAAGTCTGTTGTAAGGTTTTGATTAAGGGAGTGTCATGTATTGATGTTTAATAAAAAATCACACTCTGGCCATTACATAAAGGATGCACTTTGTTTGTATCTCTGTGTGAGGATGTTAAAAAAATAAAGGTTAGTATTGGCAGTGTAAACAGAAAAGGAATCAATTAAAGAATCCTAGAGAGCTCACAGAAAATGTGAGAGGGCCAAAGAATTAGCTTCGAAGGCTGCACATCTAGACCATTCTTCAATGACATTACTAAACCCTCCGGTTGGAATCTGACTGGATCTCAGTGGACACAGGTCCCACAGCCTGCACTTGGACTCATGAAAATTTACCTAGCTCTGTGCTTTAAAATAATGAAAAATGCAGATTCTGATCTGATGCAAACCACTGATATAGTTTGGAATTTCTTTTGCTAACTAAGAAACCCAGGAGTAACATTTTTTCTTCCTTGAAAAAGATTGCTTTAATGAGTTCTTTCCAATTGCTTTCATTCTTTCCCAAAACTATTGTAGGGTCTTACATGTATAATCAATGTTAGTTTCGAAATATTTGCCATTTTTCAGATTGCCTGCTTTTTACCTGAATGACATTTAAGGGGAGAGGAAGTATATCTTTTTTCTTCTGGATTTATTCTCTTTATTGGAAATATTTATGCAAAACATTAATGTTTGATTTTAAGAAGCCTCTAAAGTGGTTATATTTCTAAAAATGCATATCTATCAACTAATACAACTGTGCATTGTAGAAACAATGGTAAGAAGGTATTGGGTGTGTGTATCCTATACAAAAGTATACTGTACTGACTAGTTTCTCTCTCTCTCTCTCTCTCTCTCTCTCTCTCTCACACACACACACACACACACACACACACACACACACACCTAGAATTTCCTGCTTACTGGTAGTGTAGTAGAAAGACTGTAGGACTTAGAGGCTGGTTTTAATGCTCACTAAATTACCTACATACCTATACTTCCAGAATGGTTTTGAGTAGGTCTTTTCACCTTCCTACACCTCTGCTTTTTTAACCATTGCTTTCAATCTCAATAGATTGTTGAAAGGTGTGATAGCTCTTGAATTTAAAAGTGCTTTTTAGATATAATGTATTTTCCTGTTCAACTATACTTTTTTGTAGGCCTTTTCTCCTTAGCATTTCTACTGTCTATCCACAAAGGTAAAAGTCATGCCAGAGCCAGATAACTTCTGTATAGAACCACCTTTCTTGCAGGTCCTGGAACTAAGTATTAGAGACATTTTAATGCGCATTGACTTCTTTCATCACTTCAAGGTGCCCACGCTATACTTGTTCCATAGCCTCTATTGATCATGAAACTGGTTCTTCTTGTCTGGGATGATAACAGGTTACTGATGCTCCACTTCCTTTCCCCCCATTTTTTCACACTGATGGGCTGGTGAGATATCACTTATTTTAGAGGCTCAATTAGAAGCAGTTTATCAGGCTACAAAGAAACATTTACTCTATTTTTATTATGGACTGAGAGAGAGAGAGAGCGCCAGTGATTCCATCAATTTGTTGTTCCATTCATTTATGCATTCATTGGTTGATTCTTGTATGTGCCCTGACCAGGGATTGAACCCACAACCTTGGTGTGTGGGGACAATGCTCTAACCAACTGAGCTATCTGGCCAGGGCAGAAGCACTTACTCTTGAATCACATCAGAATGATAGGAGTTCCCAGGGATAACTGGTGGGAAACCAAAAAGAACAAAGCTGGAAGCCATAGCTATTTTTTGCTTTTCACTCTGAAGTTACCAAATTAGCTGGGTGGGTGAATATTTAATGTCACCACATTACCTATGTAATTTGTATTGTCTGCTTTTAATCTTCATAGCAGTTTTATAATTTTAATAACACTTTAATTAAAAATAAATGAACTGCATACTCCAACAGAACATTCTAAATGCAGACCATTGGGCTGGAAGCCCAAGCTCAGCTGGAGAGACAAACAAAACTAAAATATTCTAAAAATATAGTTGAGATGATATCTCTCCCTTTCTTCTCAGAGATCATAGCATTTCAGTGACTAGACATCTTAAAAATACTACAGGTAGGTCTCAACCCACAAACCAAGTGAGATCCAGACCTCCCTTTATAATTTGGTATTGGGGAATGTTCCTTGAATGTACAGACTAGGATATTCCCATCTCTCTTTGGTCCTTACTCTTCCAGGGCTCATTGGCTTACAGCACTTTTTTTCTTTGCTGTTCTAAGCAGCCTTTTAAGATAGCTGACTCAGACTCATCCCTTCTCCTGGTATCTAGTAAGTGACAAGATTATATGCCCTTATTTGACCAAATTCATAATACATAAATGAGTATGTATAAATGAATAATGCTCTGTACCTCCTAGACAAGTTTATAAAAAAAGAAATGCTGTTGGTTTCAAACACATGTCCAATGGAATTCAAATTAGAGAGCAAAGTACAAAGTAGGAATTACATCAGATATATCAGGCAGAATTCTGAGTTCAGGGCTCTGATTGCCTCCCATGGCAGAAACACCACTTCTTTATGAAAGTCACTTTCAGGTTTCACATGGCTGATTCTGGGAGACCAGATTTCTAACAAGTTTAAGATAAGCTGTGTAAAATTCCAGTGGCTTAGGGTCACTCATCAGACATGCTTGCATGCTCGTGTTTGAAGCTTAGCATGGTTGCTTTTGCTTTTTCCTCTTAATAAAAAAGATTATGTTAGAAAAAAAGACTATGCTAAAATAAAAAGTCATTATGATAGTGAACATTAGAAAATGTAGATCTCCAGCTTTGATTTAAGTAGTATTAGGTTAGTGTGCTCATTTACTGACTAATTTATTTACTTACTTACTCTTTTTTTTTTTTCAGAAGTATTTGTCAAGTCCCTCCTATGTGCTTTCTATTTCTGGATACTGTGAATAACAAATATAACCTAGATGTCACATGAGACCAAATTTCCTATTCTAATGTTTTCTATAGGGTTTGCATTTGCTGGTGACTCAGAACTGAAACCTGTAACTTACTCTCTCCATTACTATGACATTACTATTCACTCTGCACTAACCTGACTTTGTTTTTCCAGGAAACTCTTACTGAGAAGGAGTTATGTCTCATGAACTTTCTGAAATCCACTTATTCAATAGTAGACTATCCAAGTAGCCTTTACTAAGGTAAATAAATGCTTTCTGAGAACAATAGATTATTCAATTTGGTTTATCAAAGGACTTTATTTTTCAAAACCTGTTCTCACTCTGTCTGCCAATTCTAAAGTAGTATATCACAAACTCTGCTTACTTCTGCTCCCACATTGAAGGACCCATCTTAAACCAGAACCTTATAAATATCTTTCCTTTGTTCTCTCTTTTTCAAGATGGGACTAAGACTCTGTCAAGGTAGCGACCGCCTTTATTCCACTGGGCAATAAACTTGGCTTTGCTTAACCTGTACGTCATTTGGTGGTCTTGTTGGCAGTCTGCAGAGATTACATCCTCAAGGTTATTTTGGCTTCAATTTTTTTATTTCATTGAACTTTTATATATAGCCATCTATTCCATTCTCTTGTATCTGTGCTGACCAAGACATAAAATTATCTCTCTTCCTTGTTTACCAAACCCCTCAACCACCAATTACAACCTCAAAACCTTCCATTTTCAGAAAACATTTTTGTGTTGACCACAATTAAAAAATTTGGTGACATGATGGGTGCTTATAGATTAGCAATAACAACTTAGAGTTGAATAAGAAGCATTCTTGAGAGTCCTTTAACTACCCTACGTTCTAGACCAATGTTACTCAAAGGGTGGTCGGTTACCAGTCTACCATGAGTTAAAAGCTGAAATGGAGAGTAGGCATTTACAAACATTGATCTGTGATGATTGAAGATGTATCCCCAACATCATAAAACTAAAGAATTGGTCATTCACCAGAGAGCCATTCTCTAGAACCTCAGGTTTTCAGTTTAGTCCCACCTCTTAAGTGCCCCAGGGAAACTAAATTCTCCTCACTACCTTATGTAGGTCAACTTATTTTCCATTTCTCTGCTCTGGGTACACCTTTGACGATGTGGACACTAAAGGCACTAAAGGCATTTTGCTAAACAGTGGGATGTGTACTCTAGTTCCCACTGTGTAACAGCCCAAAACAATTGAAAGAGGTTTTGCAATTTCAGTCATTTCTCACTTCTGCAAAAGTGCCTGTGAAGTAAAGAAAACACACCAAAAGTCCTTTTCATCTCATGGAACTATGATGGTTTTCCTAATGGGTAGAAGTTGGTACAGTTAGTGTGGTCTTTAAATAGTATTTTTTTTTTGTCTCATTACTTCATAAGGGATTAGATATTGTCCCTGGCCTTAAAGAGCTCATCATTTTGTGAAGCAGTAGTCATGTAACTATATCCTGGCAACACTGCAAGATAAGTGCAGAGAGAGCTCCCGAGTGTCAGAGGAGAGCTGAGGGCGGAGGACTATGTGTGCCTGGGGATTGAGGAGACCCACAGCTGTCTATCACTGAATGGATGTTGAGTGAATGAAACAGTGAATGAAATTCAGAGGGCAGATATGTCATAGATGTAAAATGGAATTCATGCTATTTCCTGTCTTTAGATAGTTGTAGTTCACTCTTCAGTAGCGTCAATATGCAGTAGAGATAATACTAAGAATGGAATGATGACAGGAGGTTTATGGTTATAGAAACTAAGTAGCATTTAACTGAATTTCTAACAGATGGGGAATAATTGAATTCTTTATTATCTTTTCACAATGAGTTAATTCATAGGTAAATCTGAAATAATCAAATGGTTTTATCTACCCTCCTGCTAAAGATTTAATATTTTCATCTAATTCAACTCTGTTATTTCCTGGCTCAATTTAATGATTAACATGACATAAAAGTAACCATTTCTTGTTTATTAAAATCCTATTTGCTACAGATTACAGATGGAATCTATTTTAAAGCCATTACTAAATAAATAGTCTGTATTAATAAACTAACATTGAACAACCATCTTATAAAACCCTAAACATAAGTTTATTAGGGAATTTTAATTAAAAACATTATCACAGAAGTAAACTCAGCTACTAATTTTTTCTCATTAAAAAACGTTTCAATGTTGAATGATACATCAAATAACTCAATTTGCCAGTAACAGCCTATCGCATTTCCTTCTAAATCACATGAGTAAAGAAGTGTACTTGTGACCAGAACAATCAGGAGACCTAACCATGGTGGTTCTGATAGTTCAGTACAACTATCAACATCTTCTCAATGTCCAGCTCCAGAATGACTTACCTAGTGTTTCATTCTGAAGCACTCATTTATGAGAGTAAGTGTAAAATGTCTGACCATAATCAGCATCTTCAAACTGTTCCCATGGAATTGGCCCTTCCCATGGAAGAAATACATGGGGGTGATGTCCAATGGCACCAATCATCACTGTCTCACATTAAGATATTAAAATAATAATGTCTAAAATGATCCATTTTACTGTAGAAAGATTAAGAATGCAGTAAGGCAAAAACAAATATATAAATAATATTACCATTCAAGATGGCCACAGTCAGTATTTATTATACATCCTTTCTGATCCATCTGTCTGTTACATATTGTATATGCAGATATCAAGGATGAAATGCAAATATTTAGGTATACTGTTCTTTAATATGCTTGCTTCTTTTTCTTTTAATTTTATTAAGTTATTAAGCCATTTTGTGGCTTCAAAATGTTGTATACCAGTGGTTCTCAACCTTCCTAATGCCACGACCCTTTAACACAGTTCCTCATGTTGTGGTGACCCCCAACCATAAAATTATTTTCATTGCTACTTCATAACTGTAATTTTGCTACTGTTATGAATCCTAATGTAAATATCTGATATGCAGGATGTAGTTTCATTGTTACAAATTGAACATAATTAAAGCATAGTGATTAATCACAAAAACAATATGTAATTATATATGTGTTTTCCGATGGTCTTAGGCAACCCCTGTGAAAGGGTCGTTCGGCCCCCAAAGGGGTCGTGACCCACAGGTTGAGAACCGCTGTTGTATACTGCTGGTGAGATTAAATTAGGAAACATTGCTTGATCTAATAGTCAAAAGCCTTCCTCATATTTTCCTTCCCTAGAATTAAATTGCCCTCAGGGATCAGACCACATATCACATAGAGGAGACAAAAAACTTATCATCATAACCCATAGTTTAATTAATATGCTTCAGCATCACAATTTTACATCCTTACACTTTATTTTATTCTGGGCTTATTTTAGTGAGAATCCTTTTGGTTTAAAAAAAAACAGAATTTTGCTTGAGGATCCTCAATAAAAAGATATTTTATTTTAGTAATATATATGGTCTGGGAATGGACGTAGAAAACCATTGCAGTCTCAAACAGCCCTAGGATAGCTGCTTCTCTCTGTTCACCTATTTCATTATCTTCTTTTTATAAACAATCTTCCTCTATTTCCTCATAATTCCTGTTTCTGTTATGCCATATCTTTCCTCATCTTTATTAATGCTTCACAGCAGCCCTTAATCTTTCTGGCTCTAGGCTCTTAATTTCCTGTTGTCCCCTCTCATCATTTGATGCCTGACAAATCAAACCTCTGTCCAGAGTCTGTTGATTACTCGCTCTTAGAATGGCTCAGTTCTTGGTCCATTCAACACTGACAGGATGAGGTCAAGTTTATCCGGTATAAAAGGTTGGTGTTGCTTCTCCAGAAGGACTACAGAAGGGCATTTGGTCAAGGCATGCAATAATCAGCATTTCTAGTGCAAATATCCTGCCAGTTGTCTGATAATCCCCAGAAGTAAATTTCCTGACTAAAAAAGTGTACATATTTTAAAAGTTTCTGAGGTATATTGCCAATGAATCCCTAGAAATGTGGCATTAATTTACATTCTTACCAGCAGAATTAGTGATACTTTTTCCTGCACCTTCATCAACATTGTATATTTTACTGCCACGATTTTAAATTCAGATTTCTTATTTTTGAATATTTAAGAGATAAATTTGTTAGGTAGATAGCTATGAACCATAATCTAAATTTTGTTTTACCGATATCACCTACCCCCTTAAAAATGGCAAAGACACATCTTGAACTCACTAAGAAATTCATTTCCCTACTAAGTAGTGTTTATGGACTATTTTATATCTTTATGGACCATCATATTTTTTCTGTGATACCGTTGGTCATTTTTTTCCTAGTAAGTTGTTTTTATTTTTCTCTTTTCTCTGTATCTATAAGTCTGTTAAGTAGTCTAATTATTTGTTAGTTAAATGTAGGCAGATACTTTTTCCAATTTGTTGCTTGTATTTTCCTTTCTTTATGTTATCTTTGATGAAAAAGTTCTTGATTTTAATTAGTATATTTACTAATCTTTTATCTTATAGTTTATCTGTTTAATCTCTGCATGGTTTATAGCTTGGATTGTAGTTTGATAATTGCTTTGATAGTTATGTTTAAAATGCTCATCTCTACACAGTAATTCTACTACTAGGTGTAGACTTCAGATAAATTTTTGGATTTGTATAACTGTTCACATAAATCTAATAAATAAATGTGTATAAATGTTCATAAATGACATTTTGAAAGCAATAAACTGGGAACAATTTAAATATTTAAGAAGAAATGAATGGATTGTTGAAAATTGTGAGTTTATTCAATGAAGGACTAGGCAGCCATGACAAAAAATAAATTGCACTTATGTTTTAGTTTCTTTTTCTTTAAAATTTTTATTGAATTTATTGGGATGACATTGGTTAATAAAGTTATATACGTTTTAGGTGTACAATTTTATGATATATCATCTCTATATTGTATTGTGTGTTCACCACCCCAAGTCAAGGCTCTTTCCATCACCATTTATTCCCTTTTACGCTCTTCTACCTGCCTCCCCCTTTCCCTCTGGAAATTATCATACTATGGTCTGTGTCTATGAGGTTTTTTCTTTGCTTAATTCCTTATCCTTTTTCGCCTAGCACCTTAATCCTCCTCCCCTCTGAGAGCTGTCAGTCTGTTTTCTGTATTTATGAGTCTATTTATTTTGTTTTTAAGTTTATTTTGTTCATTAGATTCCACATATAAGTGAAATCATATGTTTTTTTTCTTTCTGGCTTATTTCACTTAGCATAATACTATCTAGGTCCATCCATGCTGTTGCAAATGGTAAGAGTGCCATCTTTTTTACAGCAGCATAGCATTCCATTGCGTAAATGTACCACAGCTGTTTTATCCACTCATCTGCTGATGGGCAGTTGGGTTGCTTCCAAATGTTGGCTATTTAAATAATGCTGCAATGAACATAGGGGTGCATATATTCTATCTGATTCACGTTTTGGGTTTCTTTAGAAATTGAATTGCTGGGTCATAAAGCAGTTCCATTTTTAAAATTTTCAGGTAACTTCATACTGTTTTCCACAGTGACTGTACCAGTCTGCACAAGGGTTCCCTTTTCTCCACATCCTTGATAACACTTGTTTGTTGATTTACTGACTACATCAAACTAAAAAGTTTTTGCACAGCAGATGAAACCATCAACAAAATGAAAAGACAGCTCACCGAATAGAAGAACATATTCACCAGTGATGCATCTGATAAGGAGTTAATATCCCAAATTTATAAAGAACTTACAAAACATAACACCAAACAACAACAACAAACAATCCAATTGGAAATTGGCAAAGAACCTAATTCACACTCCTCCAAAGAGGACATACAGATGACCAATAGACATGAAAAGATACTCAATGTCACTAATCATTAGAAAAATGCAAATTAAAACCACAATGAGATATCACCTCATACCTGTCAGAATGACTATGATGTATTTTTTTAAATAGTTGTACAACATACTACCTCAAAACTTAATGGCTTAAAGCCAAGATTACCCATTTCAAAATAAATCTTTGGTTTGGCTTACTGTTCATCTGCTAATTTTGTCTGAGCTTTCTCATGAGGCTACACATAGCTGGCGGTCAGTATGGACTGGACCCAACTGCCATAGTTGGGACAGCTGGACCTCTCTATGTACCTGGATTTCTTCACAGAATAGTGGTCTTGGTAGTGTTAAGAGGGTCAAACAAGGAGATGCAAGTCATGAAAGTTTCACATCAGTTCTATCACATTCTACTGGTCAAAGAGTCACTAGACAACCCCAGATGTAAGGGGTGAGGAAATGGGCTCAATCTCTGGATGAGAAGTAACAGAGTGACATGATAAGTGGGAATGAACAAAAGGAGCTATGATTGATCTGAGGCCATTACTTTAACTAGGCACTATAATAGTCTTTGAGTATTTCTTTGATCATACCCTCCCAACCCTGTCCAAAGTCTGTAATTATTAAGTACAGCTAACCCAAAATGCAAGGGATAGTTAATTTTTAATATGGAATTGCTGAGTTTTGGGAGGGTGTTTTCCAATAATTTCCTAGATACTGACACTCTGTAAAAATCACTATAGTCTGTACTTTGTATGTGCCTAGCTTGTTTTCTAAGATCTCAATAGGCCCTGTGATGGTTAGTCTTAAGTGTTAGCTTGGCTGGGCCATGGTCCCTGAGTATTTGGTCAAACATATCGAGATGTTGACGTGGAGGTGGTTTTTGATGCGATGAACATTAAATCAGCAGGCTTTTGAGTAGATTATCCTTCATTATGTGGGTGGGCTTCATCCAACCTGACCTTCCTGGAAGAAGAGGGAGTTCTGCCAACTGAGAGCCTTTGGGCTGGAGCTGCAGCTCTTCCCTGGCTTCCTATTGGTCCAGTTTCTCTGGAGAACTACTATATGCTCCTTAGAGAAATGGTGTTCTCATTCCAGTTTAATATACTTGTCTTTATGTATTTGGTTTTCATTCTTTCTCTGCTCCTGTTCTGATAGTTTGAATGATGCATATTTTTCCAACCGCTCCAGTTCTCCCTATTTCTCTTTGCAAATTTGATTCTGAGAGACAGTTTCCAGGCACGGGCCCATTTAATTTCCTTTTTAACCTTTGGGTCTGCAATAATTATATGGAGTTGTTTTTTCTTTAAAGCATTCCCTCAAAATGTTCTATTCTTTTTATAATAAGGAATCTCATTCCTTTTTATCTATTTATTAATAAACTGACCATTTTTATCTGCAGGAAGCTATAGTTTGTATCTTCAATTTTAAATTCAGCTGGAAAGAACTTCTTTTCCTGAATTATATCATAAAACTGTATAGGAGATATTCCTGGAATGTGAATGCAATTCTGGAGCTGAAGCAGCGATTGTATGATTATGAAGAAGAAAATCAAACTCTTAAGTTTGAAGTGGCAGGAAGATAGAATTAACCTGGGGCCTTAGCATTGTTGAGCCTTGAACTGCCTACCCCCAGGTTTTTAGTTATTTGGAAAAAGTAAGTGTTTT
Source organism: Myotis brandtii (assembly GCF_000412655.1). NCBI lineage: Eukaryota > Metazoa > Chordata > Mammalia > Chiroptera > Vespertilionidae > Myotis > Myotis brandtii. The sequence goes on from NW_005370182.1 coordinate 1,425,002, forward strand.
TGGTTAGACTATTTTAGTTAGTCTTTTCTCTGGAAGGCATTCTAATAAAATCTCAGTGATATAAAAGGTTTAGAATATAGGGAAACAAATAAACAAAACAAAATCTAAACCAAACATTTCTGTGGTTTTCTTAACATTTATATTTTTGAAACCCTTTTAATTATTCACAAGGCTTAATGTCTAGTATCTTTTAAGATCTTTGTAACAGTTGTGGGAAGAAAAAAATGGTTTTTATTATCCCCAATAGACAGATGAGGAGTATAAAGGCCAGAAAATCATGTTTTTAAAAAAACACACCAAAAAAACATGGTCTGTTATTATGCAGAGATCAGAACCTGGCTTCTCAATGATTTATTTGACTATAGCCCCTGGCACATGGTAGGTGCTCAATAAATAAATTAATTAATGGTGTATATAAAACATTTAGTTCAGAACCTGGCATATGCTATGTGTTAAATGAATGGAATTTACTAACAACAATAAAACAACACATTAGCTTCTTGCCTCAGGATGTATAGAACCCTGTGAATTTAATTGTCTTTAGCACAGACCTAAAATCTAGCTTCTCATGCATAAATGGTACCTACAAGGGCATCCTTGGCCAAGTAATAACACAAATTAATTTATTCATTATTCTAAAGAGAGCAGTAAAAAATGCATAAAAATTAGATAAAAATTTCAAAGATTTGATTTAAGGTTATTAATAAAAAATGTTTACTTAATTAATTCCCCCCCCCCATACCCAGGATAACTGTTTAAGAAATGATTGTCAGAATATAAAATGGAAATGACTATGGCTGGCTACCTAGCTCAGTTGATGGGAGTTCTGTGCTAAAAGACAAAGATGTTGGATATGATTTTCTTGTAATAATGTCTATACTAAATAACTATTATTTATTGTGCTATTTTATGAATATTCCATACTAATTCCATAAGGCTGCTGTTGTTAAACTCTGAGTGTATGGGCTACAGGAACAGTTCCTACCCTGAGCACGTGACCAGTGGGGTGATAAGAAGAAATTGGCTCATACCTTTGACCCTATAGAAGTAGTTCATGACCCATTCTGCTGATGATTCAGTTTTGGTATCATAGTATTGAAAAAGTAAGGCTTTTTAAATATCTTCTGGAGAAAGTATTGATCATAGAGTAGATCAGGTGCAGACTCTGTCCATACACTAAAAGCATTAAGCAGGCATCACAGCAATTTCAACCACAGAAACTTGCAGTGCAGGCCTTTCAGACAAGTTATTTTACTAGTTGACATTCAAAACTGTGATCCTTTTCTAACTTTGTTATCAACTTTGGCTATCTCCTCAGCTGTGAAGTAGGAAATAACGCACTTACTCAGGAAAACCTAACCAATAAATAGCTTAGGAAATTATAACTGTGAATCCTTTCTTCCAGAGTTTTCATTAATACCAACAACAAAGTCTTACATTTATAATGTGCTTCATAGTAGACCTTGTAACTTTTCACAAGGAGGTGGGTATCATGGGGAAAAGAAATAAATGAAGTATTGGGAATGATAAAGAACTAGGCTTAATATAGCTCTCCTCTTGATTAGCTGAGTTACTTCAAGTTTATCAGTTAAGTTCTAAATATCCTGGTCTATACAATCCTATATAATAAAAAGCTAATATGCAAATAGACCAAACAGTGGAACAACCAAGCGAACAACCGGTTGCTATGACATGCGCTGACCACCAGGGTGTGTGTGTGGAACATGGCGGGCGTTGGCCACAGTGGGATGGTGAAGCAAGTGAGCAGGGGCACCAGACCAAGGCTGGGTGCCAGTCGCTGTCATTGGGGTGAGCCTCTGGTGGTTACTGAAAATTCTTTGCTCCTGCATGCTGCTTGCACCTGCTGCTGGTGCCTGGTTCTGGTCCTGATCACTTGGAGCCATCAGCGGGTACAAGTGGCGGCTGCCAGCCCTGGTCACCCCTGAGGGCTTCTCCACCTCCCCCTGCTCCTGAGAGGCAATTGGGACTGGGTGCTATGGTGGGAGGGGCCGGGCGGGAGCGTGGAGGATGGGCCAAGACCCACCCCTGTGCCTACTGCAGCCTCGTGGCCCACAGTTCCTTTCAAGGTGCATGAATTCATGCACTGAGCCCCTAGTAATAATATAAAAGCAATAAAATATTCCATTCAGCTATTAGGATGCCCAAAACAGATGTCATGTGAGCAAGCCCTTTAAAATTGATATAAATGGGGCAAATTGCTCATGTTCATCATGTTATTTTATCCTACAGCCACTTTGTAAGGTGGTTAGGATAAAAATCATATACAAGCCTAGTGGCCCTCAGCCACATAGCTGTGATAAAGCCAGTCACGTGCCCAAGGAAATAAGGACATGAAGAGTGCCACTGACATCCCCATGATACAAAAACTCTCGAGGAGGAAAATGGCGGAGGCTTAGACGGACCTGTTGGTGCTTTGTCCCGGACCAGATAAGGGCGAGCAGCTGAAACGGGTACAATACAGCCCAAACAAGCAGAGGAGATTCAGCTGAGAGACAGTCTGCAGCCAGGAAAGACAGAGAACTCTTAGAAAATGGGGATGGTTAGAGATTGAGGCTGAAACCTCCCCCTGGGCGCCAGCTCAGCGGCGTGACCGCGCCATCTTGACTAGCTGTTATAAAAAAGAGGAACATCTGTAATAATCTGAACAATAAAAGATTTATTAATTTAAAAAAAAAAAACTCTCAGTCGTCATAATGTAGACTCATTCTCATATAATCACAGGACCATGACATGGCCAGTCAGACACAATGACATGGCACATGTTTCTCAAAGTTGCCACAGCACCCCATTCACAATATCACAGACAGGACGCATATACATACACTTGTCTTACAAGGGAATTGAGGTTAGGTAATTTAAATGATTTGCCTACAGACTTCATAATCCAGGATATGAGAAAAGGCCTTCTGCTCCAAAGAATTGGGCATTTATTGCATCACCAACCTACTTTCAGAAAGGAGGCACCATATGACCCAATAGTAGTCACTGCTCTCATGTGAATCATTATGCCCTTTGTTGACCAGAGTTTACAATGTATGTTTCTTGCTAGAGCCACTCTACTCTCACTCTAAAATACTTTGGACAGTAAAGAGTTTAATGACCTAAGAATTTCAGAGCTTAGAGACAATTTTAAAACTCCCTCATATTAGAGAAGAATTCAGAGAAGTGAATTGACTGTCCCCATGTTGCACAGCTAGCCTGTGACAGAGCTAGACAAGATCTAGGTCAGTGATGGCGAACCTTTTGAGCTCGGCGTGTCAGCATTTTGAAAAACCCTAACTTAACTCTGGTGCCGTGTCACATATAGAAATTTTTTGATATTTGCAACCATAGTAAAACAAAGACTTATATTTTTGATATTTATTTTATATATTTAAATGCCATTTAACAAAGAAAAATCAACCAAAAAAAATGAGTTCGCGTGTCACCTCTGACAAGCGTGTCATAGGTTCGCCATCACTGCCTTAGACAGTGGTTCTCAACCTTCTGGCCCTTTAAATACAGTTCCTCA
>NW_005370182.1:1428997-1431848 GCF_000412655.1 Myotis brandtii
AAAAAAAAAAAAAAAAAAAAAAAGCCTGAATTCCTGGTCAGTCTCTTTGACATAAAGCTGCATGCACTGTGCTATTCTGTGCTATTTACCGGGAGTGGGGTTGGGGGAGTCGAACTGGCTACTTTTCATGCCATTAAAGAGAAAAGACAAAGGCCAGAATTGACTGAAAGGAGGAAGCAATACTTTTTCTCAGGATACAGGGTTGGGCTGAAAGGAGTCGCTTATCCTTAGGTCTGTTGCCATTTAGTGAAGAGCATAAGAGAGAACGGTGAGCTGCGCCTCTGCCACAGGGAGGCTGGGTGTACACAAAAGGCAAGCAGGAAGAACAAATGACCGCTTTTGTGGATAAGGTGTTATGTATAGCATTCTAGAACTTTGAAAGGGAGCACAAATCCTGCAGTTCAGAAAATTAAGTCCCAGGGAAGAGAAAGAACTTTCCCAGATTCTGGGTGGTTGGTAGCAAATTATGGGAACAAGGTGCCCTGCCTCCCAGCCTAGGACTTTTCTGTAACTCCACCCCAAAATGTGTAAGCTACTAAGGGAAGGAACCTTGTCTTTCCTTCCTTCTCGGCCCTCCTTTTTCCCCTCTTTTCTCCTTATCTTCTATTTATTCAGTATTTGTTAAGAACCTACTATATGCCAGGCACTGTTCTGAGACCTATAGGCACTGTGTGTGATGCAAAGTTCCCCTTCTCCTCCTCATCTTCACATCCCTAGTGCTTAACATGTGATAACTTCCCATAAATGTTGAATAAAATGATATGGCTTATACACAAGAGTGAAGTCACTTATTCTTTTGAATTAACCAATGAAATGTTGGCCAGGTCAAGTTAAATTCTACTAGACAAACAATTGGATTAAATTAAATTGCTATTTAGAATAATACAGAGAGAAACCGTCATTTTGAAATCATTTTATATTTAGAAAAAATGATTTACTTTTCAAAAAGTTTTTGAAGATGTAATGTCACATCTTGGTAAAGTATTGATGTTTCTAACAAGGCTTAAAGTGGGTATTCGCTTGTTGGACACATTTTAACTAACTAGTGTCACAACAAGAAAGGCAGCTAGTTAACAATTTAGAAATCATCGCCATCCACAGTAACATGTAATGCTTGCTGAATTTATGCTGTAACTCCACAGCACAGAGTCTTTAACAGGGAATGTACTGTGTCTGCTTAAAATTTCAGGACAAATGACTCATGGAGATCAATTCATAATTTGGATTAGGGCGATATTATCTCTGCCAGCACTTGCAGCCGAGGTGGATACCTTTGGATGGAAATGTCTCACTTGAAGATGTGATGTAAACCCAAGGTGTGATTGCCAGCACTATTTCCATATTTCAGATGAATATGATCTTGGCAGTTTCAGAAAAATAATGATATTTAATTCTCCCAGTTAACTAATCACTTGTATTCTCTTTACTGCCTCCCAATGCCGTCACATTCAGCTCTTTCAATTTCTGTCTTGAGTTAGATTTTTTCCCCTTCTCATCAGAGGCACATTTCTCAGGACTAATTTTAACTTTGATTTTTTTAAAAAAGCCTTGTGACAGAATGAATAACCAAAAAGCTTCCCCATTGAACCAGGTTTGGTTTAAATTATTGAGTTAAAGCAACTTAATTTGAGAAAAATAATTTGGATAACAATTGGCAAAAAGAATAGGTCAAAAAATAAATGCTCAAAGTTCTATATTGATTTCCCCCCTAAATATTTATTTATTATAGTTGAGGTTTTGTTCCACTTTGTGTTTTTTAACATTTTTGGATTTTAAAATTGTTTTCAAATTTTGCTAACTCTTCCCAGAAATTATGCCTACTCTGCATTATTTTCTAAAAGGTTAAAACAACCTAAATGCACAGCAATAGGAAATTGATTGAACAAAACCATGGTATATCTATCTAAAGAAATAGTATGCAGCCATGAAAAAGTATGTTTCAGAAATGTATATCTTGCCCAGCTGGTGTGGTTCAGTGGTTGAGCATCAACCTATGCACCAGAAAGTCATGGTTTGCTAACCTGTCAGAGCACATGCCTGGATTGCAGGATTGACTCCCAGTATGGGGTATGTAGGAGGCAGCTGATCAATGATTCTCTCTCATCATTGATGTTTCTGTCTCTCCCTCTCCCTTCCTCTTTAAAATCAATAAAAATACATTAAAAAATTAAAAATAAAAAGGAATGTATATCTTGACAAAATATTTATGATGCGTTGTTAGGCTTAAAAAGCAGGTTACAAAGTACTTTTTAACAGCATGATTCTATTGAGAATAACATATAATACAAGTATAATATATTGCTGCGGCTGACCAGCAGACCCTGGGCCACGGATGAATGGATTACTCCAACACAATGTTCGCTGTGAAAGAGAGGGCTAAGGGACTGCCTGGCTAAAGGGACCAGACAGCCTCAATCGCCTGCCTCGTTAGGATTTTACTGTAACAGCAGTTTGAGATAAAGTTTATCTTGAAGATATAGTCAGCAGGGTAAGTAATCTTAGGAGGACACATGTGTTTGTAGTCCTTTAAGCAAGGACACCCAATGATTAAGCATGAGGATTCCAGTAAACACCCGGGGGTTTGCACGTGCAGACTTGTTTGGAAAGGTCAAGGAATAATTAGGGGCACCACCTTTAGCACTCCCCTAAGTCGGAATTCTGCTAAACAAGGTGGGTGGCCTTCAGCACACTTCCCCTTTCTCAGAATCTTCTCCTTACAAACATTCTAACCAAGTCCCATGCTTCCCCACATTGAATTCTGCTAAAGGTGGGTGGCCTTCAGCACACTTCCCTTTTCTCAGAATCTTCTCCTTACAAACATTCTAACCAAGTCCCATGCTTCCCCCCCACA
>NW_005370182.1:1432019-1468576 GCF_000412655.1 Myotis brandtii
TATCTGTAGAAGATTTACTAGGGAGTTAATAAACTGGTCATCTATGAGAGTGGAATGATAGATATATTTTTTTCTGCTTGTCTGTGTCTCTAATTTTTCTATTATGTAAATATAGAAATACATCTTTTATGTCTGTATTTCTGACTTTTTCTATGATTGTAATAACAAAATAAAAAATATTTAAAACATTGAAAGAAAAGTTTATAAATTTTTCAACTTGAGTTTTTTTAAATTTCTATTTTTCAAGCAATTTTACCTGCTTTGTTTAATTATTAGTGTTTACAAATGTGGAATTGGTGGAAAATTATTCTTTTTTCATCAGCAGTTTATATTTTATAATTTATTTGCACTGAGTAAATGGTATTAACTGGACCACAGTGACTTTACTGGTGTTGAACATTGAGTTTGCTTCCAAAATTTATTTTTATTACAAATGATTAAAAAGAGATGCAAAATAAGTGAGAAATTTTTAAAAGCATAAAAAAAGTGGGGAAACTGGGAAATTTTGTAAGTAACACATAAAAATTTACCAGGACTTCCCCTACAATGAACCAAAAGTACCAGAAGATTCACTTTCAACTAAATAGTTGCTTTGGTCAGTTTGTTTTTGACCGATCTGTTTTTATCTCCTTCCATCTGAGCATTCGAGTTGTCCACTTATTTCATCATCTACTGAGGATAGACTTTCATCAGGTGTGGGCCTTCTCACCTACTCATTGCACTTCTTGGCTCTATGAGAACTAGTAATTTGGAATACTATAGCAAGTTGAGGTAGATACATAAATTCTTAGATCTCCTCATAAACCCAAACACCAAAAGAAGCATTGTTATTGTCCATGACTGCCATAAATATTCAAAGGTATGCTGGTAAAGACTGAAAGAGAGTACTTGCAGTGGACTGTAGTTTTATCTAAGAGAGGGATATTTGTACTCATTATACACATTTAGCTATAGAACTGAGAGGAGTAAGCTTGCTACACAGACAGGGCAGAGGTCCAATAGAAAACAAACACAAATGGAACATAGGCAGGGGCAGACACAACAGTTTGAGCAAATCTAATCACAGGAACCAACCATGCAGAAATAATAGAATATTTTTGGACTTAGAGAGGGAGGCATGTGAAACTAGGAAGGGTGGGCAACAATAAGGTGAACTGATGCCCAGGAACAGGGAAAGTTCAGGGTCTTTGCTAGGCAAAAACAATTGAGGGGAATCAATCAGGTGGCTTACACAGGTAGATATAGAGTAGGCTTGTAGCAAATATATACCTCTAGACCACAAGGTTTCACTGGCAACCCGTTATTTGGGCCCCCCTCCAATGCCAGGAGCCTGAATCTGCCTGTAATACATTTTCCACACTTTTGCTTAAATCTTCCAGTCCTCAAGCTCAGTCTTTGGTGAGACACAACCTCGGGAGAAGAAAACCTTGACTCACCATTCCAGTTATCAGAACTATAGTTGTGTGGTGAATTCCACACACAGTAGCTTTGGACATGTGACTCAACATCTCTGAGTCTTTTTCTTATCAGCAATATAAAGGTAATCATAATTCCCACCTTACAGGATTGTTAAGAGAAATAAATGAGTTAGTGTAAGTCTGGTGGGCAGAATAATGACACCCAGAAATCTGTGAATATGCTGTTACATGGCTTAGGGGAATTAATGTTGAGGATAGAATTAATGTTGATAATCAGATGACCTTGAGATATAGAGATTATCCTGGGTTATCAGGGTGGGTCTAATGTAATCACAAGGGACCTTAAATGGGGAAGATGAGGCAGAAGAGTCAGAGTCAGAGTGTTACAATATGAGAAAGATATGCTTGACCATGACTAGTTGGAAGGTGGAAGGGGACCATGAGCCAAGTGATGCAGACAGCCTCTAGAAGCTGACAAAGGCAAGAAAATGGGTTTTATCCTAGAGCCTCCAGAAGGGAAGACAGCTGTGCTGACACCTTGATTTTAGTATAGTGAGACCCAATGTAGACTTCTAACTATTAAAACTATAAGGTAATAAATTTCTGTTGTTTTAAGCCACTTTGTGTTAATTTGTTACAGTAGCCATAGGAGACAAATATAGGTTTTGGTAACAGTAAGTGTACTGCTGGAACAAATTGTAAAAAAATGTGAATATGGCTTTGGAATTGGTACATCCATATTTGTTCTGGCATTCCATTCAAGCCCTTGTTCCTGCTCATGAAAGGAACAAGGGTTAGATGATTTTGGAAATTCTCAGCCTATTCATATTGCAAATAATGCCTAATTGGGAGATTCAATGTCAGTAAAGCAGGCTTTGGAGAGAAGACTTAAGGATGTGTCTGGACAAACTTTTGTTAGTGTCTTAGAAGGTCCAGAAAGAAGGTCAGAATATTCAATCACACAAAAAGCTCTTTGAAGAGGTTAAGGATGTGACTTATGAATCCTTCAGTTACTCAGCAGGAAACAAAAATAGAGATAGGGCTATCTAGCAGAGATCTAAGGAGGACCCCCTATTCAAGGGGACACCCTAACAGGTCTTAAGAACTGTTTTATCATTCCTAGCTTTGATTAAAAGGTACAGGTGGTATGAAATGAAAAAAGGCTCCTACACTTTCAACAATCTACAAACAAGAAATAGGCTGAAAAAATTACTAGAGGTATCAAATCTAATGTATTGAAAGAATTATTTACATGACCAAGTGAGATTTATCAAAGGTATAAAAGGTTGGTTCAACATCTAAAAATCAATTAATAGAATCCATCATGTCAAGAGGCTAAAAAAGAAAAATTACATGATTATATCAATAAAAGTAAAAATATCATTTGGCAAAATCCAACACCCATTCATGATAAAAACGCTAGTAAGCCTATTCATATAGGCTTCCTCAACTTGATAAATAAAATATCTCCAAAAACCCACTTAACATCATACTTAATGATGAGAAACTCAAAGCTTTCCTACTAAGATTAGGTACAAAACAAGGATGTCCCTTCTTATCACTCCTTTTCAACATAATACTAAAAGTCCTTCTTACTGCAATAAGACAAAAAAAAAGATAAAATGTATACAGGTTGATTGGAAAGAAAGAAATATGACTGTCTTTGTTTATAGATGATATGATTGTTTATGTAGAAAATTCAAAGAATCAACAAAAAACTACTGGAACTGATAAGTGATTATAACAAGGTTGCAGGACACAAGACTAATATACAAAAGTCAATTGCTTTCCTATATACCAGAAATGAATGAGTTTAGTTTAAAATTAAAAGCACAATACCATTTACATTAGCACCCCCCAATATGAAATATTTATGTATAAATATAACAAAATATACACAAGATTTATATGAGGAAAAGTACAAAATTCTGATGAATAAAATAAAAGATTTGCAGGACACAAGATTAATATACAAAAGTCAATTGCTTTCCTATATACCAGAAATGAATGAGTTTAGTTTAAAATTAAAAGCACAATACCATTTACATTAGCACCCCCCAATATGAAATATTTATGTATAAATATAACAAAATATACACAAGATTTATATGAGGAAAAGTACAAAATTCTGATGAATAAAATAAAAGAACTAAATAAGTGAAGATAGATTCCAGATTCATGAATAGGAAGACTAAGTATTCTTAAGATATCAGTTCTTCCCATTTTGCTTTATAGATCCAATGCAATCCCATTTCAAATCCTAGCAAGTAAGTTTGTAATATTAACAAACTGATTCCAGAGTCAATGTGGAAAGGCAAGAGATCCAAAATAGGCAATACACTATTAAGGAGAAGAACAAAGTTGGAGGATTGACACTACCTGACTTCAAGATTACTCTAAAGCTAAAGTAGTCAAGATAGTGTGGTATTGAAGAAATAATAAACAAAGAGATCAATGGAACAGAACAGAGAGCCCAGATATGGAGCCACATGAATATAGCCAACTGATTTTGACAAAGGATGAAAGACAATACAATTTAGCAAAGGTAATCTTTTCAACAAATGGTGCTGGAAAACTGGACATCCACATGTAAAAACGTGAATCTAAACATAGACCTCATATTTTCACAAAAATTAACTCAAAATGGATAACAGACCTAAATGTAATATACGAAACTATAAAAATCCTAGAGAGAAAATTTGGATTAACTTGGCTATGGGAATGGCTTTTTAGAGACAACACCAAAGGCACAATCAGTGAAGGAAATTCTTGATAAACTATACATCATCAAAATTAAACATTTTATGGGAAAGACAATGTCAGGAGAATGAGAAGACATGTTACAGACTGGGAGAAAACATTGCAAAAGACACAATTGATAAAGGACTGGAATCCAAAATATACAAAGAACTCTTAAAACTCAACAATAAGAAAACAAACAACTCAATTTAAAAAAATAAGCCAAAGGCCTTATCAGATATTTCAATAAAGAGGATATACAGATGGCAAATAAGCATATTAAAATATGTTCCACATCATATGTTGCAAAAATGCAAATTGCAACAATGAGATATGAGTACATATCTATTAGAATGATCAAAATCCAGAACACTGTCAACACCGAACATTGGTGAGGATGTAGAACAACAGGATCTTTCATTCGTTGCTGGTGGAATGCAGAATGGTACAGCCACTTGGGAAGACAGTTTGGTGTTTTTGTTCAAAACTAAACACTCTCTTACCAAGTGATCCAGCACTTGTACGCCTTGGTGTTTACCTAACTTATATCCATAAAAAACCAACATGTTTTAGATGTTTATAGTAGCTATATTTGTAATTGTGAAAACTTGGCAGCAACCAAGATGTCCTTTAGTCTGTGAATGGGTAAATAAACTGTGGTACATCCAGAAAATGAAATATTATTCAGCACTAAAAGAGATGAGCTATCAAGCCATGAAAAGACAAGGAGAAAACTTAAGTGCATATCATTATGGGAAAGAAACCAATCTGAAAAGGCTACATACTGTAGGATTCCAACTATATGGCATGTTGAAAGGCAAAAACTATATAGAGTAAGAGTCAGTGGTTGCCAGGAATTAGAGGTACATAGAGATAAATAGGCAGAGCACAGAGGATTTTTAGGGCAGTAAAAATACTTTGTATGATACCATAATAATAGATACATGTCACTCTACATTTGTCCAAATCCATAGAATGTACACCTAGAGTGAACTATAATGTAAACTATAGACTTGGGTGAATATGTCAATGTAGGTTCATTAATTGTAACAAATACACCACTTTGGTGGGGGATGTTAACAATGGGGGAGGCTATGCATGTGTGGGGGTCAGGGAGTATATGGAAAATATATGTACCTTCCTCTTAATTTTTCTGTGAACCTTAAATTGCTCTAAAAAGGAAGTCTTAAAAAAAACTAATTAGCTGCAAACATATGTTACCTTTCATGAGAAAGGAAGGATGACTCCTGAGGTGTAGCTCTGATCCCAGGTGGTAGAATCTTTTTTTAAAAAAATATATTTTATTGATTTTTTACAGAGAGGAAGGGAGAGGGATAGAGAGTTAGAAACATCAATGAGAGAGAAACATCGATCAGCTGCCTCCTGCACGCCCCCTACTGGGGATGTGCCCGAAACCAAGGTACATGCTCCTGACCAGAATTGAACCTGGGACCCTTCAGTCCACAGGCCGATGCTCTATCCACTGAGCTGAACCGGTTAGGGCAGGTGGTGGAATCTTGAGCCACAGAGGATTATTTCCAGGCCTTGAAACCTGAAGTTTACTTGGCTGAATTTCAAAATTTGGGGGGCCTGGTAACTCCACCCCTCCCCTCTATTTTTCTTCCCTTTTAACCAGAATGTCTGAATTGGTATTCTGTGTCTGTCCCTCCAATGTATTATGGGAGAAGATAACTTATTGAGTTTTACAAGATCACAGGTAGAGAGGAATTGTGCGCCTTTGTCAGGTCATGTACACACTTTACCCATACCTGATTTAATAAATAAACTGCTTAACTCAGTTCCTAGCTCATAGCAGGTGCTCAATAAGCTTACCTGCTATTACTGTTGCTCTTGTTGAGAAATCCCATTGGACTGTAAAAGGCTCTTGGTTCAGGCTCCAATGTTTGCTCCGAGATGGAGTCGTAGAGTCATGCTATGTTCTCCCTTGGCCCATCCATTGATATATAGAACACAGATGCTGCTCTAGGTGAATTGAGCAAAGCCTTCAGCCCTTATATCTATTTCACCCATGAATTTACCAAGTAGGAGAGGAGAGTGTGTAAGCAGAGTGATAAGCATTCTAACCACAACCTATTGAGGCTTATACCCACAATATACCTCAAGTTCCAGAGTAGCACTAACCCAGAGCTGAGTGACAGGAGAGTATAATAGAGGACCCAGAAGAGAATTCATATCTATGGTAAGAGAAGCCTGGGCATCTGGACTATCCTCCATACCTGTGCAAGACACTATGGGCTCTGGATGAAATGCATTGTCCTGATATAGCAGGAGAAAAAGACCTGGTCAAGGCACATCTCTTGGGACAGGCAATGGCAGCAGACAGGGAAATCAAACTAGTGTCTTGGATCATAGCAATAGTAGCAAGTTTTGGAACAAGTAAAATTTGGCTGAACAGTTGTGAAAGCCTCTAATTTCAAGAAGGTGCACCAGATTTGAGCTTTATTAATAATGGGGAAGTCACCGAAATCAAGCCTTTGCATATGAATCAGTACTTCTTGTTGTTGTGGGATATTACAGGCGATTGGGAAGACCAGGGAAAGCTCAGAATTCTCTGCCACTTTGGATAGAGATGTACTCTGGGGTTGTCATCTGAGATGACATTGTTTATTCTCCAAACTATAGTATAGTTGAACATTACATTTCCTATATTATCATCGTTCCTTAACCATTATCATCATTGTTATCCTCATCATTGCTTTGTGAAAAGAGCAAATTTGCATTATTTTACTGAGATGTTATTTAGTATCAACATTTAAAATTTTTTAAATACTAGTAATGATAAAATAATGTAATATCTAGCTATATTAAATTAGACTGTTATTTATATTGCTTCATTCAGTCTCCAGGTAATATTTGATATTCTATTTTTAAAGCTATATCTCCAAGTCTTTTCAGAAGGTCTGAGAACTCTACTATCATAATTCCTTTAATTCCCTTTTGGGTCAGAGCTTCAGGTCATAGTCATTCACTCTCCCTTCCCATGGTGATGTTCCTGGGAGGCTATTCTTTGTTTTACACCAAATGACAGAAGGCATCCGCCACATACAGTCTACAGCACTAGAGGCTACTCCAGCTGCTTGGTACTATCATTCCTTAACCATTATCATCATTGTTATCCTCATCATTGCTTTGTGAAAAGAGCAAATTGCATTATTTTACTGAGATGTTATTTAGTATCAACATTTAAAAATTTTAAATACTAGTAATGATAAAATAATGTAATAGCCAGCTATATTAAATTAGACTGTTATTTATATTACTTCATTAGGTCTCCAAGTAATATTTGATATTCCATTTTTAAAGCTATTTCTCCAAGTCTTTTCAGAAGGTCTGAGATCTCTACTATCATAATTCCTTTAATTCCCTTTTGGGTCAGAGCTTCAGGTCATAGTCATTCACTCTCCCTTCCCATGGTGATGTTCCTGGGAGGCTATTCTTTGTTTTACACCAAATGACAGAAGGCATCCGCCACATACATTCTATAGCACTAGAGGCTACTCCAGCTGCTTGGTACTCAAAATTACATTTCTCTCCCTTCCATCACATCAGAAAGCTTTGATATTCCCAACAATCATTGACTTCTGGCTGCAATTCAAATGTGCCCAATGATAAAATAATGAGCCTTTCTGCCTATCTTAGCTTTTCCAACATTTTATGCCTATTTGTTTTATTGCACTATGATCTTGGGTTGGGACTAATTTTCCCAGTTTTTTTCTCTGGCATCTATGGCATGTGTTGGAGATTCTATTTGCACAAAGAGGCCTTTGTGGGAGATTTTGTTGGCTTATTATCCATTCTCCTGCATTTGCATTGACACCCTCTCCTCCTCATATTGCTTTGAAATAGACGGATGGTGCATTGTTGATAATTAAAGGGAGCACCTTGGAGAATTAGAGGAATAAACCCAAGGCACCAGAGTGCCAGTAGATACATGCTTTGCTTCAGACAAGAGAGATGATAATAAGGGCTGGAAAATGATAACAACAGTAAAAATAAAACAACTACTCTAATATTTATTAAGTGACTTCTAAGTAGTTTATGTACATTATCTTATTTCATCCACACATTATCTTGTAAATGCGTATTAGTACAAATTCCATTCTGAAGACGAGGGGATCAGAGCCCAGGGAAGTTATGGAACTTGCCACAGTTGCCCCGTGAGCGTGTTGGAGGCAGGATTCAAATCCCGCCAGGCTGATCTGCAGCTTGCTCTCTTAACCATCACACACGTGCCTCCTCCTGCTTGATAGGACTGTGTCACACCTGTTGATGATAATTCATTTTATTCACGAGGCACTTGGAGTTGCAAAAGATCAGCTGCTTTTTAGCTTCATAATTTCCAAGGAGTCCATAGGTTCAAACCAGAAGAGAGGCCTTGAGGTCTGCAGGAGTAAAAAGGATTGGGGGACACCAGTGCCAAGTAGTAGTGATTCCACAGCAAGCAACCTGAGCCAGACCTGAGCTGGGCTTACCAAGAGTGCTAGCATGTGGTTGTTTCTCATACTCGGGGAGAGAGAAGAAATCTTGTGTTTTCCTAACTGCTCATGTTCCCTGTATGGGAGAGTGACAAGCAGCTTCCAACAAGACTAAAACCGTTGCTGACTATATTCTGGTAAGAGGATCATGATTAGATGGAAGATCCAAAACCCTTTTATAATCTGATGAAATTTATGGACACCCCTCCCCAGAAATATGTATGTGTGGGTCATAGCAAGTTCACATCTGAGTCCAGGCAGTTTAGGCTACAGGGACTAAAATATAACTATCTGAGTTAGGAGTTGGGCTCACATTGAATAATAATCTAGCTGGGTCTTTGAATCTTCAGTGTTGGGTGGCAGCATTTCTTTTTAAAAAAATATTTTAATTGATTTTTAGAGAGAAGAAGGAAAGAGAAAAAAACATTGATGTGAGAGGGAAACATCGATCCACTGCCTCCAGCACAGCATGCCCCCCACCCAGGATTGAGCCTGCAACCTGGGTATGTGCCGTGACTGGGAATCGAACCAACAACCCCCTTGGTGCATGGGACAATGCCCAAAACACTGAGCAATACCAGCCAGGGTGGTGGCAGTATTTCTTAAGGAAGAAAGGAAGCATCATTCTTGACTTTGGACAGGTAGCACCATGACATCTGGAGTAGGAAGAATTCCAATGGTCCACCAAGATTCCTGGCACCTGATATGCACACACCTTTTCCCAGTTATTCAACCAAACACGAATGTAAGGACTGCTGAGGAGGGAATTTGCAGATGTAATTAAGGTCACAAAACAATGGTTGTTAAGATAGGGAGATTCTCTGGGTGGGCCTGACTTAACCACATTAGCCCTTCAAATATCTTTGAGAAGAGGAAGTCAGACTGAGGTGTGAGAAGGATTTGAGGCATCATTGCTGCTTTGGCAATAGAGGAGGCCACATGGCACGACATGTGGGTGGTCTCTAGGAGCCAAAAACAGCCTCTGGCTGATAGGCAGCAAGGAAACAGGACCTCAGTCCTATAGCTGCAAGATGAATTCTACCAACAAGAATGAGCTTGGAGCTCTGACCGGTTTGGCTCAGTAGAAAGAGCATAGGTCTGTGGATCATAGGGTTCCAGGTTTGATTCTGGTCAAGGGCACGTACCTTGGTTGCAGGCTCCTCCCCAGCTCGGGCCCTGGTCAGGGCTCTTGCAGAAGGCAACCAATCAATGTATTTCTCTTACGTTGATATTTCTCTCTGTCTTTCCCTCTCTGGTCTCCTGAAAAAAAAATCAATGGAAAAAATATCCTTGGGTGAGGCTTAACAACAAAACAAAGATGAGATTTTGCCCAGCTGGCGTGGCTCAGTGATTGAGCGTCGATCTATGAACCAGGACAGGCTTGGTGATTGAGCATAGGAGCACCTGTCCAGGTTGCGGGCTTGATCTCCAGTAGGGGTCCTACAGGAAGCAGCCAATCAATGATTATCTCTCATCATTGATGTTTCTATCTCTCCCTCTCTCTTTCTCTCTGAAATCAATAAAATATATTATAAAAAAACACACAAAAAGAATGAGCTCGGAAGCAGATTTTTTCCTTGGAGTCTCTGTATGAGAGCTCAGCCCCACCAGCACTTTTATTTCAGCCTTGTGATACCCTGAGCAGGGGCCCTGCCATGCCCCGTAAGACTTCTTACCTGTAGAATTCTGAGCTAATAAATGGGCATTGTTTGAAGCTGCCAAGTTTGTAGTAATTTGTTACATAGCAATAAAACATGAATACACTGTCTCCCTAGGCTGTTCATGGGAGCTCCAGAGAGAACAACGTTTTCCCACTTCAACAAGTGCCTAAAGAGGCAAAACTGATCTCTCTCTGCCTTGTGTACATGCATGCACGGTAGGCACTTTAGTCGTTTTTTTCTTCCCTAAGCTTGGAGAACTAAATTTAAAACAGCTGGTGTGAACCAACCAAGTATATAGAAAAAATCTTACTGTAGGAATCTTTGAATTTAAAAATGTAATTATAAAAACATTGATTTATGTATTCCCCTTTTCTTATCAAATATGGTGAAGCTAAATTTTTATTTTAAACATGTACTCTAGCCTCCATCTTGCCTCTTTTACTGAAATTCTCAAAATGAGCCTTATGGCACTCCTAGCATCAACTTTAGCATGACCAACCAGTTATAGAGAAATTACAGTCATACCCACAGGACTGAACGTTAGTCACAGAGCCTCGGTTATAGTTCTCTCTCTGCTTCAACTTGTCATGGCTAAGTCACTAAATTCCCTCAGCTTCATGTACTCATCTGGCAAGTGAGGGATTAGGTTAATTATTTCATCCCTGGCGTCCCGTCTACAGGTAACGCCTTGAGGTTATAGACTTTCATGATAAGTAAACCTATAGTTTCTTAAAAACCAGTGATGTTCAATAAATATTTGACTTCTGATTTTTAGGAAGTTCATGCACATCTTGAACTATCTCACTCTTCTTTTTTTTGTCATTTTAAATTTTATTATTTTATTTTTTCCATCACTTTTTATCCCCTCTATGACGTCTTCCACCTCCACCCATCTCCCATCCTGCAATCACCACACTGTTGTCCATGTCCATGAATTCTCTCTTTTTTTCTTCTTTATTGCTCAATTCCCAACCGCCCCCTCCATCTTCTGAGCTGCCTGCCTTCTCTATGAGTCTGTCTCTATTTTGCTCTCTCACTCTTCTAACTTTTCCACTCAGGGGCTTTCAATCTGATGGCATTGGGATGCATCCTTCCCTACCTCTCCT
Source organism: Myotis brandtii (assembly GCF_000412655.1). Taxonomy (NCBI): domain Eukaryota; kingdom Metazoa; phylum Chordata; class Mammalia; order Chiroptera; family Vespertilionidae; genus Myotis; species Myotis brandtii. Next base: position 1,443,440 of record NW_005370182.1, read on the forward strand.
TAGGTCCTCTAGTAAAGGAAGCAGTGAACTTTCCTTCCTCCTCGTCGCATTTCACAGACTTTATAATAGAAGCCGACAGCTGGCATGACATGGACCATGAATCCATTCAGTGTGTGTGTGGGACACTTTTTGTAACAGGTGAAAAAGCTGTTGTCTCTTGGTGGAGAAATCTGTGAGAGACTCTATCTTCCACCCTGATCCCTTTTCATATCAAACATTTTTTAAAATGAGAATCAATACATAACTAAATTAAACTAACACATTTGTCAGGTTATCTTGAGATGGCAACACCTTTATTCCTACAAGGTGCCTGAAATGCAAGCAGGTATTTTGCACAGAAATGCTAAGTCCTTAATCAGTACATCAAAGGATCTCCAGGTTCCCAGCCTGATAAAATCAAATAATCAATTGCCCTATAATATTGATCTGGATACAAGCAGGATGAAAAATAGTATCTAAAAAATTCTACCTCCTGATTAACTATTGTTGGGAGTTTTCAGAATTAATTCTTTTCACTTCACTCTCAAAGTTGGAAACCAAATACCCCAACTGTTGAATCTGCCGATCACATCCCACCAGGGTATGAGAGCTCCTAAGAGCAAACAGGAAAGAGATCTGCCACCTGCAAAGAATAATAAAATAAAGCTGCACTTCTCACTAACGCCACTCCTAACAGTCCCCAGCTGCTGCTCACATAGAAAATCATGTTGTTCTAAAACAATAATGAATTTGAAAACATCTCATGCTTCAGAAATCTGCTTTCAGAATTATTATAAAATTCTGTATTCTACAAACAAAGCCCCATTAATCCCCCTATCGACTTGCTTCTTGCTGTACTTCTCAGGAGCTGTTTTATGTGCACAACAAAGCATTGAAATATTTTGTATAAACAAATAAAGGAGGCCTGGATACTGAGTAGTGTCAAAGAGCTTTACTTTTGGGCAGTGTTAAATGCCAACGGCAGTTAGGTTAGCCACTGAAAAATCACTTTAATCATGTAGTTGCTAGAAATGTCTCCAGTTATCTTACAAAAAAAAAAGATCCAGCTAGAAAAAAACTCAATGCCCTGCCTTGTCATGAAAGGAGATAGACTCTTCAGCCAAAAGATGCTTGTAAGACTATGTGAGACACCTGCAGAAGAGGTTCAGAGGTGAGGAAAATGCCCTGAGCGGAGGGGAAAATTCAGATAGAAACCCAAAGACCAACAGCACTGCTTCAAGGAGGAAGCAGAAATATGAATCCTTACTTACCTCCCTCACTCAACAAACCTGTCAGCTACTTACTATTTACCAGGCACGGCACTAAGATAAAGGTAACAAGACGAATAAGGCACAGCCCTCAGAACTTTTGCGTTAAAATGTTAGAGAAAATCCCAGATTGGGGTGGGTAAGAGAAATAAAATAGAAATGAACACAAACCAGTATTTGGGTCCTGCCAAGGGAACACCAGTACGGGTGCCAATTTTGCACGGGTCTCAGTGTGGAACAAGACATTTTTAAAGTTGTACAGCATATAGAAAAATGAAACATAAAACACCAGGTCTGGTATCATTTAAGTGGGACCTGTGTGCAAGAAGTTAATTGGACAAAGCTTAATGGTGAGAAAAGTCCATGCGAGGTTGTTGGCAGAAAGGATAGTGAAGAGGGTGAATTGGGTGATGAGCTTTCCTTCAGTTTCTAGAGCTCCATGGAGGTAAAAAGTTTTGTCAAGATTTGATGCTTTGATCTTGTAGAGTGGGCTCTGACTCCTTGGTCTTGATGGCTACTACTTAGCTAAGTCCCTTAAAGCATCCATTGAAAATACTTGTGCAATCAGGTTGAGTCTCCTAATGAAGAGAAAAAGGCTGCGAGCTGCACTGACAGCTCTTGGACCCCGAAGGCACACTTCTCGCAGAGATCCCCAGAAGCTCATTTGGAGCAACTCTTTACATTTGCCATTTGGTTAAGGAAAGGTAAACTGCAGAGACTTCTCCCTACTGGGTTGCTTGATTTAAGAGCGACTGTCTAATTGGGGTTGGATTCTTTACTTGAAGAGGGAAGAGGAAAGGAAAGAGAGGTGATGAAAGTAAAAGGGTGGAGAGCAAAGCAAGACCATTTGGTAGCAGATTTATTTATTGCTTAATATGTAATTTACTAAGCCTTCAAGCTTAAAATTACACTCATCCCTCCGTATCCAAGGGGGCTTGGTTCCAGGATCCCCCATGGAGACCAAAATCTGTGGGTGCTCAGTTCCTTATATAAAGTGGCATAGTATTTGCATATAACCTACACACATCCTCCTGTACATATACTTTAAATGATCTCTAGATTACTTGTAATTCCTACTATAATTTAAATGCTATGTAAATAGTTGTCATACTGTATCATTTAGGGAATAATGACAAGAAAAGAATCTCTAACTGTTCAGTACACATACAAAAATCAGCAACAATATAACTTTTTCCCCAAATATTTATAATGAATAGTTGGGCGAATCCACAGATATGGAGCCTGTGGATCTAGAAGGCCAACTCCTTTCTTATCCCATCTTCACTCCAAGCAAGAGATTTTATTCAATAGTTGATGGGATATTTTTGTTTTCTTAAAAGCTGGTTTCTCTGATAAACTCTGGGCAAATCTCAACAGGCTATCTCATATGCATAATATTAGATGTGGTTTGGTTTAATGACATGACTTCAAGGAGCCCTGGAACTTTCATCTAATATTAGCACTAATAAAATAATTGTGAGACCTTGGTGGGGCAAGCTCCTTTACCTATCTGCGCCTCAGTTTCCCTAAGATGCCTGGCTTTGATGGTTTCCAGAATTGTATGATATTCATTTTGAGGCAACTGAGCATCACTGATATCCTTTGTCTTTCATATCAATGGTGAGCCTTTGTTTTGGTTACAGTAATTCTTGCAGGTCCCAACAACATATTTTGTTGCCATAATACAATACTGAAAAAAAGCACATAATTTGGGGGTAGATTTAGAGTATTTATTTATCATGAAGCTACTTTTGAATTATTATCTGATTTAGGCCTGTAAGTTTTACTTGGCCTAAATGAATTTAGAAGGTGGTGGGAAAATATTTCCCTACTATTTGCATAGGTATGCTTTGCTATGATCCATCAGTCTCCCCTGAGCTGAGATCTGCTTTGTTCAAAACTTGCACCCGTTGTTGTCTAATATTCTAAGCCCCCAAACAAAAGCAAGGAAGGAAAGCATGCTCAGGCAAAGGACTTGAGACTGTGTGAGCAGGAATGTGAGAAGCGGCATGCCAAGGACAAATTCAAATGTAAGCATTTGGAGGATTAGTGTCCTAGGGAAAAGCTTTTTCATATTCTCCATTTTTGACTAATCAAAATAAATCTTAAAAATTACACTGCTGAGAATTGTTATTTTTTCTTTAGAGAAAAACTGAAATGATAGTCAAAAGCATAAGTGGCAGATCTATAGCTACAATGACAGTTATGAATAAGTAGCACATAAGATCCTTCAGGGTGGATTCTGGGAACGGACTACACAGTTCAGGAAGATCCTGGACTTGCAATTAATTATTCAGAAAATTCTCTCTTTGCTGCTAAGTAAACACATAATGTTTGCTGGCAAGGGAATTTGTTTGAATTCTCAGCCCTGAAGTTGAGCAGTCAGGCAGGGCTGCTGCACACATTTCTAATTGCAAAATGAGGAGGTTCCTAAGAGAGGTGTCCCCGGCTTTGCAGCATGACCCTGCTCTAAGAATCTTAGCCTGAGGAACAGGAAGATGGTTAGACCTTTGGGGTTGATGGGAAAAGGGGTGATTAAAGAGAATTGATTAGCAACCGTAAGTGAAAGGAAAATGGGAGATGTAAACATGACACATTAACAAATTTCTTGCCTTTTCTCAAAGGAGTCATTATTAGGATGGGCAGTACTGGGGATGCTCTCCCTAAGAGGATCTGAGGTTGCAAAAGGGAGCCAAGCCTGCAGCCGGCTTCCAAGGAAGGAAGGCCCCAGCTGGCAGCAGGAAAGCCCTGATCATCCCTGATAGCCGGCCAAGCCTAGGGACCCTACCTGTGCATGAATTTTGTGCACTAGACCTCTAGTACTATAAATATAGACCTAAAAACCATCCTGGCGATATGACCTCGAAACAGAATTAGAGACATCTCTCATTAAGATGCTAATTGTTCATAAGAGGATCTGAGGTTGCAAAAGGGAGCCAGGCCTGCAGCCGGCATCCAAGGAAGGAAGGCCCCAGCCGGCAGCAGGAAAGCCCTGATCATCCCTGATGGCCGGCCAAGCCTAGGGACCCTACCTGTGCATGAATTTTGTGCACCAGACCTCTAGTACTATAAATATAGACCTAGAAACCATCCTGGAGATATGACCTTGAGACAGAATTAGAGACATCTCTCATTAAGATGCTAATTGTCATGATTAAAATAATGACAGGATAACCAAGGGAGAAGGGAAGATGAATGGGGACTGCATTCTGGGAATGACAGCATGTAGAGAACAGAGAGAGAGAAAGGCAATTCCTGCAGAAAGACAGGGAAGGAGGAGTAGGAACACATAAAGCACCAAAGGCCCAAACCTCTGAAAGCCAAGGGAGGGGACAGTTTCAAGGAGGATGGATGATGTTCGTCAAGGCCCAAGGGCTGTGGGGATACCAAGGAGGATAGGACAGAATTGAGGTCCTAAAGTTGCCTTAGTAATCTTCAAAATAGTGGTGTCCATTATGGGGGAAAGAGACTAAAGAGTGGGTGGGGAGTTTAGAAGTAGAAGCATTATGTGTAGTGATTAAAATATAAACCTATCTTCTTTACTTATGGAGAAAATAGGTTTGGGACTCAAAATATTGGGCATTGAAATGCCATGGTGATAGACAAAGATTTGAAAAAGTAAACATTTATTCAAAATGATACCTTTTCTATTCTTATTTCAAACCGGGAAATCCACTTACTCTCATAAAATCTAAAGTAAATGGAACCAATAAACAAAACATGTCTCATTCTGCATGCAGTGAAAAACCAGAGGTACAGCATTTCCATGACAAATATTTGTTGAACTTTATGGGCTGCCTTTTGAAATTTATGAGTAGCAAGTAGAATCAATATTATACAAATATTACCTGAGTAGTTGCTATCTTTCTGGGTGACAGTGGGACCAAGCAGTCTATCTCTGCCTTTGTAGACCTCACACATTCCTCCCCACCCCCACCCCCTATTTGCTAGTTATGGTAAGGCTGCCATTACATTAAATACTTGGGACCACTCTTCAAACACAAAACTGGAGGCTCAGAAGTGAAGGAGAAGACACCTCCTCTGATGTCTGACACTCTGGTTTAGGTTCCATCTGCTATTGACCTGCTACTGACTCAGTTATTTCTTCAGTCTCCAATGTTCCTTTTGCTTTCTCTACTAATCCAACCTTTTAGTACCTGACTGGCACCTTCCAAGGACTCTACAAAATTTCACTTAACTTTCCCAACAAACTTGGAGAGAAAGGCAAACAGTCCTTGTTTATAAATGGAAAATTAATTAATTGAATCTAAATCCAAATAAGATATATGGGATTAACTTTTCTCTGGTTCCCTATCTAAAACCACAACCCCTTCCCAATACTTCTGATATCTTCTTCCTGCAATATTTTTCTATCTAACCTTTATCAGCATATGTTTACTTATCTTGTTTACTAGAGGCCTGTTGCACAAAGATATTTGTGCAATAGGCCTTCCCTTCTCCTGGCTGCTTGCACCGGCTTTCCTCCGGCACCCGGGACCCAGGCCTTTGCTCTGGCTGGAGCCGCCTTCCGTCTTCACTGCTCCAGCTGGAGCTGCCTTCAGTCTTCCATCTTCGCTGCTCTGGCTCACCTTCAGTCTTCGCTCTGCCGCTTGGAGACTATATATGCAAATTAACCGCCATCTTTGTTGGGTTAATTTGCATACTCTCCTGATTGGCTGGTTAGCGTAGCGAAGGTACAGTCAATTTACATGTTTGTCTATTATTAGGTAAGATAGTCTGTCTTCTCCACTAGAATGTAATCTCTCCACAGAAAAGGAGACTTTGCTGTTTTGTTTATGCTGTAATTTCAGGAGTCATCTAATAGGTGCTCAGTAAATATTTGTTTAATGAAAAACTGCATTGAATATAATCATCCTATATAATAAAGAGGTAATATGCAAATTGACCATCACTCCAACACACAAGATGGCCGCCCCCATGTGGTCAAAGATGGCCAACACAAGATGACTGGCAGGGGAGGGCAGTTGGGAGGGACCAGGCCTGCAAAGGAGGGCAGTTGGGGGCGACAAGGCAGCAGGGGAGGGCAGTTAAGGGTGACCAGGCCGGCAGGGGAGGGCAGTTAGGGGCAACCAGGCCTGCAGGGGAGGGCAGTTGTGAGCGACCAGGCCTGCAGGGGAGGGCAGTTGGGGGGGGAGGGGAATCAGGCCTGCAGGGGAGGGCAATTAGGAGTGACCATGCTGGTGGGGGTGGGGCAGTTAGGGACAATAAGGCCAGCAGGCAGAGGCAGTAGGGGCGATCAGGTAGGCAGGCAGGTGATCAATTAGGAGCCAGCAGTCCTGGATTGTGAGAGGGATGTCTGACTGCCGGTTTAGGCCCAATCCCCTAAACCGGCAGTCGAACATCCCCTGAGGGGTCCCGGATTGGAGAGGTTGCAGGTTGGGCTGAGGGGAGCCCCCCTCCCACTTGCCCCCATGCATACATTTCATGCATCAGGTCTCTAATATATTTATATTGATGTGTAACAGATGTGAAAATGTGTGTTTGATAGATATGTAGATGTGTGTCTGATCCAGCATTCACATAAAATAAGACTAGGTTCCCAAGTTTATTTTGTTGATTTCCTGCAAAGTCTAGAGTTGAAGATTTAAAGACAGAACCTCCAATATTCTAATATTGTCCCATCATTACTCTTCCGTGGCTGTACTGCTTTGTCAATAAACTGGGCAATTCCTTCCTTTTTATTTTCCTCCTAAGTCCATGGAAGGTTGACAGTTGGGAAGCTTGGATCTTTCTTCCAGCCCTGTTTGCTCCTGTTAAATCCCTGGCTGCCTTACAGCTGCTTTCTGTCTTTTCCCCTAGACCAGTGATGGCGAACATTTTGAGCTTGGCGTGTCAGCATTTTGAAAAACCCTAACTTAACTCTGGTGCTGTGTCACATATAGAAATTTTTTGATATTTGCAACCATAGTAAAACAAAGACTTATATTTTTGATATTTATTTTATATATTTAAATGCCATTTAACAAAGAAAAATCAACCAAAAAAATGAGTTCGCATGTCACCTCTGACACGCGTGTCATAGGTTCACCATCACTGCCCTAGCCAGTCTATTACACTTCAGGAGTTCAGTGCCTTTTGGCATGAGATCTTTCTATGATCTAAGAGGCCCAAATACTATCACTTGAGTCATTTGTAGGCATTGAAAACCATAAACATTTAAGACTGGATGATATTGTATTTAGTGCAAGTGAAAGAGGGAAAACGAGAGAAAAGGGGACCAAAGATATTGTATGGAGGAAGAAAGTGAAACCCAGAGGCGATCTAACTTGTGCAAGGTCACAGCATAAGTGAGTGGTAGAGCAGAGAGTAGCATCCAATCCTTGGACTTACACTCCTCTGTGTATGATATCAATGGTCCTCAACCTGCTGCATAAGAGCACAGCCTAGGGCAGTGATGGCGAACCTTTTGAGCTCGGCGTGTCAGCATTTTGAAAAATCCTAACTTAACTCTGGTGCCGTGTCACATATAGAAATTTTTTGATATTTGCAACCATAGTAAAACAAAGACTTATATTTTTGATATTTATTTTATATATTTAAATGCCATTTAACAAAGAAAAATCAACCCAAAAAAATGAGTTCGTGTGTCACCTCTGACATGCGTGTCATAGGTTCGCCATCACTGGCCTAGGGGCTTTGACAAACTAAGAGGAGCCCGCATTCACATGTTATGATTTGATTGGTCTGGAGTGGTGCCTGGATATTAGTAGTTTCTAAAAGTCAAGTGATTCTGATGTAGGTCCAGAGGTGAGAGCCACTGAATTATTTTTTGCCCCTTCTCAGTACATTACCTAAATGTAGCCATTTCTGGATCCATTAAAATAACATATTTAACTTGCTTACCTATCCTGTTCTGAGAAAAGACAACTCCTCAAGTTAAGATCTATGAGTTATAGAGTGTCTTCCAAAGTATGATTGGTTTATGCTGATCACACAGACCAGGAGAAATGTCAGCTTCACTGTCAGCTGGGGAGTGCTTGGTTGTTACTTCTATGACTACTGGATTTTACTATTTCTTCTCTTGGAGTTCCAGGGGAAATATGAGAGAAGAAAAAAAGGTGGGGAAAAAAATAACAAGGTCAGGGAGGCAATTGGGTATTTTTGGGAGGCTGTCATGAAGGTGCAGTAATATTTAGAAAAAGAGTTGGAAAAACTCCGTTGGGATATATCATAACAGTTCTTACCTACCTTCTTTCAAGACAGATAATCCTTTAGAGCTTCCTGAGCATAACTATGAAATACTCAGGAGGCAACCTTATAGAACAGTAGAGGAGGGATCTGAAATAGATGTTGATAGGAATGTCAGACAAACTGGACTCAGGAAGGCTTTGGGCCAGCATCAGGAAGTAGCACCCATCACCAAGCCTTCACAGCAAGACCCAGATTGATAGCACTCATCCCTTCAGCATATCTACCTTTTAGGCTCAGCTTCCTTTTTTGTCATGCTTTTATCCATTCTCATAGAAAATTCATAGAAAATTTTTTAATTTACCTCATTTCTTGGGACCATGCTCCACTTTTGCATATGCTGAGCTTTTTGGGGAATGCTCCTCAGAGGCAGAACCTGAACAATCTGGCAGTCATGAATGATATCATTAATTTAAGACAATGTTAATGATGGACCCACTGTAAACTGAATTCAGATCTGATTGTGAAGTATCTTGAGTTAAATTCAAGAGCCTTTTTTCTTTTCTGGAGTAAGTAAACAATCTTTTGAAAGTTGCTTTTCTACTTTTAGGTCTCTAGAGAACTAATGGGTACACTAAAGCAGACATGTAGCTATCAAAGCCCTTTACTCCCATCAGAGTTATTCCAAATCTCTTATCTTAGTCCCAAGGATCAGCCAAATCCTAGAAGGCTCTGGGTCAATGTGTCATTCTGCCAACTTGAGGCAGCAAAAACATCAGTCATCATTGGAAGGGAAGGACATTTTCTATGAGTCAACATCACATCTTCCTGCTTACTGAGCTTTCAGTATTGACATGTGCTTCTAGAAGACCTCTTAGGAAAAGTCATTTGGATGACACCACTGAAATGCTGGTAACTAGAGGCCTGAGGTGCAAATGCAAATTTGTTAATATAGGCTAAAAAGTTTGCAAAATAATGTCACGCTAGAAAAGCTTAAATCTACCTAATTTCTTGTTGCCTTGAGTCTTGAATATAACCTTCATTTGACCTGCTCCTTCTGTTATCAACCAATGTCTCCTCCTTTCACCGCCAATTCTCAGAGAATTGACCTGGGTGTGCTCTTTTTCTTCCTCAGAGCATTATATATTATCTTCAATTAATTTGACTTCTGTTGCCATCATTATTCTTTGAAAATTTCATCTTAGAAAAGAACCATTTTTTATGCTCCCTTTAGCTTAAGTTAGTGCTTTACACATATTAGGAGTTTAATGAATGTTTTAATATAACAAATATGCAGGTTGATTATTATATTATCAGAGTCCACTCCTAACCACCAAATATCTCTAACTCTATCTCTATCTCTCTATCTCTATCTCTATCTCTATTAATATCTCTAACTCTATCTCTATTTCTCTATCTCTATCTCATCTATCTCTATCTCTATCTCTATCTCTATCTCTATCTCTATCTCTATCTCTATCTCTATCATCTCTATCATTATATCTATATCTACATACTAGAGGCCCAATGCATGAAAATTCGTGCAAGAGTAGGCCTTCCTTCCCCTGGCTGCTGGCACGGGCCACCAACAGGCACCCGGGACTCAGCTGGCTTCCCTCCGGCCCCAGGTTCATCAGGAAGGACATCCAGAATGATGTCCAGTCTAATTAGCATATTACCCTTTTATTATTATGGATATATGTTGTTGAAGACTCTCTAATACAGCGGTTCTCAACCTGTGGGTTGCGACCCCTTTGGGGGTCGAACGACCCTTTCACAGGGGTCGCCTGTTGAAGACTCTCTAAGACAGCGGTTCTCAACCTGTGGGTTGCGATCCCTTTGGGGGTCGAACGACCCTTTCACAGGGGTCGCCTAAGACCACCGGAAAACACATATATAATTACATATTGTTTTTGTGATTAATCACTATGCTTTAATTATGTTCAATTTGTAACAATGAAAATACATCCTGCATATCAGATATTTACATTACGATTCATAACAGTAGCAACATTACAGTTATGAAGTAGCAATGAAAATAATTTTATGGTTGGGGGTCACCACAATATGAGGAACTGTATTAAAGGGTCGCAGCATTAGGAAGGTTGAGAACCACTGCTCTAAGAGATGCTATTGCCTTTTTGCACATTCTTTTTTATTTTTAATATGATTTTATTGATTCCAGAGAGGGAGGGAGAGGGAAAGAGAGATAGAAACAACAATGATGAGAGAGAATCATTGATCAGCTGCCTCCTGCACACCCCCTACTGGGGATCAAGCCTGCAACCCAGGCATATGCCCTGACCAGGAATGGAACCATGACCTCCTGGTTTATAGGTTGACGCTCAACCACTTATGCAACATTGGCTGGGCTCCTCACTTTCTTGAAACTGTCTTTCCTTCATGGGATAGGGAATATAAACACCACTAGATTTTGAAGCCAAATTACATTAGTTGAATTCTTGATCCAGCACTTATAATCTGTGTGTGACTTTAATAGAACCACATCTTTGTAACCCCATTTTTTCCCCTCTATAAATCTATTTCTACCTGACAGAATTGGGGTAAGGATCAAATGGACTCATGTTTGTAAACTAATCAATGCACATATATGTAAATACATATATGCGTACATACACTTTAAATCTAAATTGACCCTGTCTCACTTTACGTACCTCACTGTGTTGTGGGGAGGATAGCATTACTGCTTTGTATATAAGAAAGTACCTAGCACAGAGGAGGCCTGGCTGATGAGAAGGGGTAAGGCATGCATGCATGGGGAGGAACTTTCAAGCAGAGGGCATAGCTAGTATAACAATGCTAAAGAAGGAAAGAGTTTGCCTGTGTATGGAGAAATAAAAAGATTGACTGATGTGCTTGAATATAGGGACCGAGGGCAGGAGTGATATAGGATCAGTCTGGAAAAGTAGGCAGGGGACCGATTGTAAAGAAACTAGTGAAAATTTAGATTTTATTCTAAGTGCAATGGTGTGTCACTAGAAGCTTTTGAGCATGGAAGTAGAATTATCCCATTTAAGTTTTTAAAATAGCACATTGGCTACTGTGTGGGGAGTAGACAGCCATGAGGTCAGCATGGAAACAGGGAGATGAGTCAGGAAGTGTTGCAGTCATCAAGAGGCTAACTCATGGGAAGGCAATCATGGAGATAAAAACAGTGGACACAGGGGCTTGTTGTGGAGGAAGGGCCAACAATCAAGTAAAAATGCTTCTACTGGTATTTAATGCTTCTCATAATTTGGCTACAACCTTCTGTTCTAATCTTAACTTACACTTCACTCCTATATACACCCCTTTGTGCCGTCCAAGCTGGAAAACAATTATGTCCCTTTTTGCATTTCCGCACTCATGCTTTGTTCCTGTCTCCTCAATAAAATGTTTTCTTTACATAAATAATCTTAAAACTTTCTGATTGTGAACATGTTCCTATAATATGTGCATATTGTTTGTTTTTATAAATTATATGCACGTATATTATTAGTTAATGTGGTAAATATTAGTAAAGACTAATTTTTCAAACACTTAAAAAGTGAATACAAATAAAAGTTCTAATAATTTCACCCTCCACTCCGGGAGATGTCTTGTGAGCCTCTATTCCCACCCCATCCTCCACCACCTTGGAACCACAGGTGAGCATATCTCTAAGCTATCAATTTCTACAGACACTTTAGTTTAACTCAAGATACTTTTCCTATGAAATTTTTCTTAATCACTTTCTTTTGCTCTGAAGTTTCATAAACACTTGAATTCTACCACCTTATTTAAATTTAGCAATTATTATTCACCATTTTTAGTGCTCCACTCTATCATGTGTTTCTTCATCTGGATAATAGGCCCCTTGAGGGCATTGACTAATATCTTATACTTATTTTTAGTAATATTAACATTTGTTGACTGGAGGAAGGTTCTAATGGTAATAAAAAGATCTTTTTAGTCATAGACATCAAAGGCCATTCAACAGAAATTATCCATGGAGTGTCTAAAAGAGATCAAGTGTTTAAGTTGCTGTATATCAAGAAATAACAGAGCCAGAAAGGCTTCTTCTTTCACAGAGCTGACATTCAAGAGGGAGGGTTGTAGAAAATAAATAAATAACAGTCCAGGATAATTTACAAGAATGAGTGATTAGTTCTATGGAGAAAACCATGTAGTGAGGATGTGGTTGTGGTTAATGTGATGAATGACGGTCTCTGAGGAGGTATCATTGTGTCTCTCTGTCCAATATGATGAGAAGATTCAGAAGAGTTAAGCTTCACGGAGGTGAGTTATAGAAGCTGGCCATTCCAGGTATATGGTTTACCTTTCACCATCTATTTAGCTATATGCCTACTTCTATGATCATTAACTTTATTCAGAATTCCTTTACCAATTCTAATTTTGAAAGGCTAGTCAGTAACTTGTAAGTAAGTATAATAAGTAAGGCTAATGCTGCTATAACAAACAAATCCTCAAATCTCAGTGGCTAAACACTATAGAAACATAATCTTACTAAGGCAACAGTTCAGTGTTAGTTCATGACCTTTGGAAATCCAGACTCCTTTCATCTTCTGTCTCCATTCTCCTCTAGTCCCTCAGATGGTAGGGGAAAGAAAGGGAATGATCACATATGGGAGAATTTTGTGAACATGTAATGAAAGTGGTGATGTGCACATTCTAACATGAGGTTATGGCTCCTTGCAGAAGTGCCTGGGAATTGTAGCCTTGGTGTGGTTCTAAAAGAAGAAGAAATGGGTTTTATGAAAGCCTGCCCAGTTTCTGACACAGTTTGCTTCTCCAGAATTCCTTTTTCTAAGATCTGAAAAATATCTACATTTAGATCACCATAAAGCCAGAAAAAACTGCATTTTATTTGATTGAGTGAATTTATCTCCAATGATTATTTTCACTCACTTATTTTAACTTGCTACTGTTAATATCATGCATCCTACTTATCCCCACAAACTGGCCCCTTTTCACAAATATAAGCAATAAATCAGATTCAATCTTGAATTACAAATGCAATACTTCACTGCAGAGCTTCTTGCTATGTGGGGAAATCCACAGCACATATTTTCCATCTCATTACTCTCAGTGCCTCAAAATGACCCAGAGCAACACCTCTTCTTCAGATAAGGAAATGGTTGGCTACACTAGCTGCTAGAATGACTAACAATAAAGTGTGTAAATTTATTCCATCATAAGCTCTTTGCCTTACCGTGCTACAATAATTTTTGTTGCTCTCTTTACTTGTTACATGTAATCTAAAAAAGTCAGCCTTAATTATTTTGGCTTGTTAATGTACGTAAATATTTATCACTTCTTTTAATTTGTGTAGAAGGTGATGGGGCAGTGTTTTCATTCTACTTTGCTTATAGTCACCATGGCTTTTGCATATCAGGCACTATTTATGCTTTTTGGAGACTCTGAAAATAAATGGTGATGCCGTAAGCTTACCACTATCCCTAGGCTGAGGATAATTTTTATACTAATATTATTGGAGTTAAATATGTAACTGAAAAAAGTTAGGCAAAAATATATACAAATGTGTCCAGTTCTTATGTATTCAGCTGGGACAAGTGTTGCTGCACAGCTTGGAAGGGCAGCATCAAGGAACACAGACTCCGGATTGCATTTAGCTAGAGGTGGAGTCAATTAAAAGAACCTAAATCAGGGAAGTTGAGGTAGGAAACCAGATTGTAGCCAGATAAATGAAGGCAAGCAAGAAATTCACAGAAGGGAAGAGATGATCAATGTAGAAGGTGTAGAAGGTGCAAGATGGGGAAGGAATCTCCTGTAAGGAAAGGTTGAGGAGAGCAGTTGACATTTAATTCTCCCTCTGCTTCTCATCTTGTCTCCTCCCTGACCACTCTCAGCACCCTTGTTGGAGCTCCCATAAAATTCTGCCTTCTTTATAAAGCTCCCCTCTCTGCACAACACAATGGAGGTGCAATGGACATGATAAAGATTTCCTTCCCTATCTTTTTGTGGCAAGTTGAAGAGATGACTATTTTCTATGACTTACTCATGTACATTTAATGTAATAATTTATCTGTTTATAACCACTCTACCTAGTTTAAGCAATTACTTATTATGTAAACTCTAGGAACATATTTGTGAGACTTCTAAACAAAAGTAAAGAGAAAATTCTATAAGTTAAGGGACAGAAAAACTTGCTTACAAAAAGCAAGAGTCAGATTAACAGCAGAATGCTCAGTTGCCACACAGAATGCTAACATATAATGATACAATGTCTAAAAAGTTCTGAAGAAAAAGTGTTTTGAACTGAGAACCCTATATTTACCAACTTGCCACGCAAGTACTAAGGCAAAAAGAAAGCCTTCAAAGTGTGTCACTCATATCTCCTTCCTTTCATCTTTCCTTCCTTCCTTCAAGCTTTCCTTCCTCCTTTCTTCTCTCTCCATCCCTCTTTGTCTCTCATCCATCCATTCATCCATCTCAAAGAATACATAAAAAATATGAGTGTTTTTCTCTGTGTGGCAGTATTATAGGGCATTTTAAATTTTCTTTTACTTTTCATATTTTATTTTCTTTCTCTCTTTCCCCCTGCCCCCCTTACAACTCATTACTGTTGTTGCTACTTCTATTACCAGCACAGCTACTAATTATCAAATATATTTTATTTCCCAGGTTCTGGTCTATGATATAAATGTTCTTTACAGTGACTTTTTGAGAAAAATGAAACTCAAGTATATTATTTATAAAATTAAAGTAGTGATATTTATAATTTAACCCTCTACTCAACCAAATAACCATTCTTTAGTACTCCTTTTTACTGCGTTAGTCTTTTAATGGATGGGGAAACACATCGCTTCACCAGGCAACTCATCCCTTTGATGGAATTTCTAGGATCCTCTTTGTTATTCTGTGCTGTATTTTGTTCTGGAGGCTGCCCTGCACTAAATCACGGACCATATCAACCCCTTGTTAACATGTACTATTTGAAGATGATAAAAATCATGTGGATGTTGATCTTCAGATTTATAATGGAGTTTGATGAAATGAATATAATAGACGTCTACAAAAAAAAAGGTGTTTTAACATTTTGAGAAATGAAAGTAAATGGATAGTTCAGGCAAAACTATTTCATACAAAAAGACTAATAAACATAAAATGAATTATCAAGGAAAGGAATTGGAGAACGAGATTGTAAGTGGCTTTGAGTCACTTAGATTTATTTTTCAAAGATTTATTTTTCAAAGAGTATAAGATTAGTGAAAACTGAGAACAATAAAATTAAAGTCAAATGGCAAGATGGGGCCAGCGAGATGACACCTCTGCTTTTTTCTTTCAGGTCCCAGTCAAGGCTAGGTCAGACTGTGCCTCAGCAAACTTTAAAAACACCCACGGCAAAGGAAGTGATGAGGGAAATCAATGGGTTTAGGGAAATGTTTGCATTTCAACTCAGTCAGAAATGTCAGTGGCAAGTGGCAAAAAATTAGCACTTATGAATAAAGAAAGAATAAATAATCCTTTTTGTCAAAGGAGGTGGTTTGTTTTTGTTTTTCATTTATCCATTCAGGTAAGTTTGTCAGTAAGTACTCCCCAGATAAGGTACTCTGTGAATCTATGACAATTTATCCCAGGACAAAATCACATTTGAGAATTTGAAAATCTGTACCATAGTTTTAAGGAGATAGGAGAAAGTGTCGTAGCATATTTTTTGTGTGTTCTTCCAAGAAAAATAGACCCAAACCTGCCCTATTCGATGTCTACCCATCTGAGTGAAGTACAGCTCAGTCCTTCCAGGTGCTCAGGCCAAAACTTTAGGAGTCACCTGACATCTTTCCTCTTAAACCTCACCTTCAACCCAAGGGCAAAGTCTATTGGATCTGCCTTTAAAATTAATGCTGACAACAATAAAAAAAATTAATCCTAAATCTGACCTCTGAATCCTACTTCAACCACCACAGCCAGACCTCTAACATCTCTTGCCTGACCTATTGCCATGGCCTCCTAACCAGTTTCTGTGTCCACTCTTATCACCCCACCAAGTATCCTCAATACAGCAGCCTCAGTACAGAGAAAGCAGAGGATATCCTGCCTCTACTCGAAACCATTCAAGGGCTTTTGTCTTAGAGTAAGAGCTGGATGGTCTTCTATGGTGTGTAGAGTCCCACATAATCTGGCCCTAACTACCTTCACTCTAGCTACTGACCTCCTTGGAACTCCTTGAAAGTTCCAGGACAGCTCAAGGCCTTTCTATTAAGTGTTTCCTCTGCCCGGAGCACTTCTGCAGATAAACACATGGCTTGTTCTCTGTTTTCCTTCAAATGTTTGCTTAAGGACCATCTTCTCATAATCCTGTTTAAAATAGCAACACCAAGCTAGCATTCTCTACTCTTTAAGCTGCTTTATTTTTTTCCTGACAGTTCTTATCATTTCCTGATACACTGTATAATTTGTTTTATTTATTTATTCATTTTTCTCCTCCCAAGTAAAATACTATGAACTTGGTTGCTTTATTGTCTTAAGTCTTTTTTGCTTATTTGTTTAGGACAGTTCCTGGCAAGTAGTAGGTGCTCAACAAGTCCTTTTGGAATCAATGTTATTGTTTATGAAAAGCATATGTTCCATTTTGTAAAACCAAGTGTTGTTTCTTTGGTTTCATTTTGGCAGAAAAATGGGTGCATCATAAGATAGGGTGATAAGATTTGTCACACTGTTCAGGATGACAAATAATGACTAGCTTTTTCATTAATGAAGTCCTGGAGAAACATCTTTGAAAATTAAAAAAAATTAAAAAAATAAAGTTATATTTATTCACTGTCTTTTAAAAATATTCTAACTATGTATTTCATAAATATGTGCTCCTTGAAACAAGGATGTTAACTGAAAGGAACTTTACATATTCTGGAAAAATATCATAATGGCATATAATATTTTTTGGTATATATACTTTTAATTGCTTTGAATTTTGTTTAGCAAATAAGTGCCACAGTTTTAAATAGGTGTGAAATGGAATGTAAGGGCTAAGGAATCTGGCACAGGGAGAATTTCGAGGGATGTGAACCCTCCGTTCAAAGTTGGAGACGCCTCCTGATTCCACTCTTGGAGTGTTTCTGGGCTGCCTTTTGGCCAGTCCCAAGGTTGGGATTCCAAGAGTTTAAACGGTTCTGGTCATGGAACCCCCTGGTCAGCAGATGCAGAGTTGGGTTTCTCTTCTTAGCAGTGTTAGATGGAGCAAGCAAATAGCATCCCACCCAGTCACGTGGCGAGAATTAGGGAGGGCCTTCTCCTTGAGAAAGTCACCGAGACTTTGCCTATACAAGAAGAGTTTCCAGAGTTATTTGTAAAATGCTCAATTTCTAACTTGTATTTAAAATACACAGATAGAAAATGACTAAGTAGTTGTTCCTTCTCCATAAAGCCCATTATTTATCCTTCCCACACTCCATCCGCTGTGCTCCTGTTGGTTTTTCAGGTCTTGTGATAGTTCTCTTCTTTGGGGAAACATTTTCCATTTTCTCCAAATCTGAGTTAAATGCTTTCCCTCTGGGCTTCCATAGTACCCTATACCTCCCAAATCAGAGTGCATGCATTACAGCTGTCCTTTTGTTCACTCTGTTCCCCAAGAGTGCACGCAGCTGGCTATGAAGGCAGGGGTAGAGTGGGTGTTGCTTCTGGGTGGATCCTCAGTACCTGGAGCACTGTCCTATAGGGTTGGTTGTTCTATAAGTAGAATATGCTAGTGTCTTCCAAACTGGATCAGCTTATACAAATAATAAATAGAAATGGGGAAAGGAGATCATAAAATATTAAGCAACAAACTATTTAAGATTCTAAAAGTGATATTTTAAAAAATTGCTTTTTCTGTCAATAGGACTAAATCTCCAAAACAATACTTATTCTTCCTTCTCCTTGCCCCCAACACTCAGAACCAATCTCAGAAACAATTTATTTTAGGAAGAAAATCTTTGACATGTAAGCTAGTGGCTTTGTATTATAAGATACAAAATGAAATTAAACTTATTTGTTTTGGGTCCTTGGTCATCACTGCCGCCTATTGCTGATAAGAGATACCTATCAGATATTGTTGAGAGTTTGATTTCACCTACAGATATCCTTTTCTGAACGCATTCAGGCTGTTCTCTTCCCCTTTTGCTTTGTGCTTTTAGCTTCCACCGGCTTAAATGAAGTCTTATGCAGAAGCAGAAAAAAAAGAGCAAGAATTCAAAGAAATGTGTCTCTAGTGTGCAATTGATTCTCAGCAGTTTGTTATTAAATCTTTAAATAATTAAATACAAGAGAAAACATTAAAGCAACATTCAAAAGCCAACCATATGTTGAAAATATAAATGGAGAGGAGGGGTGTGGAGATGGCCATAGAATTAAAAGTGCTCTTCATTAACCTTGCTACACTGATCATTTCTACGCATGGCCCGCATGCAGGATCCTCTGCCAGGGTGGGCTGAGCTTAGGGAGCAGGAAATCTCTTTGCCCGAAGGAGTTTGCCAAGAGGAAAGATCGGCAAGTAAGGAGACAAAAACCAAGACGGCACGGGTGTAGGAATGATGAGTGTGTCATCAAACGATCCTTCAACCAAGTTGTTCTGTTTGTTTTTTTATTATCTGGAATATTTCCAAGATAGGGAACTTGCTTCCTTTGCAGAGCACAAGGCCTGAAATGCAAGGTGGCGAGTCAGCAGTGCTCAGAATACAGAGTGCTGCCACAGCTGTGGCATGGGTGTGGGGTTGTTAAACTCGAGGTAGAAAGCTGCACTGTATAACGTAAGGAAGAGGGAAGCGGGAGAAAGCCGGGGTCCTGGACACAGAAAGCATACAGAGTGGCTTGCAGCACAATCCAGTTAAGCTGTGCTGAAGTCCTCACCCCTAGGGCCGCAGAATGTGACCTTATTTGGAAATAGGGCTGTTGCAGATGTGATTACTTAAGATGAGATCATGCTGGAATAGGGTGGGCCCCGGATCCAGTAGGACTGGCGTCCTTATAAAAATGGGAAATGTGGACACAGATACATACAGGGGGAGTGCCACGTGCAGATGAAAGCAGAGATTGGGGTGATGCTTTTACAAGCCAAGGAAAGCCTCAGATTGCCAGAAAGCCACCAGGAATGAGGAGCGAGGCAGGGGACACAGTCTTCTCCACAGCCCTCAGAAGGAACATCTTGGACTTCCAGCCTCCAGCACTGAGACAATAAATGTCTGTTGGTTTAGCCACTCAGTTTGCGACACTTTGTGATGGTAGCTGTTCCAGACTCATACACTGAGAAGTGCGCTTCCTTTTTCACCACTCGTACAATTTAGGTAGCATTTCTCCTCATACAACATTGCTGCTCACGCAGCGAATGCCCCCATGCGGTACTGCTGCATGTCCATTAGCAAACACCCTCATACTATACTGCTTCGTGTCAAGTAGCAAGCACATCGCCCGCTTCTTCCAGCCCTCGGCAAAGTGCCATCCTTGCTCCACCTACATGTAATATCGTACTCTTCCACCCAAACCAGGTCCTACTCCCAACACTGCTTCAGCTTATTTCTAAGCACTTATCTTATTGTTTGTCTCTCTCCACTGGCATTTAAGTTTCATGAGGGCAAAGGCTTCATTTTATTTACTTCTATGTCCCCAACACCTAGGACACTAGTTGGGCACCTTGTTGCTCAGAATATATTTGTTGGTTGATTGAATGAGTGAAAGAAGGAAGACAGTTGAGTAGTGACAGGACTGCTGCTTCATCTCTGTGAATATCACAGGAGAGCCCCTACCTCATATATGGGTAGCATTTCAAAGCAGTTTCATTAACACATAATGAAAAGTCTGAGAGTTTGTAGGACACATTCACTCTGAAGAAGGAGAGTTATAAGTTAACATAGTTAACAAGTGACTTGTAAGGTTTGTAAACAAGGTCTGCTCTTTCCTTTAATCCAAGTGTCTTTTAACAAAGCCACACTGCCCTTATACGTTCCTGCCAAATCTGGTGAGCTCCTTTACTGTCTTGGTGTGTGATGCTAGTGTGGAAGTTGAGGCACTGAGCATGGGTTGAAAAAAATAGCCCACTTTGAAGATTTGACTTGGGACACCAGTTTCAAATCGAGTGTCCTTCAGGCTTGTTGAGGGCTTTTCACTCTTGCTGACAATGCCAATCAAATGTACTTTGGACTACTCTGAAAGAGACACATGTTCTCAGAAAGGCTTATGTGCCTTTGAATGTCTTTAAGCATGCCAACCCTGAGGGCATCAGACTGAGACTTCTCTGTGACTGAGACATTAGGTCTTTGAGGGGGGAAAAAAGGCAAAACAAACAAACAAACAAACAAAACCCCCAACATTTTCCTATTAGTTATTCCAAAGAGTATAAGACATTAATAAAGGGGCAGAAAGTGGCCTGGCCTGCTATACTTTCAAGCAACTTCTATAGAGCCAGCCAATAGGCTTATTATTCCAGAAGGGATCCGGCAAGTGGAAGAAAAGACTGGGAAAGGATACTAATGTATGTTCAGTTTCTATTTCCCACCAGGCACTCTTCCAGTTCCCTGGCAGTGACAAAGAAGAGGTGTGAATCAATAAGAGGAAGCTGGACAGGCAGAAGCAGATGTGTCTCAAGGCCCAACGGGAAGCCCAAGCCATATTTTTTTTCTTGGGACTTGTGAGTTTGCTATGTGCATTGACATCAAAAGATCTTCTTGCCTGTTTTCTTCCCACTTGATTAGTTAATAAGCATGAATCAAGTGTGCTCAGAGGTATGTAGGAGCTATGGAGGAAACGCAGCATGGATGAGCTACACAGGCCGGAGCAAAAGTAGGTTTAGAGCTGGGAGTACGTGAAACACAGAGTTTGCTCTTATATTATTACTTATTAATTATTTAATTATTTTCTAGATGAACAACTGGAAACCTACTTTTGCCCTCCCCTGTATATCCTTCCTCAAGAATCTTATAACTGCTAATATAATAATATATTTCTAAAAAGATTGGAGAAGAGAGGTTGGTAATATATGTTGAACTGTGTTTCTCTGGACTTCTTCTGAATCGCTATCACTTGAATTCCCCCACGAAAGAGCTCCATAGGTTTATAAGGTGTCTTCCCAGCATCTGAACCATTCTCTGTACATTCCAGCAGTAAGAAGCTAAGGTTCATTCAGCATTCACCTGTCGGCAAGTACTGAGTGTCTGTCATTTGCCCAACATAATGATGGGCACAGAAGCACAGTGTAGGCAGACCCTTCTTCTGAGCAGAGAGGTTTCCCAGGTTTTCCCTTCCTTGATTCCCGCCTTTCATGGGAACTCTGCCTCTTAATCTTTTAGTAAACACAGGAGACCAGTCACTGGATACCCACAGAACACCACTTCCTGTTCCCCAGGGATATAACCACTTGACAACTCGCCTGGGAGCCAGAAAACAGATCTGTCCAGCAGCCTGCATATAGCAGAGAAATTTATTACTATTTCCTATTTTCTCCACAGGAAAAAAAAAAGAGCTATGTAGCCTGTATTTTGACATTTTAAGAAGACTTACAAGAGTTATGCCACATCAAATGAGCTGACGTTGTGACATGTTGACACTAATGTTCAACAAAGCACATTTATTGTAGAATTTAGAGGCTAGTCACATACCTCCAAGGCTCTTTTATTACTATTATTTCTTCTTGAACCTACCTCGCTTGAGGTCTTCAGGGAAGGAAACTTCAGCGTTATTCCTGAGAATGAAGCTGACATGGGCGCCTTGTGCATATTCTCTTATCTTGGTTCAGCAATGTGGCTGATAAATCATACATGGGTTTGTAATTATTTCAGTGCCTTCCTCTGAAGGGTAATTCAAAGCATTCTACCTTCAGAGTCTAATAGTAAGGACATTTTGGGAAAAGCATTTATCCATAGAAGTTTAACAACAATTTAGTTGTTTTGCTCCACTTCGGTATCCATAAGCATATGTTATCTATTACAGAGAACAATCCTCAGTAGTTGAAGTGCCTAATGTCAATCAATATTGAGAATCTACTTTGTGCTCATTCTTGTGGAAGAATTTAATTCAGTCCAATAACACTCCGATGAGCACCATTAATGTGTATAGCCCTGCGGCAGATGCTGCAGGGCACAGTAGATGAATTTACAGTTTAAAGGAGGACATGGGACATGCACACAAATAACTTATACAAGGTCAGTGTCATAAGAAAAGTATGAACCAAGTGCTATACGGGTTCAAAGGCGTAAGTCTGCTCGGCTGTAAGCTCCAAGAAGGCTCTATTTTATGAGGCACTGTATCACCAGTGCCTTCCTCACCACCAGGCACTTGGTTGCTTCTCAGTAAATACTTGTTGATTAAATGAATGAAGATTCCATCTGGGGTGAAGGTGGTGGATGAAGATTAGGCAAAACTCTGATGTAGAGATTGATTTGACTCTTAAAAGATAGGAAGGATTTCAACAGTTGATAAAGATAGGAGGATGGCATTCCAAATGGTGGGCAAGGCATTTGTCAAATCATAGAGGCTGGAAAAACCGGGTCATATCTTAGGAAGAGTTTGGCTAGAGTAAATGATACATTCATGGGAGCAATGAAAAGAAAAGTTAATGATTTGGGGGGACCGATTATGGTGTTCTTAGATATTAGGTTGGGGATTTTGAATTTAATTTGCAGGCATTGGAGAAACATTAAAAATATTTTGAGTAGGAACTTGTCATGATTGGAACCATGATTTAGGAAACTGATGTGGCAGTGATATGTAAAACATAGCTCCCAAACTTAGAGGTCCATCAGGATTAACTGGGAAGCTTTTTGGTCATATAGACGTCTATATCCCATCCAAGACTGAATGAATTGGGAAATCTATTATATATATTTATGCCAAATTTCCAAGGTAATAGCCAACCAAGTAGTTCATAGAATTCTATGGTCTGAGGTCAGTCCTTCTGGGAGCCAGGCTTGGGAAGAAGGATGTAAAGAGAGAGGTGGGACAAGTTTATAGCTCACATGGGTCAATCTGCAAGAAAAGGTCAAAAGAAAGAGTGAGTTCTGAGATTAGGAGAATCTAAAGAGCCCTGTAGCAGAAAGATGGGGGCCAAGCTTGAGTGAGAAGCCAAGGAAATCTTAAGAGGAGAATCAGAACCAAAGAGTATCTGTAGACAGGAGTCTAGAACATGAGCAAGTGTCCCGATGAGCAAGCAGAGGTGTGATGCATGGCTGCCAGGAGCACAGGCACACCATTCTTCTCATCCTCATCTGCTAGGCAAGCCCCAGAGAAGAACTCCCAGTATGCAACTGAGTCCATCAATCATTATTTCCCCATATAGAAACTTTCATTTGTATCTGGCATCTTGGTTGAGATGTTTTGTGATAACTCATAAGTACTCACTCAGAGTATCGGGAAGAGGTGGTGGTAAGGGTCCTTAAATACACTGATAACAATGTAACTATAATAACAATGTAAAAAGAGCCTTATTTCAAAGGCAACTGAAGCCTGAAGAATTAACAGCAGTACTGGTTTAAAGGCATAGCATGATTTTCTACATATAATAAAAGAAAATTAAAACACAACTAGGAAAATAAATGGCAGGCTTCAAAGACTTATTCAGTCTTTAAAGTGATATACTTAAACAGTATTATTCAACAGTCTAATGTAGGGAAAGGTATAAAAATTGGGTGGGGGAAATACACCTTAAATTTTTTATTTTATTTTCTTTAAAAGAGCACAGATTTATTTAAGCACTGATGGCCAAGTAGTTGGTTTTGAAGAGAGACCTGGATAATATAAAATAATGGCAAGAGCAATGCATTAGGAATAAAAAGTACTGAAAATGGTCATGAGTAACAACAACAATGCTACACCTGACTTAGTGACGTCTGTGTATCAGCTCCTGTGCTGGTGCTTTACGTGAATCCTCTCGTGTAGCTCTCATATTGACCCTGTGAAGTTGGTCTGATTGTAGCGGGGAAATTTGGGTTCAGAGATGATAGATGACTTACTTATGCTCAACTGACTCCAAAGTGGTGAGTGGCAGCAAAACCTGAATCTAAATGCACTGCCCCCAACCAGCACTTCCTGGCTTTAACCACCAATCAGCTGTCATATCTTGCTCTACATAAAGCACTTGTTTAATTCTCATAAAAACCATAGGAACCAGGTATTATTATTATTTTATTCCCATTTTATATTATTTCCATTTTATAAATGAGATTACTGGGACACAGGGAACTGATTAACTTCCCCAAAATCATGCCATTAACAAGTAGAGAAGCTGCAATTGGAACCAGATACTCAAAGTCAGAGTTGGCCTCTCAGTCTGGTGACAGATATTACCTGCCCTCTCACTCCCTCTTACCCCAAAAGGCTCTCCAGTTCTCTCATTCCTGTCCTGTACAATATTTTTACTAACACTGTATTAAAAATGTTAATATCACAAATCTGTAGAGTTGTAGCAAGTGCATTGGATGATTGATTTGGGATTCAAGTAAAATCTAAGAGGCAGGGCAGATTGAATCTAACAAAAGGATATGCAAGTGAGATAAATATCTGATCTTACTCTTGGCTCAAGAGGCACAGCAACTTGATGTGATGAAATGATGCCAAGAAAGAGAAGGGGATATTTGTGTTGGTGATAATGGGGGGAGGGGTGAAACATGGCTGCCAGCAACTTAAGATTCTATGGGGAGCCGCTATAGGGTTAAACCTCGGACTGACCTGTTGGCAAAGTCACAAACAAGTCCCAGCTTAGAGGGCACAGTCCTCTTAGCATAATTAGGCTTGACCTTATAACACTCCCTAGATCTTA